>NC_082597.1:45858363-46165969 GCF_030936135.1 Gavia stellata
AGCCAGCCATGGGCCCCACCAAGCCAGGCCAACCTGCGGGACCAAGTCCAGGCCTGGCCTGACCTCAGTCCGTTGCCACCCCCATGGCCTTGCCCAACCATCCCAGGGCCGTGTCTGCCCCTGGCCTGACATCCTGGCTGGACCTTGGACCCACCCCATCACCATGATGCTCTCTTATGATCTAGGCCCTTGGTTGGGCCTGGCCATGATCTCTGGGTCTGCCCTGCTCCCTCGCTCTGCTGTGGGGCTGAGCCCTGGCTTTGAGCCCCTGCCCAGCCGGCACAGGGACTCCTGGGCTCCCTGAACCCCCTCCCTGCTCTGGCTGCACCCTGACAGCCATGTCCTCTCCCTAGCCCAACCTGTGTAGGAAAATCCAGAAAATTTACTGCTTGGCAGCCCTTACTTTTTAAACAGAGGAGATATTTTATATGGTCATTAAATAGTTAAGATGATAGTTTTCATTCTACATTCAGTTTAATCCATATGTACAAGCTACACACACAAGAAACTGGAAGGGACAAATGCCGTTGCTCAGCAACAAAAAACTGGCAAAAGCTCAAATACTCCACATTTTCAGCAGACAATGGCTCTCTGAGCTCAGCAATCAATAGCGTTTGATGCAAAGGAAATGCCCAGTTTATCATATTTGCCATCTAATAACACCTCAAGTGTATTTGTGGCTGACATACATAAAAACATAGCTGAACTCCAGCTGTTTGAATAATGTATTTAAAATTTCACCCTTATTTTGCTTGAAAGCCAGTTACTACAAATGAGTTAGTTTGTTATTTGTAAGTATTCAGTGAATAATTTATGGAAACAAATGTCACTCTATAGGTTATTCAAGAGATTCAGTTTAACTATTCACGAGCCAGGCTGCGCAAAGACCATTCAAGCTCCTCATAAAAAGAAAATCTGAATTATGTCTCCTTCTTTGTCCCAACAGTCTCTTCCTCCATGGTTCTTTATAAACCACCTTGTTTTTATGCATACACAAATAAGTCCTACATTTTGTTTCTCCTGCTATAGCTGTCCTTTTCCTATTTCTCCATTTCCCTTGAGTCTTTTTCCTTCAAGTTCTCTCTTGGCCCTTCCATAATTTCTCCTCTCCCATTAGGGACCACTGATACCTGCTTAGAAGCTGAATTTGTGTTATCCCACCCTCATGTGCAGCAAGTTGCTCCTTTCAGGCAACGAGTTTCTTGCTTGGCACCTGGCAGAGGCAGACACGGCCCCACAAGCTGTGGCAGAGGTGGAGCTGGGAGGTGATGGCCTGCAGGGAGGAGAGCAGGTAGCAGCACCAGCAGAGAGGAGCTATGGAGCTAGGAAAGGTGCTGCTGCTGCCAATGCCAGGATACAGCACAGAAACACGCCTTAGAGAATATGAATTTCCTGGTGTTGAAATACTATGGTGATGAGAACTTCACTACAGAACGAGATTCATTGCCCTTCATTTTGCTACTAAAAACTTAGGCATCATCTCCTTAATGCTCGTCATCCAGATACCACCACGCTCAATCATGGGAGAGAGGGAGAGGCATTGCTACAAAGCATACTTTCTGTCCTGCCTTAGACACCTATCTTACATCAGGAGGACCCAGTGCCTGGTGCTACCTATTTTTCTTCATGGTATATAGAAGAATCCTAACCAATTAACTTGGACTAGGTGCTTAAATTTAAGAAATTGAAAGTTGGATGAGATTAATCCCCTCCAATTTTCAGAATTGCACCAACAGTCCACAGGGTTTAATTATTTTTCCTTCATATCACATAATAGCACTTGAACGAGAACATACATTTTAGAAAAAAAAAATTAATCTTGAATTCAAAATGTTAATTAGTGATGAATCACAATTGTATGTTTTGAAAAATATATTAGCTATGGGGCTAAGAATTCTTTCAGGGATCCTCCTGGAAACTTAAAATGGTGGAGAATGAGCTTTTGTAAAATGTTCCAGTGGTTAAACGTAGCTTCCTCCTCTGATCTGAGATGTGCTGAGATTGCTGAGATATGTTCATGTTTAAATGTATCGGTATATATTTAATCTAGTTTCACCCCAGAATAGGGGAAAAAGTTATGTGAATGAAAGAAGAAACACGGGAGAGTATAAGAAGATCGGCCTTGTGGGGATTAGATTTTAATGTTGTGCATAGAATGGTCCTAACAAACATGTTAATGTTTAAAAAACACCTTGTTCCTTTCATCTCTAAAAACATAAGGTTTCCAAGCCGTTCAACTTTTGGTTATTAAATTATCAAAGTTAGTGATATTATTATGCTGTTAAAAAGAATTATATGTGGTCATAAATCAAGCACATTTTGGTTTGTGGTTAAACAGACTGCATAAGATAAAATAATATCTTTTAAAATTTGCTACTTTTAGAAATTGTCTGGAAAGTGCAAATTACATACAGAATGTAACCCAAGGTAGCACTTCTCGTGTCTTCATTCTTCCTAAGGTTAAACAAAATTCTTGTTTCCTTGTTTTTGTAATGAAAAAAACATTCATATGGAAGACTTAGGGAGCTTTTCTTTCCTTTCACTGAAACAAAATTATCTCTGTCTTGAAAAATGTAGTTGTTTCCTACATGTGTCTTGAGATTTTGATCCTGTATCACTGAAGGTATAACCTCAAAGAGGCTCAGTCACAAAAAACAGCTATAAAAAGAACCCTTTGAGGTTATTTTTACTTGTTTTTTGAAATGTGTGCCTTTATGGGATTTTTAAGTCATATTTTCTAGGTTTTATCTGCTTCTATAAAGGCAGGATGCTTAATAAAGAGGACACACAGAAAAACCTTGCAGTTGAAATTCTTACTTGACTACACAAATCCAGGAGCTGGTTCTGGAAAAACAATGTGATTAAACCAGGAGATTTGGCAAAGGTATGAATTAGGGAAAGCACTCAAACATGTCCTTCAAGTAATCCTGACTTTAGGTTTCAATGACAAAGAGTTAAAGAAGTTGAGCATGATTTGAATCAGGATGAACAACTCTGAATAAGTCAAAGTGAAGTCGAAAAAGAACCTTACAAAGCAAAATCCTGACTTCTCTGAAAGCAACACAAAACTTTTATTGATATTAATTTATTTTTCTTTTGCAGTTAGTTTAATTTTTATTCATTTCTAAATAACCTATCCTTTTTATAAAGAATGAATGGAACAGTTTTATTTTTGCACTGTTGTTCCCATATTTTATCTGCTAATACTACCATTTGTATTTTCTTATGAAATACTATTCTCATGGACTGCATTAAAATATCTTTTAATGGATTTTTATTTTATAGAAGTTATTTTTAGAATTCAGAAATTGAAATGATACTTTTTATTGTATCATTTTATCTATTCTCATCTACTTCATTTGTACGGCACTCGTTAATTTAGTACAGGAGCAACTCACAAGTTATAGACTTTCTAACAGTATCTTTGTGAACAATAGCAGTGAAATATAACAGTATTATCATCACGTAACAGTGCAAAAGTAAAGCAGAAAAAAATAAGGATCAGATTCAATAAAAGATTTAGGTACATTAAACAGACATTATGTTAAGCATTTTAATACTAATTCTTTGATGTCTGAAAATAAAATAAAAAAAAAAAAAGCTTTGAATGAAGCACTTTGCTTGCAGAGTTGCTGGGACAAGTCAGACTCCTGAGATGGCCAGTGCAAACTTGCCAGCACAGTCAGCAGACAGCTCCCCAGACTAACTGGGAGGCAGAAGGCACAGACCCTAGCACAGCAACCAGAAAACAGAGGCGTGCCTTCTGGCTAGAGTCCTCCTCTCAGAAATGCTTCTGCCATATATTAAAAATCTTTTTAATGAAAAGTGCAATCAGTCATAGGAGTAGAGGGTAAAAATCTTTGATTTTTCTCATTCACATGGGAGCACCCAAACCATCATGGCCCATCATGGTCCTGCTGTCCATTCACTGTTAACAGGAGAATAAGTTAATTGCTGCAGAATACACAGCTTCAGCAGAAAAGCTGGAAGGTATTTTCACCCAGCCTCTAAACAAGGAGTTAAATGACTTGTACAGAATGTATCTTAATTTAGATTTGAATTACTTTAAGTGGAAGAAGAGAATTAACCCAAGATGTTAGCTACACATCCAGTGCTCTAACCATTAATTTACTATATAGAAAGGGGTATCACATGGTATGTTGTAAAAGGTGGGGTTCATCTTGACTGATTTTTGAGTACTACTAACTGTATCGGTTTATAAGGTGGTGAAAATATGTAACATTAAACTTGTTGAAAGAGATGGTTGAGAGAACTGTCACTACCAACTTCAGAAAGCCAGTGCTTATGCCTACTCTTTCTTCCTTTCTTTCATTTTTTTGAGCTGTAGATATCTATTTAAGTAGTAGTTTTCAGAATAATTGTTAAGAATCCATGGATAAATCCCAATCCTTTAAGATTATTAAAATAGCAATTGTAATAAACTAGATTTTGTTGGTAGTCTTGGTGAGAAGTCCATGAGGACTGGGGGCTGGTTTTCTTTGAAAGAAACAGAACTGGGATGTCCAATATTTGCTTACAAATTTTCCTGTGACCAACAAAAGAGAATAATTACTTGTCAAATCAACAAGGAAAGATAAACCAGAGTTAGGATTTAGGTTGATGCCCAACAAACATCTGTATATTTCAGGTGCAAAGTACCTCTGATTTGGCCGCTTTCCTGATGATACAAGATGCCTTCTTTATCAAGAAGTTGATCTAGATGATTACCAAAGTAAAATGCCTATGTTAATGAACTGTGGGAGTATCCTAAAGTACAGGATTTTTTTCAGAAGCCACTTATAGATATAATTAAGACCATAGCTATAAATTGGCTAGACCAATTAACCTAGAGGATTTTGCTGGGTTGATCGCACAAGACAAATCTTTTAAACAAAACACATGCTTGATTTTGTTCAGGTGATTCATGTTGTAGGAGACAGTGCATTGCTTTTTTTTGGAAGAGTTTTGTACACTAACCTTGTGGAAACAACAGTTGAAGAATGCTTTAGTCCTAGAATAACTGTGAGTTAACCTTTAGAAAGGGATTAATTCCCAATGGTGGAAACTCCCAGGGATTTGTGGAACAATAATTCCTTATCACTTGGATCAAATTCTGTTCCTACTGCTTTCACTGGTCAATTTTGACTAACTTCACTGGGTTTATGATTTGTAATATCATTCTGTAGGATATTGATTAACAAGCCTTATTATGCTCCAGTTATGCATGTAAATATTCAGTTACTCTTCAACAAAATTCCATATTGTTCCATCCTTTGCTCTGAAGTATTTACAATAATTATCTGTGTTAAGGAACATTAACAACTCCAGAGTTTTAGGAATACTATGGGAGGCATCATCAGCTTCTTTCATTCAATTTTTCATAACTTTAGTTTCCATGACAACAAAGGAGGCAATTCCACAAATCCAGCAGCTCATTATTTGAGACAGTTTGCTGTTTTCTCTGGAGAAGTGAGACACTTTTTTTTAAAGTCTCTTGTAAGAAATTCATAATTCAATGTATGAAATCTGAAGCAAAAATAATTAAGGTGAAGTCCCTCTTTGGAAACAGTATATTTTGTGAAGAGCACTTACTGAGCATTATTTTGGTTCTTTCTCCACTGCCAACTCACTGACTTATGTTACTAATATTTCTATTGGTTTTCTGTGACAAAATCTCACATAATTTGAACTCTCGCTAAGAAAGAAATACTTGTAAGGTCAGGAAGAAATTGTTTCATATTTTTTTGCCTAAAACACAGCATCTAGAAGAACTCCGCGGTTCCCCAGTCAGTGACTGAAAGTACTGTTGCTCTCAGTCATATGTGAACTGTCATTATGTTAGGAAGCACAGCCTTCTAAAAATGCAACTTTTTATTACTAAGCAAGGTCCCAAGTTCTGCTAAGAATTGTTTTTAAGTGTTGTTTATTCTTATGTGTTACATTTGAGGAACCCACATAAAGGAAAGCAATCATCTAAAGAAGACCCAAATCAGGTTTTTTGTGAAAATACAGACAGCAAAACAAGGTTTCTTTGTCAATGGCCTGGTTCTATCACTGGAAAAATATCCTCTTAGGAAGGGCATTATCACAGTGAAGAATTGGCATGCCTTCCGTATTTTTCACTAGTTCTCTAAATGTTCCACATGTACGCAAGGCAAGAGAAAATATAAACCAATGTGAACATTTGAATGGTGAAATGTAAGCAGAAAATCCTTTAAGAAGAAGTATTTCTTGGTATTATCACCATTTAAAATGCAATGCCATAATGCATGAATATCCAGTTTCAGGATTTGGTTCTAAACAAATTCTTCCACGGGTTTTAAAAGGTCACACTAGCAGTGATCCTGATGTAATCAGATCTGGTAGGAAATTGTTATATTCTTCACAGTCTTCATATATCATTACTGAACAATCCTTTTTATGGCATGAAGATAGCCTTATTATGACAACTTTAGAAATGCTGAAAGCCTGACACCATTGTTAAGCAGTAAATGTATTGCTTGCAATGTTGCCTGCATTCCCTAGTTTAGAATAAAAACAGATTAGTTGCACTGAAGTTCAGGTCTGTTAAATCTGAATTCATCCACAGCTTTTGTTTCCTGATATTGCATGAGGTTCTTGGATCCTGGAAGTTTTAGCTAGGTGCCAGAAAAAAGAAATCAGAGGCTTCACCAAAAGCGAGGAAGTGTCAAGTATCATGTAGTGACACCACAAGGTCTTTCAACAAAAAAAAAAACCCCAAACATTTAGTAAAGAGAAATGGCCCATGTAAATGACAGGAGGGTCTTAAGTAAAGCAGTGCAGAGTGCTGTATGAGGGAACCAACTCTTCCTCTTCTTCAGCAAAAAAATAATACATCATGTTTCCCTGCAAGCAATCCCAGACTTCCTAGACTATTTTTTGATGTGATGAGGGACTCCTAGAGCACATCCAACTCTTCTTCCTTGGACTCTGTTCCTTATCATCATCATGTGAATGCCCATAAATAAATCCTCCTACCTGGAAGTCACTCTCCCTACTCTAGGTGACCTGAATGGCCTCTCCTCAGAAAATCCTGCCTACTGTATTAGGGCAAAATGTTGTTTATGAAACTACTACATTAAGAAAAGGCTGATTTAAAAGGGATCCATCTGGAAAGACTTCTAGTCAAAAGTGTAGCTAAAACTCTGATATACTGCCCTGACTCTTTATTTTCCCTCCTTCCTGAATGTGATTTGTAGCTGCTGGTATCCAACCCTCAGCTGCTTCTGACTTGACTTCAGCATCCAGACCCCAGTTATGAGGAGTACTGCTCAATTGTAAAGATTGCTTTTCGGCTTGTCATCCACCTATTCCTGAGGTTCCATGAACTACTTCTAGGGAACCGACAAAACATGACTTAAAAAAACCAGGGCCATACATTGTTATTCAGCAGTCTGTTTGTCTGGAGTTTTTTTCTAAAGTATTCTATGCCAGCACTGGAAAAATTCATGTAGTCCACAACCGGACACAAGAACGCACACCCCCACCTCCCATAATGCAACCGTATGCTATAGTAGAATTGCAATAAATAAAAACTGATGACATTAGAGGATATAAATAACCTAGACATATTATTTTTGACTGAACTTATGCTTCATTTTACACTAGCATGAAACCCACTGGTGAATTTAAACCCATGAAATAGTAAAATGAGTAACTACGTAAGTATTGAGCTTCCACTGTAAAAGTTTGCAGTTTGATTTTAGAACTAAGTTTTGTAAATGTTTTATTGACCTAATGGTTGAATGCAGAGACATGTGTTTATTCAGACTATACATTTGTTAACTGTGCTTTGAAATGACATTTTGGCTTTCTCTCAATAAAATAATGTTTGGGATGTGCAAAGGAAATCTGGAACTATATAACTTCTGCTAAGATTATACATTATAGTTTCTCTAAAGGATATAAGAAAGTTTCATTCATCTGCCTCTAAATTGAACTGAGAGCATCAAAACCAGGAGTTGTTGGAATTTACTTTCTTTCCGAAATGCCCCGAAATGCCTCTGTGCTGCATGAAAGCAGCAGGTTCTACAAAATGCTTTCCTGTACCCTTGTCACACCACCAAACAGATTTGCCTTTCAAAGACATGGCCCTGGGTGCACATCTGAGATGAGGCATTTGTTCCTCAACACCAGAGGGAAGGTGACTTATGCTTGTTACAGGATGTACTACTCCTTACATTTCCAAGCAGAGGAAGAAGTCTCTAGCTGTAGCTATTTGAAAAGGGGAGGAGTAGTGAGAAATCAGTGGTTCAACATGAATTGACTGCATTTTTCTTTGAGGTCATAAAAATCTGTGTGTTCTCCATCACAGAGACAGCAAGGTCTTGAGGTACTGTGTTGGTGTTACCATCCTCAGACACTAGCAAGAAGAAATAAAGTATGTTCATCTGGAGATCTAGCAAGCTTGCTTTTTCAGTTTGAAAACTACTGACACGTGAAATGAAGGGCTATGGTCCCCAAGATCTACCAGGTCTTGTGATCAGATCTTTGAACTCTATCATTTCAAGAAATGAAAGACTGAAATAGAGGAAAAAAAGGTTAACAAAAGAAACAGGGGAGAGAAAATCCAGCATGCTGGAAATGCAAGTTGAAAATCCAATTGCCTTCAATAGATCAAAATTTTACTCCAGGAACCAATTAAATACAATAAAGTTAATACAAGCTGCTTCAATTATGACTAATCATCACACCTAAGCGTATGCCTATTTTTTAAATATTAAAGTATCTGGGTAATTTTACTACTACTACTACTATGTATTTATGACAGAAATTTAATTTTCTTTTAGCAAAACAGACTTTGAAAAAATCTGATGCTTTCTCATTAGAATAGTTCTAGTGAGTTTAAGAACAATGAAATTTTTTTGTTGTTGTTTTATTTTCTGGGAGATATCATAATTGTCATTCTATGTTACCATATAATATGATAAACAAGATTAACTCCACAGGGCATTGCTACCTAGTATGACTTCTATGGTGTTCGAAATCTACCCATTACGAGTAATGGCCTGATCTTACATTGAGACTACAACCACTACGGACTCATCTCTTGATCCGTGTGTCTATAAAGAGGAGTGCTGGTAGATTTGGCTGTGGAGACTGAAGCCAGGGAGGTTACTTCAAAGCACTGTTTTTTCAGTCATCTTTTTGCAAGGATCAGGCTGCACACCAGTAAATTGCAAAACTAAAATTGTAACAGGGATCGATTTCAAATGAGTCTGCTTCATTACTTAGAGATTTCTCTTTATTCCATGTTGAAAAAAGGCAGAGACCAAGAAGGCAGGCTTTCCTGACTTGAAGAGGAAACAAGAAGAAAGCTGTTCAGTCTGGAAAAGATGTATTCTTTTAATGCTCTCTGGGGAAAATATTGTTGTGAAGCTCTGTGGGAAAGGGCTATTAATAGGAAAAGTAGAAAAAAGTTGGTGTTCCTTCTCTTCTACCTTAGAGGCCAGTAAAACCCCAAATCAAGAAGCATAATCAAGGTATTGACTTGGAAAGAATACTCTCTTCAATCAAGAAAATTGGCCAGCTACCAGAAACATCACATAAGATTATTGGTTTCTTTTTCTATTCCCCAGGGGCTAGCCTTTGTTTGGCAGTTCCTTTTCTCTGAGACAGGCTAAGAAAAGGTTCAGACTAGTTCTTCATATAATGGTCAGAGTGGAAAAGCAGTGTCTTCAGTCTTGAACATCAGTTTTCCTGATTTCCAGCAGAACAGTTCCAGGCTACGACAAGCCCAGCTGAAGCAATCTTACCTCCAATTTTCAGGTAGTGAAACAATATAACCAGTATAGCATTGGAGGAAAAGGAAAAGTATCTGAACATTATTAGTACCAAGTATTGCAACAAAAATAACAACTGCCGTCAAAATAGATGAGCAAAGAAGGCGATCAAGTAACTTCAGTGGTATGGCTCCAACTCTATTTCAGTTTCTTAACACCTGTTCTAAAATCTGATTTTACCCCTTTGTGTAAAGAACATGATTACTTCCTGGGAACTGATCATTCTTAAAACACATTAATTAATTTATGGATCCAGGGTAAAAATCAGACAATGGAAATTATGTAACAGTGCTAAGTATGTAACATATGCACATTTTAAACATGTACACACTCACATACACACACACACACATGCAGTGTCTTTTTAGTCTCTCTCTCTCTCTCTCTCCACCTGCAGGCCAAAACTGCAGAGATGTTGAAGACTGTAGAACATGTAATGCTACAGATAATCCTAAAATACTCATATTCATTTTATGAAGGTACACCAGGAAAAAAAAAAATCATTGCTACCTAATACTTATCAATCATTCTGCTATTTAAAATGTTTTGGTAGAACAATCAGAATATAAATATATAATATCAGATTCAATGGCACCATGAATGGAAGAAGATGTGCATAACATGCAGGCTGAATTGTGTTTCCATAATGCATTTGGTAAACAGTGATGAATAACTGATATAACAGAAAACAGGAGAGTCACATTATTTGCCCCACTCTTTCCTGCTGCCCACTAATGGACTGGTTCTGCTGGATGCTGTTCAAAGACAAAAGGAGTATCTACACCATGCAGGAGAGAGTGGTGCCAAGCCAGCATCATTCCTACCTATTATGTTCTCCCCTTAATATTAGCATATGGGTACTATCGTTCTGGAAGGAGTTTACAGAAAGGAGCTGAGATGGCAACTGCCTTACCCTCTCCCCTGTTCAAACTGAGATGACCCTTCAATCTTCACGTGACAGACACTACACTGCCAGGTTGGGTGGGCCCTCCTCACCGTGCCTCACTCCAGCTCTTCATGAATTGCTACTTTACTTCCTCAGGTATGGGTCTAGCCTACAGATTCCAACCACACGTAAGCATAATTATCCTGAGTGGGTGTCAAAGAAATCGCAGTCCCTAGAACTCAAATTCAATGGTCTACCAGGATTGTGTTTTCAAAAGCCATCTGGAACGAAACCTGACATTTAAAAAATGCTCGCTGTTATATAAAATATTCCCTGTTTTACATAAGCTGGTGTTGTTAGTATACTGCTAGAGCTCGAGTGAACAAAATAATCCCTTCAGTTATGCTTTTCCCCAGGAATTTTTCCACGGTGTGTAAGTAATTGTACCAAGGTGTTTGTCAATCAAATTGTGTAGACAAGCACTTGGAGATGAGTTAATTTGGAAAACATCCATTTACCCATAAAACTCATGGGAAAAATCAAATTTGTAAGTTGCCACAATTTTCGTATACTATACATTTTTTCTCAGGAGAAGAACAGTCAGGAAAAAATCTGCATAAATGCACAAGGGCACTTTTTCTTGTAAATTTCTGCGTTGGGGTAGTTCATCGTAAATCTACAAGACGAAAGTATCAGAAATCATAAACAAGCTGTCTAGCTGTTTTACAACCTTATATTATAATAACCTTTTATTATTTTGCTGGAATTGAGATATCCCTCAATAGGAAGTGTACGCCAGGGTAGTACTGTATCTTTTGAAATATTATAAGCTTACTGCTTCCTCAGTATGTGTTTTGCACATAACAAATATAATCAAGTCATGATCACTGGGACTAAGCTACAAAAATTTATAATTCTGTGATGTAACTCATCATCTGCCAGGACGGAGGATAAGACCTAATAGTACTCTTGAAAATATTCTTGTACTTCAGGATTGTTAGGTGTTACAAGTGTAACAGCTATTACTATTTTTATATGTGGATTATCACTGCCTCTTCTATGATGCTCATTATTTTCAGTAATACTAAATGAGCTGAATTTATGCACATAAATTAGTACTTCTACGTTTTCCTTTTTATTACATATATACATCACAGAGTTGTACAGATTAATAAAAAAAATCCTTTTTATGTTCAAGGGAGCAGAAAAAAAGGATAGTGAAAAGAATATCAATAAGAAATTCCAGAAAACCACTAGAGGAAACTAAAGGATAAAAAGGAAGCTCTATAGCTGGCAGTAAGGAAAATAAAACTAATTTAAGGTCTATTTAGGACAAAAGGAATCCTATCAATTCTATTTCAGGAACAAATTCATAAAAAAAGTAATAAAGGGCCCAAATTTTCAATAAATATTTCTACTCACTACCTGGGCAAAAAAGAAAAATTAGATACAGATTGCATATTTCCCATTAAAAAAAATATTACTAAACAGGTTACTAGGTGGGTAAAAAGCTGCTGCATGACTGCACTCAGAGGGTCATGGGATGCTACCTGGAGCTGGTGAAAAGTGGAGTACCACATGGGTCTGTCCTGGGACCTGTCAAGTGTAACATCTTTATTAGTGACCTGGACACCAAATTGGGGATACCAATAGACACACTCAAAGGCAGGGCTGCAATTCAGACCTAGGCAGGCTGGAGAAATGGGCAAATAGGAATGTTAGGGGCAAGGACAAATGAGAGTCCTGGACCTGGGCTGGAAGAACCTGATACCACACCATATGATCCACTTCGGAACCTGAGGTCAGAGTACCCTGCCCTGGATGAAAATGATGCTTCCACGATCCAGAGGGACTGAGAAGAAATTCTCAGCCTTTTTGCAATTTACACTGGGCTGTGAAAAGCATCAGCAGAGTATAACCAGTAATATAATTAATTTAATTCTCTGGAGGAATGGACTCCTGCCCACCTTCCCTTGGGTCAGTGCACAGGCTGAAACCCTCCCTCCATAACCTCATCAGACAGCTGCCCCCACTTTCACCAGTGGACCAGGCATCCAAGACTCAGCTCTTATGTGACACACCTGGACTCAGACTGCCATGAAAGTGCAGCGAGAAGATCTGTAAAGAGACAGAAAAGACAAAAGTCTCACCCAGGGGTAGGATTGTTGAGACAGCATCATTAGTAGCTCAACGATACAAGAAAGAAAACACCAGCGTGGAAAGGTTTAAAGTCCTCATGGGAAAAACACGGGGAGGCTAGTCAGGCTGATCTGTTCGTTTGTGAACTAGCTGTGAAGCATTGGGTCAAATTGCCAGTGTCATCAAGGTTGATGCAGCTGGTGGCAGACAGCAACTTGAAGCACAGAGTATGTGTGGTGGTGTCCAAGCCTTCCCCCTCCTGACTGATGCTAGCCTCTCAGCAAAGATTCTTCATACCAGAGGTGGTGGGCACACTGATGCTTAGACTAACAGCTCATTAACTCCTGGCTATCTCCTATATGTTAACTATTGGTTAACTTTTGCTTTGTACTTTAAAGGTTCGTATATCCTGACTGGAGACTGCCTTTGTGCCTGGCTGAAGAGATATGAGTGAACGAACCCAAAGAAGAGCCATAACAAAACTGCAGCAGCACAGCAGTCACTTGGGTTAACCTTGGGGCACTGACTTGTCTCACAGATAGGTCAATATTTGCCAGGACTCCACTTACTAATTGGAATTCCTCTGGAGACCTTCTCCAAGCATTTTCCAGAAAGAAGGAGCACAGAATACGCATCTAGAGACAAAATTACAAAGTCTAACCTTGTGGTACTTGTGCCTCTATTAACTAGAGCTGACTATGAGGATATTTGTCAAGCCTCTAACTAGGTCTCATTTGACTTTGTTTTTTCTTCCCACATGGTTCCACAGAGAAGACCTCATACAAAGTTGCTTTGAGATATATCAACAGCAAATGTCAACGGCAAATGTCACTATCATTACAGCTGACAGATAGAGGTCCTGAGCTGAAACTGTGTCCCAGGCTCAGGAAAACAGATTAGGCAGAGATTAGCAAATCCCAGCACTTACACAGCGCTCCATTAAAAATCCCTTTATATGTATGAAATGGATGTCAATAAACTGCTTTTGGCCCTCCACCCCCAGTTCTGTCTGCGAGGTCACCTGTTGAAAACTCCTCCAGCTGAACCACTGCAGGGGCATGCAGGCACACCCTCTGTGTCATTTCAAGTGACAGTCCCCAGCAGCAGAGGCTCACTGCGCTAAGAGCCTTTGAGCTGCCTGTGACATGGGGGCCCCCAGAATGTGCAGCAACAGCTGGCAGCACCTGCAGGAGAAAGCTGAGTCCAGGGAACCTGTGGAGTTGTGGTTATTGTCTGCTACTGCTCTCACTTTCTGTTGCAAGAAGGGTTATTTTTGATACTATTAACCAGGCAGCAAGTTCAGACGAGAAATTGAGGGGTTGTGGCCAAGTTTCTTATCTAGCATGGGATAAATGTGAAATGTAGTAGAAAAAATGGTATTGTGTGATCTACAATGGCTTGTGGAACAGTTAGCCTTGCTCAGCTTTGGTGCCCCTATTAAGAGAAAAATGTTGATAAACTGGCCATTAGCTCTCAGAAGAGCCAAAAAATTACTAAAGTAGACTCTATACTGCAAGACATCTGGGTTTCCTTCCATGTAGATTAGGAAGTGTAATCACATATGTAACTGTTACAGTATTGTTCATGTAACCAGCAAAGCCAGAGCACAATATGGCCAAAATTGTAACTGGACAGCATAATATTGAAAATAAGGGATACATCTGAGCAGTTCACAGAATTTTTCCATAAATCCTCTAATGCCACAAATAATTTCAAATTACGGTCAGTGGGTTTTAACGAAGGTGTGCCCAACTTTGTTAACAACCAAATCTTACAGACTTCATTAAAGAAGTATACCAGTTTTTGATCTTAATGTCCCTTCATTTTTTTACATTTATTAATCTATGAATTGCTGTCTCCTGATGAAATTCAGCTCCATGCCTCCACCCAGTGGGCTTTTCTTAACCAAGAACAAAAAGAGCCCATGAAAAGTGCTTGCACATATACGTAGTACCAATGGAAGCATGGCTGCTGCAAATTATCTCTCTCCATCTTTTCTGTGGAGTGGCTCAGCTGAAATGTAGACAGGTATTTGATAGTACCTTCTGAAGCTAGATAACAACAAATGTGAGATGTTTAAAAATGTTTTAAAATTATCTTCATAATATGTTTGCTGTTGCTATAGAAACAGTCATTGAGAAACATCCAAAGCCAGTTGGCACCAGGGAAAACTTAAATTTCAGAGTGTTCTTTTTCTTCTTTTAGTCTACAAACCTGAAATTAGTTTCATGTTTTAAAATAAATACAAAACAGATTACAACACTGGCTTTTGGTAATAAATAATCTTTACATTGTAGTACATATTTTCCACACTCAAACTAAGGAAAAGTATTTTCTACGTTTTTTTTTCCAATTGAGATTATTTAGCTACTTGCAATGGCATCCCTGTTTTAAACTGAAACAAATATCCTGGATATATACCCTAAAATGCTTATGATAAAAGAAGTTCTGTAAATGTAAGTTTATCTGTTAAATAATGTGAGTTATTTCATTACATATATGCACTGGGTTTGTAAAACAGTGGTTCATCTGAACCTGTATTCTGAATATTGTTTATGTTAAGAAACACACATAGTTGTTATCAGTTCTCCTATCTGTCTGCGCCTTCCATCCCTTTCTCTTTTGTTGGGCCCCCAACTTTACTGTAATGTGTCACTTCCATTAAAAATATAGGCTTATGAGGAAGTGCACTCTTAATACATCAGAGAAGAAAACACAGTTTAGGGAAATGCTTTTGTCCCAACAAGAACAAGATCTCGTCCTCCACACTGGTGAGAGAAGTAGAAAATACACTTCTCTGATCCCCCATCAGTTTGAAATTGACATCTTCTCTACATCTAATACCAAAACCACTCCAGAATAAATCTCTTCTTCAACATACAATAGCCCTGCTACTATCTGCAAAGAACTGTTTATGAGTCATCAATACTACCATAGAACTGAAACTAAAAGACAATGAAATTAAAGGATAATGAAAAGCTCTTCAGCCTGTAAGTAATCTGCAACTGTTAACAGATGCAAAAGTCTGCAGTCTTCAGTACAAATTAGATTTTGGTGGAGCAGGAATAATACCCCAAACGTATTAGATAATAACTCAAATGGCAAACAAGTCATACACTAATGATCTACTCTGACATTTTTTTATAGCACAGGTATACAGAACCATTTCCGTATCAAATTCATAATTTTTAGGAGACTACACCTTTTTGAGAGACACCTAATGCAAACTGACTGACAGAGATGCTTCTAGCTGTTCCTGTTTTTTGTTGGGGTTTTTTGTTGTTGTTGTTATGTGGTGTTGTGGGTTTTTTTACAGCTGCCTAAGGTCCGAGGTAGCTTAATTTCACACTTGTCAAATGGCATTCTGAGGAAATAAAAAACTATGACAGTCATAGCTGCACGTTATAATTATAGTCATGCTCAGTTCTCACTACTTTTTTTCCTTTTTTTGCTTTTCAGTTACAAGTTTTTCCTTAAATAGTAAGTATTCAAACTTCACCATACCCATATTTTCGTTTTGTGAATCCAAATCCAAGGAAAGCAATGACTTACCGTAAAAGAGTTTAAAATACAGCCCAAGAATCTTCAGAAAGTTAAAAATATTAAAAAATTAAGGGTGCTACTGTGGAAGTTGTGCCTATATATTATTTTTGCAAAATGTCTCTACCTTTCAGAACCAAGGGAGTTGGCAAATAATCTTCATTTGCATTATATACAGAGTATTAAATGTAGGTCCACCTATTCAAAAAAACCTTAGGATTTCATCAGTTGTGAAGGTTGAAGGTGTGAACAATATTCAGAATTCACTTGAAATCTAAAACATTCATGAAAAATTCCTCCTGCACACTATTTACTGCCTGTGCTATCTCAGGATTCCCACAGAAATATGCTTAATTCTGACATCTTCTGACAAGGCACCCAAAAATCCAGTGTTTCAGAATGCTTCCAACATGGTACTGCCCTTAACGAGCTCCCGCTGTGCCTGCCTACCACCACGTAATGGCTCATTTGCTTTTATGGTGCAGTCAGGTGTGATGTAATGAAAAGTACTCTGGCAGAAATAAATACAAATCCTAAGACTTAAGTTCCAACTTAAGACAAAAAAAATCAAGCAACATAAGAGGTTAGACAATGGAAGAGGTAGCCTTTTATTTTCCTTTTTAGTTTCTCTTACTTTGTATGATTAACTTGAAACAGATGCTTTAAGATGAAGCCCATTCCTTAGTGTGCTTGTTCTGAGCAGAGATGGGAAGTGCAGACGTGAGTTGGAAGAGCTGTCCTGCCCCTACATATGCAGCTGAAAATTTGACAACTTGCTCTGATACTAAGCATGATGCAGAAGTGGAAGGTGTTCCTGTGTATGTTGTAACTGTATTTTGTCCTCTTTGTGCACTCCCAGTGAAAATATTTGTTAAATAGAAAGCGTTTGCGATTTTTTGCATGATTTATTGCTCTTAGTGCAAAGGCAATTTATCAGTGTACCTCCTCGCATTATCTCCGTGCACTGAAGAACAGATTGCCTTCAGAGCAGAATACTGTAGAAAAGGATCAAGAAGCAACAGTTCATATACCTGCAGGTTCAGAAAGTGAAATTACCACAAAATTATGTGTATAACTGGTTTTAAAATAAAGCTGATAACAGCAATCACTACCACCTGGACAACAAGACAAATTTTAAAATAAAAAATGACCATCTTAAGGAATTGCCTTAAAATCAGACCAGTGTTTACAGATACCTATGTGTGGGTATGGATGTGTAATTTATATCCCCTTTCCTTTGCTTTAATCTTGAGCACAGTGCGTATGAAATACTGTTTTGTGTTCTCAAATCTGCAGTGCAATTTAACACGTTGACACCTATAAAACAATTATAACAATCATACTTTGAATAAATTGATATTTTAATGTGTATTGGTTTATCAACCACTAAATGTATTTTAATGCTTACCAGATTATTTTAAAATTAACTCTGTCTACCCAAATACCATTTTCCACCTAAGGTACCGGTTTTATTTATACTATCTATAAGGAAAAAAGTAGACCACCACCACCCCCAAATGAAATAAGTAGCAGAAAAAATCATAAATATCAGTAGAAATTGTGACACAGCATGAATTCATGCTTTTTTTACCTATAATTTCTACAGATGGACCATTATTTGGAGAAATCAAAACAACATTAAAAAAGCTTTCACTGCATTGTCTTTGGAGAATGAAATGTATGTGCTGTATTCAAAAGCAGAAATTAGATTATAGCATATTGCTCTGACATGACAAAAACACAAATTAATGATTATAGTGGAATATGAAATGTCATATATTACAGTTTTATATCTGAGAGGAGATGCCCTACCTCCAGCAGATACATGCTCCATGACCCTAAGTGCACAATGTTGCTTTTTTTTAGCTATCATCAGAAAATAAGATGCAAACTAGAAAAGGACACTGAAGCAAAAGCAACTGCACTATGAAAAATAAGCTTGGCTTTAATTTATTAACAGATAGGGTTATGAAATATTTGGTGTTAGTGGACTTTTTGCACCCAGTAAAGTTGTCTGATGAAGGTTGATGACCTAACATTTTCACATAACTTTTAGAACCCCGGTAGCGTGGATGCAGACTTGAATACTGTGTTGCCAACTGTCAGGGATGCTGAGCAAGCTGGTTTTGTGCCATGTATGTAAACATGCAGTAAAATTTCTAGAAGCTTCAAATTCTCAGTATCTGTATAGATCAGCTGCAAAGCTTCCTGCCATAAATCAGATGAGTCTGGGCCAGATCAGACATACTGTGTGTGCACTGAGTGCAGAGTTTGTATGTGCAGAGTAAATCCTAAATGCTGAGTCCAGATGAATTTCCTGCCAGTGAGACAGCCATCTGTGGAGGGCAGCTACTTCCATTCCTCCCTGGAAAATCCTCAACAAAAGTACAGCAGTCCTGTCATCAAGGAGCAAACCCAAAACTGGTGTAGGTAGGAAACATAAATTATATCAGCCTGAAGAATATTTTAAACACTCAAATGGTGTATGCAGCTTTTGGGGAAAGAACACTTAATAGCACCAGCCTGACTAGTCTGGTGGATACTTCTACAGACAAAACTACAGCTGGTCCTTGAAACTAAGAACAAATTAAAAAATTCATTGTTATGTAGTCAATTTAGGATTCTATTCTGAAAAAAAGTGTATTTATTTTTTTTACCTTATATTTGATCTAACTTAACTGGAGAATAAAAGAAATTGAACATAAATATTAACAACTGAATGATAAAACATGAAGGCCTTACCATAATCTAGCATTATCTTGCTAGTGTACACGTTTCACCACCTGGGTCTCCTTAAAGCAATCTAATCTATATGCGTAACTGATTTGAGTTGGCTGTTGACCTAAAACATACTACATATTACAGTACAGTTCTAATTTTTTTAAATGTTAAATAGGAGGAGAATTCTAGTTTTAGGCCAGCATGCCTTTGACTTTTGGATTAGGATGACATGTATGTCAGCAATTGTAGGACATATACTTTCCATCTTCTATTGGCAGTTTTTAAGTCCTAGTACTTTATTATATCACATAAGGAACTACAAGAAAAAAAGAAGAAAAAAAAAAAGAAAAATAACCTACCTTGTAGCAAATCATTACTGTTTAACTGAAAAAAAAATAATGCAGGGACAAAGAGCGAAACTACCATAACAAAATGAACAGCTCCCTACTCAAAGGGAGCTGAGGTACCCTGCTACCCTGTCCTGGTCAGCTGTGTGTGATACATTCAGGACTGTTTTACTGTTCTATTGCTCAGAAAACATTTTTCACTCTGTGTCTAAATTTTAACAGAACTGCACTGTGAATCATGGGCTTCTATTTAAGTGTTGTTGCCAAATGACCCTTACAAAGGCTTCTTCAAGACACAAGACAGGATTCATCTCACCTACCTCTGGAAGTCTAGATGTTAGAACTAATCACTCTAAACTCCCTATGGATAGCTATGTATCTCTAGGAGTGATACCTGTGGTTTATGTTCAGATGTGATTATTTGCCCCTTGATGGTGTCCTCACTGACTACAGAAAACGTTAAGAATATTACATTTATATTGTTAAAACTGGGTAAATAAAACTACCTTCAGTTTGTCAAAAAATATGTCAGGAATTCCCTGATCATTGCTGTTACTCACTTTTTGTGTCTCAGAACACCTTTCACTATATGGCACGGTCATCAGATGTAAAACTGTGATCTCTAAAATAAGCAAAAATAATAAACAACATGCTTGTAGCTCCTTTACATGTGGTTTTTTTTTCAAGTAACAAACACAGGAACAATGAAAAAAGTGCATCAATGTCATAGGTCAACCCAAACTCATACTCTTCTTTTTGAGACCTCCCATGGAGTTAACTCTTCAATGCATGAGACTACTACATTACAGTCATGCCTGTATGCTGTGTGTCTCAACACTTGTACTGTTTATGGGTATTACAGAAGAATTAGCATCCATAGTTCCCAAATGCACATACCTGCATTTATTTCCATAATGCTTTTATTTGTTCACTGCTTCCCAAATTATTAGTGACAGATACTTAAAAGTGAAATCCTCCTGGTAGCTACAGAACCACTACTCTTATTCATACCCATTTTGTAGTTTAGTGGTGGGTTGACCCTGGCTGGATACCAGGTGCCCACCAAAGCTGCTCTGTCACTCCCTTCCTCAGCTGGGCAGGGGAGAGAAAATATAACAAAAGGCTCATGGGTCAAGATAAGGACAGGGAGATCACTCAGCAATTACCATCACAGGCAAAACAGACTCGACTTGGGGAAATTAGTTTAATTTATTACCAATCAAATCAGAGTAGGGTAACGAGAAATAAAAACAAATATTAAAACACCTTCTCCCCACACCTCCCTTCTTCCCAGGCTTAACTTAACTCCCCATTTCTCTACCTCCTTCCACCCAGTGGCACAGGGGGATGAGGAATGGGGCTTGAGATCAGTTCATTACTCATTGTGTCTGCTGCTGCTTCCTCCTCAGGGGGAGGACTCCTCACACACTTCCCCTGCTCCAGTATGGCATCCCTCCCATGGGAGACAGTCCTCTATGAACTTCTCCAAATGTGGGTCCTTCCCATGGGCTATAGTTCTTCAGGAACAGACTGCTCTCCAGGAACAGACCCCCATGGGGGTCAGAAGTCCTGCCAGCAAACATACTCCAGCACAGGTTCCTCTCTCCACAGGTCCTGCTAGGAGCTTGCTCCAGAGCGGGCTTCCCACAGGGTCACAACCTCTTTCAGGCATCCAGCTCCAGCGTGGGGTCCTCCATGGGCTGCAGGGGACAGCCTGCCTCACCATAGTCTTCACCACGGGCTGCAGGGGAATATCTGCTCTGGCACCTGGAGCACCTCCTCCCCCTCCTCCTTCACTGACCTTGGTGTCTGCAGTTGTTTCTCTCACACATTCTCACTCCTCTCTCTGGCTGCTGTTGCCCAGCAGTTTTTCCCCCTTCTTAAATATGTTACCCCAGCGGCGCTACCACCATCTTCTGATGGGCTCAGCCTTGGCCGGCAGCGGGTCCATCTTGGAGCCGGCTGGCATTGGCTCTGCCGGACATAGGGGAAGCTTTCAGCAGCTTCTCACAGAAGCCACCCCTGTAGCCCCCCTGCTACCAAAACCTTGCCACGCAAACCCAATACAAGTTTCTATTATCTTCAGCATTGGCTGAAGGACTTTGGATTAAACAGATTATTCCCTTTCTGTGCACTTCTGTGGACTTCCCAATTAAAAACATGAGCTGCATGATTTCATGACACAGGGCACATTTACCACCAAAAATTTCTAGCTACTGCATAGCTCTCAGGAAGAAAAGGGTTTAGTCACTATGGTCACAATAACTATAAGCACAGTACCTAAATGAAAAGGTCAGACTCCAACTACTAATCCCTGGAACTCTCCTTAATCCCCTGAACTATCCAAACATAACTGATAAAAGCAATCATCATGCTAAAAAGTACGTAAAAGAACCAGTTAGCTGTAGCCTGCTGTTACTTTTGACTACAGGTTTCTAGTAACACAGAGGAAAACAAACCAAATTACTTGATAAAATAACTTTATCTAGATGAACTTACCATTTTTCCTCTTGGCACCGTCCTTGCAGCTAAGTATCTATGTTCAATGCTGTGTATATATGTAACAAATAGTACTCTTCTTCCTTTTTTCTCTTTCAGAATAAATTGTTTCTTAGATTAGAGTGACAGTCCTAAAACAGAGTATCAGCTCTCATAACCTGGCAACTATCAAGGGTCAAAAATAAAGGTATTTGTTTCTTGTTCAGTTCCAAAGGACAGCATTTATGCAGTAAGGAGAACATCAACGGGGAGTTTAGCCCACTCTGATGCCACATAAGCAGATCGGCGCAGCAGAGCCATAACCATTTAATCTGCAGATCGTGGATTCCAGCACCTGAGCACCTACTGCGAGCAGAAACCAGAGACTCTCCTTGGTGAAACAGTCTTTCTGCTTAAAGCACTTGGGGTTTTGAACCACAAATTGTCTCATGGCGGTTAGAAGACAAAATATAATTCAGCTTTTTTGCATGTAGATACTTTAAATCTATGTGCCACTTCTTATCACATTATCTAGTGAGCAAATGTGGACTGAATAGATTAGTAAAACATTAAGCTAGCTTAGTTTATTTTTATAATTTTTCTTTTCTTTCTTCATTCACAAAGTGGGATCCTCAAATATAATTTCTCAACAGACGTGTTTCCTCAACTGGGTTGCTATCAAGATATTAAAAAAAAAAGATACAAATGTGGGGATAATCTCTCTTTTAGGAAAATATGTAAGTAAATCCAGACTTGAAAACAATGATCCAAATTGCTATTAATCAAAAACTACATGGAAGACAACAAAGTTCATGACAAAGCTATACGCAAAAGGTAGAGCAGTCAGCATGTTGTGGGTCCAGTTACATAGCAGCTTTATGAAGAGACCAACAACTATTTTACCAAGAGTTCAGACTGACCTGCTTTAGACTTTTGTTTTTCTTTTTCACATCGCATAAAGGTTTTCTTTAGAGGAAAGTCAGCAAGCTATCTGCTTGGCTCTCAGTTCATTATTAACTACCCACTCAGCAATTCCAGAAGGTGTGCATGAGTTAACAAAAATTCTACGGGAAATTAGTATTTCAGAGCTCTGTCCTGTCCTCACTGATTTTATTAAATGAAGTGCCCTTCTGTTTTTCTTATACTTACAACACGTCCGTCCATTAATCCACTTAGAACTGCTGCTAAACTCTCTGATTAATGATTTAAAACATTTCTTTGTGAAAGCAGAAATAGACACTAAGTTTACAATCAGGTTTTTAACTTCATGTTCTTTACCTAATTCTTAGTGCAGGCATAATTTATCTGTAAAGATAAGAAAAAATCTAAAGTCTACATTGTCCCACATTTCCAAAGCCTTGGTATCTTAACGGATGAAAGTTTTCATTTTGTTTTTCCTCTTACTGGCAGGAAAAAAGATTCTTTTGAGATGGGTATGGGGTGAGAAAGTCCCTGTACTGTCAAAGCCTGCTTAATCCATTTAAGTTAGTATTATGATTTCCCAAGAAGTTACCTGCAAAAGGCACAAGGGAAGCTTCACATTCATTTCCCTGGAACCAAAAAGAGAAAATTAATGTATTGTACCTGATGCTTTCTTCCCTCCCTTATTTCTGATTCACAACTTCACTGGCCTATAATGAAGGGAAAAAAGAGATGTCTGAAGTTGCCTGCATTCACTGACTATCCAACTTCTGAAGAATAAAATTGCAAACTGTGCAGCCCTATCCCTTCCACTTCATCTTACTCAGAAAATGTACTGGAATGACATAACTACTTGAGATCTGAAGGTTTTCAGAGAATAGAAAACAAACTGCTACAGAAGAGAGAAGTTGAATGCGTGACTAGAAAAAAAAAAAAAGAACGGCAACAGGACTTATGCTCCTCTTTTTCACATTTCAACATCTTCACCACATATTCACAGCAAAGATTAATAAAAAACAGTACAAGTTTAATATTCTGTTGGACTAACTTCTCGTACATTTCAAATTAAAAGACACAGTTGAAAGCAGCAGCTTTAACAGGCAGCCTCCATAAACCCATGTAATTGCTATTGGACTATTTTCCTACTGATCACCAGTTCAAAAAAATTAGATCTTTATTTCCTTTCTCAAAACATTCCTTCCCTTCATTCTCCACACTTTTCTCCATAAAATAATGGGTCGATTGTTAAGAGTGCTACTCTGTAAATGAAAGCAAAAGTTCAATTCCCTTCTCTGCCTGACCTTGCGCCACCCAGCATCATCTCTGCTGCATCACTGCCTTCCAGTGGTACTGAAATGATTTAAGAGGCTTGACAGTGCAAGAGTGCAGGCTCAGGAAGCAGCTGAGACACTGGACTGCACCAGCTTCTCATGACTACCATCCTGGGCTGCTACTTCATGGCAATCAGCAAAGGACAGGGTGAGGAAATGTGTAATTTTAACTTCTTCCTTTTACAACTGTTACATCAAGAACTAACTTCTGGTGGAAAAAAAGGTCTCTCTTATGAGAGTCTGTGAGAAGCTGGGCTTAGTCATAGCCCCTTTTTATGTCCAAATCAAATAAAGTTATGGTGGAGAGAAAGTGATAGGGAGAAATGACAGAAACTCCCTCTCCTCCTTGAAACCAGCAATTCTGGGGCTACGGTCAGATACCGCACTGATTTTTGGTCAAGTGCTCTGCCTGATCAGGTTATCTGAAGCACTGGGGGAAGAGGAAGGAATTTTCAGGTGCCTCTTCAGGAAAATCAGATAAATCTGGTCTGTTCCATATTAACTATCACCAAAAACATGGAATAAAAAGACTAAAGAGAAGGGCAATTAAAGTCAGAATGAGGCAAGATTAAATTTTAATGACCAATACTGTGGAACAGATACTATGAATCCTGAACTTCTCTCAAAATTCTCTTAAAGAGAGTAACGCAACTAAAAAAAAAAAAAAAAAAAAAAGATTTCTTTTTAAAGCAGAATTCTGTTCTTTTCCACCAATCAATGACTGAGAATTCTTGTTGCTAAGGAGGAATGAAAAAACCAAAAGGGTAATTAACTTACTGTCTCATATTACCTAGCCTATCCTCCAGGAAGAATCAAGCATATGGAATATTTTGACAGTAGTTTTCACTCAATTTAACACAAGAAAAAAAATCTGGATTTCAAATGCACCATTCGAACTTCATCCAAATGCTTTACAGATAAACGCCATGTCTAAAAGTGTACTGGTATTTAGACTGTATACCAGTATCTATAGCAATACCAGTAATCCAGGATGGCCACTGAAGAATGGAATTACTGGTCTAAGACTTACAGCTTTCCGAAATCTTTCCAGGCAGATGGCAAACTCCTAAACTATTCCTCATTTAACAGTGCCTGTAATACAATGCAAAACTATTTTTCCCCATGTATTTTAAATGAGGATTTCTTTTGCAGTTGACATCAACTTCTAAATGAGATAATTTAATGCTGCAAACAATTTACATACCGTAATACTGTAAATATATTGCAAATCTTACAGAGCATGTCCTGAGATATTTATTCCAAGACATTCCTTACTTTGATGTCTAAATAGTCTTCACTATATGCAGGAAAAACCCTCAGTATTATTTCTTGGCTGCCAAAGTAGACTGAGATAAAGACAAAAGTATAATAGAGTTCTCCTGTATAAACTTAAGGAAAATAGTTAACTTGCTTTATTGAAAATTTATTACTCTTACTAAGAATGCTTTCATTTTATTAGGCCAAGATCACTAATTGCATGTCCAAATCAAGATTTTAAAGAATTCTGTTTCTAAAATGTTCCAAAGAACAAAGATTAGAAACTTGATATACTCAGCATACCAAAACTTCAACCCATCTACTTGAACCATCATAGCTAGAAAGTCATACTTAGTCTATGAACAAAATAAACCACCAAAGTATAAATCACCAGGCACAAAGTATATGTTAAGTCTACATGATCTTTACATCCAAACCATTTTTGGACCTTTGGTAAGTTTTATTTTTTGTGGAGAATTATAAATAATAGCCATCCAAGTATAGTTTATGTCCTTTGTTTTCATGTGCCAAGCCCTATCCACTAGCACACAAAACACACTCCTAGCCTTGGCAGTTCATGAGATATCAATTATGTTGCGTACTCAAGTAAGCATACTTTTAGTAGTCACAATTGCAGGAAGCATTAGAGCTAGAAAACAAATGCTTTACACTATGTAGATTTATGTTCAGATGGTACTAGGCTCTAATGAATTCAGGATATTACATAGCTAACAGAATTTAAGTTTAGAAATACAGATCATATATTTTCAAGGCACCAAATCTCTTTCACTCTCAGCATACAATACATATTTTCAGCATGAATATCCTCCACTATTGGACTGATGAGATAAATCAAGGCAATGACAAAAGTCATACAGAAGCAAAAAGACATTATTTATTAAAATTAATAAAATGTCCACAGGTAACTCAAGACCTGTAATTAAGATATACGCAGAGGTTTATGTATTTTGCTGTATTTTCTGAAGAAGAAACTCCATTTGTAAGTTTAGATTTGGCTGTCCTCTTTTCGTCTTCTTACACAATATTTTGTAAGCTTCCATTTTCTTTTGCTTGTACAACTGTTGAGCTGCTTCTCTTTGTTGTTTTCTTTTTTCTGCTTCCTGAAATGAAACAGATTATGATTATGCATGTACTGCAATCAGAACATACTATATTGCATAAAGCTTCAAGAGAAGAGCCAAGTTTTCTTCAGCAGGACATCCTACAGTAAGGTTTGTCACTAAAATACGTACTACTCCCTTAGTAGTAGAGGCATTTACACTATAAGGATAATCCTCACTATATTATGTTCAGGTTTTATCAAAAAGCTCATAACCCCTTCTCCAGTGTTGTAATTTTGGTAAGTAATTTGGGCAAACATCCACAACAAGCAAGCCAACCAGCTTGCTTCACTTATATCATGTCCTACCAAAATATGCAAATCAGACTGAATATCACAAATCAGACTGAAGGTCTGCTTCAGTTCATTTGGATGATTTCTTCTCACAAAGCTTATTGTTTGAAATGCAGTGCCATGCTGACCACAAAGGCAGATGTTTCTGCAGAATGCTCACACAGATGATAATTTATCAATTATGTTATTGTTTTCCATGACATAGCTAGCTTCTGTGATGTACAAAAATTAGTAAGAATGCTTTGTGAGGTAGAATATAAAATTAACCATAAATGACCCCAGAAAATACTTCTAAATAGAAATCTAATAGGCTTCTGGGGGGAAAAAAACCTGCAAATATAACATCTCTCCATTCAGAATGCTTCACGTATTTTACCATAACAATGATTAATATAATTAATTCTTTGTTTTTTTAAACCAGAGTAGCATTGACTAACTTACCTGTAGTTCACTTCCTATCTAATAATTTTACTGCTGTTCAGCATACTGTTGTAAACAACATTCATTTAAACTACCAACCAAATGCTTACTCAAAGCAAGAACATTCATCTTACTTAGGTTAGTTGTTACTTACATTCGTATTTTTTCTGATCTCTACTAAATCCCAGCTTTTTTATATAGTGTGGAGGCCAAAACTGTGTCTTTAAGCTTATTTCTTTTCCCAAAATAAATAACAGCAAATCCAGTGTTTGCTAACATACGCAAGGATAAAGTATGTGATTATCATACCAGTATTCCACATAAATTATTATTGTTACTGTGGCACTTAGCTACCGTTTGTTTTGCCTAAGTATCTTGAATAAGACCAAAAATGCTAACACCTCCCTTCAGGCAACTCTTATGTGCTGCTCAGAGAAAATTCCTTGCAGTCTTGCTGGGTTTTTGTTTGTTCCTATTTCCTCTAAATAACCTGGTTGTAGCATTCATTTCTTTTAGCATTATCTGTACCTAATATTCAAAAAGGAAGCTCTCAGCTGAATCGTAAGAATCGTAAGAACAAAGAATCGTAAGAACAAAGACAATGATAACTTTGAACACCTGCATGCCTGAATATTACTGTCAAGTTGAAAAAGACTGAAAGAATACCAATACCTGTGTTCCTCTCCTATGGTCCTATTTGGGTCCAGACAAAAGGCTGACAGATAGAAATGGTATTAATCTAGTCCTTGTCTACAATCAAGAAAGATCTCTGTTTAAGATTTACCTCTTTCTTTCTAGCACGCTCAGCCTTTATTTTCTCATACTCTTCTTTTGCCTTCTGATTGGACGTTTTCTTCTTAAACTTCCCTTCAGTCTTAACTGACCTATAAGAAAAAGTACACGTACTTCAGAAACGGACTATCACCAAGCAGACGTAACCATATATCCCATAGCCCCTGCAGAATCAGAGTACAGTCCTTCCATTCTTCCACTGTTTTTTGTATACTTGGGGAAGTTAATCAGAAATAAAGATTTACAGATTACGTAATTGACAAGCAAGGCTCATCCTTCTACACTGAATGGATACATATTTGCACTACTCTCATATGATACCCAACATCACTACATGTCATGCAATGAGCACCTAGCATGAAAACACAGCAAACTAAACTCCTCCAATGCTCAGTGTACTGAAGACCGGACTGCACAGAACTTCTAGTAACACATATACCTTACCTGTTGGATCTTCACATGGATGGTGTTTCACAGAGTTGAAGGAGTGGCTAAA
Organism: Gavia stellata; assembly: GCF_030936135.1. Lineage (NCBI taxonomy): Eukaryota > Metazoa > Chordata > Aves > Gaviiformes > Gaviidae > Gavia > Gavia stellata. The sequence goes on from NC_082597.1 coordinate 45,886,909, forward strand.
AGAGGGTTTTTTTCCCATCATACTAGCTCTTCAGAGTTAGAAAAACTGAATGCACTAGCTTAGAGCTATATTATCTCTTTCTAGTTCTGACATATGGATGCAACTGCAGAGATATGAGGACAGCCAGCTGTCAGCAGGTTGCCTGCCAGAGGAGTCAGGCTGACATGGCAAGGTGTGTAAGCACAGTAGTAACACTGCCTTTCTAAAAGTTTCTTCTTGAAAGAAATGGTATATTATCATCCTTAATGTTCTGAAATTAGGGACTGAATTTTCCTTCCCAATTTCAATATAAAAATCTGCCCACGTACCTTTCAAAGTAAACAGTAAAAGAAAACCAGTGTCATTTGTCTGGCATTTACTGTCACACTACTTTGAGTGGATTTTTCAGGTTATTTAGTTCTAATTTTTTTTCTGATTTAGAATAAAGCCATTACATAAACAGTGACATTTCACACTTGAAAAACGTAAGCTTTGCTAGACAGTTAACAGCTGTTCACAAAGTAAGTTTTTTATTACTCTATTACACTACAAAAAATTGAGAACTAGCCATCATCATCTAGGACATTTCAGACAGACGATCAAAAAGGAAAATGAAGGTATCTACTCATACTTTGATTTAGAAATATGACACTCTACAGAAGGGGAAAAAAAAAATAAATCTTTGCTTCATTCTCATCTCCATCTTGTGGCAATACTGTGTAATGACACCTCATCATCTCAAGTACGAAACTACTTAAATTGCAAAATATGCTAAAATAGAATTACCTAACCAAAGACTTATTTTACATCCCCACAGAACACTGAATTCTCCCTAACAGACTCTACGCATCACGCCACCTCACAGATTAGCAGTCACATTTTTGCAGAATTATTAATTCTGGTTTACAATCACAATGTCCATAGTTTAAGCAAAATTTAAAAACTCTCTGGTTTAAAGAAAAAACAGACATCCCCACGAATTAGCTGCCTATTCCAGTCAAAACTCTACATTTCTTCCACTGCTGGGCTTAGATCTGACTGCCTTTGCCCCCCTCTCCTGAGCATTCTTTCCAGGAAAGTTTAGATTTGGGATTCAAAGACTTACAGCACTCCTTGTACTGGGGACAAAAAGGCATTGTCTCAATCACCGCACTTGAATACTGTTTAAAAACACTGCCATGACAGTGTTAGACCTGAGTGACTACTGCTTTTCATTTTACTGACTTACCCAAGCAAGATTTCAGGGGGAATTACTGTCACACATGGAAAAAATGTTTTCAGTTGTCTGATATTTGTTAGACCGCAAATTAAAAAACTCCATTTGACTTTTCCCAGTTATTACAAGTAAATTTAAAACAAAACAAAAAAATAAAAAACCCAAACACCACTGGCAAACTATTATGACATCTCTATTATTTAAAATTATCACTTTGATCAAGAACACTTTACTGCCGTAAGGTTTTACTAAATCCTCCATTTCATTTTTTTTTAAGTTCATAGTTAAAATCCCCCCAAAACTAGCCATACCACAAAAGGATAACTGCAGATAATATTGCTCATTCTAGCAGAAAAACAGTGCAATATGAAGAAAACAACTTATCAAACTGGGAACAGAAAGATAATGCAAAAAACATATCTGAAAAGTGACATTAATTTAAAAACACTAAGAATCAATTCAAAGCAAAACTCTGTAGGCTCAAAAGCACCCTACCTGAAATGCAGGCTCTTCTCTTTGTAGACATGGTAAGAAACTGGCCAAACACTTACCACTCTTGGGATGAACCCTATCCTTAAAGTACAATAGTAAATGTCATATTACTTCTGTGGAATCAAGCCCAAAACCTCATCAATTTTGCTTTCTGATTCCGATGCAAACACAACAAAGCTGTACCTTTAAATTTTCTAACAATTAGGAAAAACATTTAAGACCTAATGGCATTTTTTTACTAAAGCAAATCACCATACTGAAGTCCACATAAAGTATAAGATCTAGAATATTTCTTTAATGACGGAAACAATTACTTGTTTTTAGAGACGTATTTAAAAAACTCACTCTACTGCTTTGTTAAGTTTTTCTTCTGACAAAGCTGAATCATCTGGAGCCCTGCGCCGTTTCTTCAACATTTCTTCCTCGGCTAGGTAAAGATGTTTCAAGTGCTCTGGATACGTATCGGTAAACTGACTATCCTGTTGTGAATGGACCTTTCTTCCCTTTTTCAACAATTTCCTGTATTGTCTTTCAATCTTTTGCTTTCTCCGAAATGCAAATCCTCGTCCTGAAAACGTAAGAAAAAGGGTTAAATACACCTGCACTGAAGTAGTACCAAACCATTCAATTGTTGCCAGGATCATTTCAATCCATTTTCTTTCCAAAATAGAAAAAAACGATTTGTGCTAATTTTAATAAGACCAGGCAAAAATTCAAGGGAAACACACTGTTATAAATCCATTCCCTACTGTCACATTGCAGCTTGTACAGATTTACTAGAAATTATCACCTAAACCCTCGAGAGAACATGCCATTGCAAACACAGTACTTAATGCACACTCAATGTTATACACCTTTGTCTATGCTTTTCGAATCCAGTGAAAAGATGTATTACCATTTCACTTCTCTCCTACTTTAGACAGCTTCATAAGCAACATCAAAATAGATTCCAAAATAGATTCCTAAACACAGACTCAAGAAGACAATGATAATAGTAATACTGTCTGCTTAAGTAGTCTGCAGTTGCAATGCCACAAGAAAAAAAGAGACTAAATCACTGAATTGTATTATATGAATATTCCATTATCTCTTTTCACACAAATAGCATTTTTAATGCTACTACCTTCTTTCTACACCTGTCCAGGAAGAGCTTTTCTACACCTTCAAAAGTATGCTACATCATAGAATGATTTAGCCTTAAAGGAAACATGAGATAATAGTTGTTTCAAATTCAATCATTATATAACCACTTTATCAATCTTAAGTTAAACATGTTTTTTTCCTAAAATGTTATTTTTTATTGCATTAGTCTTAAGAACTACTGACTTTTATAATATTCATCAAGAAAATAGCTTCTCAATGCAGCAAGTCCAAATCAGTCCTAACTTTTCCTTTGATTCTTTCTCCAAAGTTGAAATTTCAGAAAAGTGCTGCAAAAACCATTGCTCTTTTTCCTAGCAGTTTACTTTTACACTTACATAACGACCTGTCAATAGTCTGAACCTGTTTCCAAACACGCTTCTATTTTAAATATACAGCTTCCCAGAAAACTGAACGCGAGTCCTAAACCAGACAACCATCGCTACCCGGCCCGAGCACAACACCAGAAAAGAGCAGGCTCTGCAATCCCGAGGTCCGGGAGCTGCAGCTAGACACCGGCTGTCCTCATCCACCCTTGCAGCCACCGGCCCCGAGCCGCCACGGAGCCACCCTCGCCGATGACGGACCACTCGCCTAATGTGCCTTCAGCCACCCCTCGGACAGTGGGCGAGGACGAGTCTCCGGGCTCCGCCACACGTAACCTCTCACTAAAGCAGGAAGGTCTGGCCCCGGCCCGGGCCGCCAGGGCCGAGGCAGTTCAGCGGCACAGCGGGACGCCAAGGGCCGCCACCAGCGGGGCCGGGCCAGGCCTCCCTCGGCTCTGTCTCTCCCACCAGACGCCAGCTCAGGCCTGCCAGGGGCCAGTCGCGGCTGCTGCCCGCCCTCGACTCACCCTCCTGGACGCTGCCTATGACGTCGCGGAGCAAGACGGGCCTCCACAGCCGCTTTCGACGGGGACCGCGGGCCCCGGCGCCCGCATTTTCCGCCGCCGGTCCCGGCCCGCCGCGCCACGCCGCCGCCATTACTCTCCCGGCGTCGCGCAGCGAGACACGTCACCGAGCTGCGCCACCACCGCTCGGTGCTCGATTCACCCGCCTCCGTCGCTGACGGCGGCGGCCCGGCCAGCAGCCCCGACGAGCCGAGCGCAGGCCCCAGCCTTGCGCGGCGCCATGTCGCGGCCGCCCGGCGCGCTGCCGCCCCAGCTGTCTCCGGCGGCGGCGGCGGGGACGCTGCGGCGCGTGGCGCGGTTCCTGGCACGCGCGCTGCCGCTGTGCCGCGCCCACACGGTGGAGTTCTACACGCGCGGGTTGTGGGACCGGCTGGTGGCGCCGCCCCCCGCGGCCGTGCTGGAGGCGCTGCGCGCCGCCGGGCCGCTGGCGCTGCGGCGCCCCGTGGGGGAGGCCTTCGGCGCCGCCGCGGCGCTGTGGGGTGAGTCGGGGCGGGGGGCACCGCCGGGCCGGGGCCGGGGCCGGAGCTCGGGAGTCCGCGGGGGCGCTCTGCTGCGGGGACGGGAGCCGTCGGGGCACGGTGCCGGTGGCGTTCGGGGCGCCGTCGCTCAGGGAGGTGTAACGCCCACAGAGGTGTTGCACGGGCGCCCGTGGCAGCGCAGCGGCCTCCTGTGGTGTGTGGACTGCTGGAGCCGCCAGCGAGTCCCGCGGTGGCTCCCCCCTTTCAGCCGCCTCACGCTCCGCAGGGGACATCGGTTTCTTTTCTCGCTCCTAAGACCTCCTCATTGTCCTCCTATCTATGTTTAAAATTATTTTCCTTGCTTCAATAAAACAGGAGGATGTCACACCATTCTGATGAGCCGCTTTTTTTCTCTACGTCTTTAGCCGCTGCCTTCCTGCGGCCATTGCCATGGGGTTGTTCCCTTAGTCTGCCGTCAGCTGAAGCCGTTTCAGCTTTTTCATGCCTGTGTTTGGAACCGTAACGGTTCAGATGAAGTATAGCCGTGGTGGGAGGAATTGCCCTTCAGAAGGCTCTCAGTAGTGACAGTTGTGATGATGGTCTCATTTTATAAATTTCATCCTGTTCCTTTAGAAATGAAATGGAACTCCAAACTGTCAGACTCCTTCGCTCTGACCAATTTCTGAAGAACAGAAGTAAAATGAACCAAAAAAACCCCCTCCACATGAGTGGAAAGATCTAACCGTTAAAAGTCCTCCAAATGTTGAAACTCTGGAAATGTGGAGGACAGCTGGAAAAGGCTTAAACACTGCTTTACTATGTATCTGTAATAATGAGTGTCTGGCAAAGGAAGAAAGAAAGCAGTTCTATTTCTGACAAGACCTATTTAAGAAGCACTTCATATTTTTAGTAATTTTCAAGTAACTCAAGAGGAGACCAGCTATGAAACTGTATTACTGAATTTATTGCAGTCCAAGTAGAAGGGAAGCATACCCGTAATACACTTTCAGGCAGAGCACAGAAATGAAGACAAAGCATCTGAAAGGTATGGTATTTGGGGGGACTGAGCCCCAGCAAAGATATCAGTTTCAAAACTAAGGTACAGTCTTTGACAGAGAACTTGGCCGAGAAAAACCTGCATCATGCCAAAGCTTATGGAACGTAGATAGCTCTTGTGTAGCGTTAGCTCTGAAACGCTGCATGAAAACACATGAGACAGGAAAGCACACTGAGCGTAATGGAAGGGTCCACAGAAAGTAGCATGTGGAGCTGTGTACTTTTTGGCATAGAAGGCAAACTAAGATAATGATTTGGATTTGGAAAGAGATTGAAGAACTGTGAATTGCTACATCACTTGAAACATTTCTCTCTTGGATCTGAGGACCTTCAAAATATTAACTGTAGGACTTATTTTTAAAGAGTTGAGGTATCTGGGAAAAAAACCCACAGAATTTATTTGTGCATGAAAAAGACACTGGATTATGAATTAACTTTGAGAGCCAGATGGAAACAAGACAGTGGTCCAGTCAGCAAGCAAAAGTGTTGGGAAGCAGTGAGGCAAAACTTTTAATGTTTTTGACAGGTAATGTCAGAGTCAGAACTGATTCAGAGCAAAGCGACATAAAATTAAATGTAAATAGAAGCTGGAACCAAACAAATTATTAGATGAAGTCATCAAAAAGAAAACACTAAAGGAAAATTACACTGATCTTACCTGTTTCTGTGGGAAAGCCCATGAAATGATTCAGACACTGAAGTGGTGGCCTGTAGAGTAGAAAGAGAACCGGGGAGGCAGAGTAGTGTTTTCTAGATTTTAAAATCAGAAAATCATTTAATGATCTCTATTCAAAATGCGTGTTACAGAATCTGATACAGAAATTACTGGAATGAAAGACACAATTTATGGCTAAAATGAAGCACATGTTTTAGAAAGGCATGAAGCCTTCATGCTGTGGCTAAAATAGAAGATTTTTTCTTTGGTTTCTGCAGGGATTATTTCTGCTCATTAAAAAAAGAGAATTGCTCTTTTTTTCTAGCCTCAAAATTATAGTATGCTATTTAACATTTGGAAGGTTTTGAGACACTCTCAAAATTTCTCCAGTATTCTGACAAAATTGGAGGCACTGTAATGGAATGGGCATGTACTTGCTGATTTGGTGGTTCATGCCTGACTCGTTTGACTGCCTGGTATCTGTCCATCCAGTCATATGATGAAAATACATACAAAATGCAAGTTTCTCAGGGAGGATACCTGCAAGCATCTATCTATGTTTGAAAATGAATGCACTGTTAGCCTGTATTAAAATTAGGATTGAGGAAATTAATATCATAGCTTATTTGAGGGCATTAGTATAACTTAGTAACGTTAGAGATCAGAAACCAACCGTTAGAGATCTTGAAACCCAACATAAACAGAAATGGCTCTTCCTTATATTCCTCTAAAATATTAACTGTATGTGTCGTTGTTCTTCAAAATTACCAGATATTTAAATGTTAGTTACTTATATTTACCTTGAAGTGGGTACTAAAAGGCTCTCATAACATGCTATCATTCATAGAACTACCTTTATTTGGGGTGTGGCTATAAGAATAGATTTATTTTGCACAGAAGAACAGATTTATTTTGCACGCTCAAATGACATTGTGGTCATGTACCCCAAATACCTTACTCAAAATAACTGTAGAATGATGTTTTGATTTCACATGGTAAAACCTTTGCTTCCTAAGAGTTTGAGAAGTTTTACATTTATACATTCACAATCCCCAAACTATTATGAAAAAGTTTTCTAGAATCTGTTCTAATAGGGATCCCAAGTTAAATTATAGGGAAACATAAGCTACGTTTGACAAAATTTATCTAAAAATGTGAAGTTGTCAGTTCATCCTCACATAGCTCTGCAAACTAAAAAGTAACATTATTGCAGTTTGGCACACAACTGTTATTCTGCACAATATTTTATGTTACTATAGGGATTTTGACAAATATGCTGAATTGTAGTTTTAGGAGCTAGCAGGCAAGAAATTACAATTCTGTTGTACAGTATTATATGCAAGAAGATAGTCATGTTACAGAACATTACATTACATGTTCTATAAATCACTTTCAAAGAATATTTTCAGGTACTCCTCAGATGATACTTCATTATAATGACCGTATAAAGGGTGGAAGCCTTGTTTTCAATTGTACCCCACAGAAAAAGATCCATTTTTAGATATAGAAAACTGATTTATATTTTTATACATCCAAAAACTGTCATTTGCCATATTGCATCTTGTTTATCACGTCATTGCTGGAAATTGGACACAGGCACAGAAAAAACTGTGTTTAAGTATTTTTGTATTTTACTGTAAATTACTGCTTTTACTATAATTCCAATTTTTTGGCATATGTTTCTTTCCTCTGAAGATTTATTTGCAAATGTATGGACTGACTGGTTAAAAGAAATACTAAATTTCATCTTGTAAGTAACCAAAGTAGAAACATTTTGAGAAAACTGACTTTTTTAATATTCATAAATAATACGTAGTCCGACAAGTGCCATTCCATAGCTTGAAGTCATGTTTCAGATACCTTAATAGAGTTGAGTTTTTTTGTTTTAGTTGGCAAGCTGGGAAAACAATTTAGATTTCGTAGGAGTATTATTACATATATACTAGTGATCTTGTATGAGATCCTGCTAGTTCTGTTCATGTTCTTCCATCAGATAACTGGATTCAGGGAAGTTATAGAACATGGGTATTACTGCATTTGATTTCAGTTAAGTGAGATTTGTAAGGAGAGTAAATTTATTTTATGTCAGGTGCTGAAAAAGCGAAAGCAAGCAAGTGGTGGGTTTATAAGCTTTTCATGAGTTCTGCCAAAGAGGCAGAAAACTCAAAATTTCAATAATCAGTCTTTAACCTAGGAAAGTTAGGAAGTTTCAAGGTAAGTTGTATTTGTGTGGTACAGTGGGATCAGCGGGAAGTAAGGTGAAAGGCAGATTGGCTTGCTAAATGTTGTGAATTCTAATCTGCAGAATATTTGCTTATGCTCTTGATCTTGGTGAGCTATTTGAAAGTTAGATGGGAAAAATAAGGTTAAATTTCTTCAAGGTTATAGGTTTAATGGTTTTCCATATCAGTGTCAGGGTAGTGTGGTGTAAGATGGGTATGTGCATGGTTGATGGTGGTTTTCTTTTTGTAGTGTAGCAAGTTTGTATGTGTAATTCACATGATGTTTATTTGCACAGTGATTGTTGGGTGAAAGTTGCCAGTGAGGTATATAGTACGCATTCCTTACAGAGGAGATGAGAGATACTGGTTTTGGATGATGGCTGGTGGTGTAGAAGCGAGGTTTCTTAGGTCAGTGGCATTCTTGCATTTAGTCATTTTGTAGATCTTAAGGGTATGGCTGTTACGGTATCCAAGAAGTTGATGTTGATCCAGTTTGAAGAAAGGTGACTATAGATCTTGCAGGAGAAATTGATGAGAGACCCCTAGCTTTCACTCCAGATATAGCTTCAGTTCAGTATTGATGTAATTACCTAAACAAAATATTTAACTTGTCGTAGCTTGTGCGGGCGTGTCACCCTTGTGTGCGTATTTGTGCCCAATTTTTGAATTGTTGTCTGTTCAGAATGACTTTTCTGGATGAAGAGATATACATGCTGGCCTAGACCTTGTAGAAACTTCCGTTGGACTGGGATGCCATTCTGGGTTGAAATGGTAGGCTTTGAAAGAAACCTTTTCTAGTATCTATTTCTGTACCAAGCATTGGAGTGCCGGTCTTAACATTGGCATAGTGAGTTTATTTCCAATAAAGGAAACTAATGTACTTTAAGATCCTGCCTATTGTAGCAAAACAAACATGTCTCAAGTATCAAAATAGATCTTGTTTATAAACAACAGATAGGCACCTAATTTGTCCGTAATGTTTGCATTCATTTCTGCCTTTTGAACTAAAGCAAATATATAAATGTAATATATATGACACCTATAGGATATTTCAGGTTGGTTTATATTTTTTCTGTACTAATACCACTAGAAAGTTTACATTAAGAACAATTCTAAGCTGCTTAATATTGCTGAAAGAATGCATATATTAGTACACTTGGAGTCAACAAAGGCATCTTCTAATAGACTTGTTATGTGACAGTGACATGTTTTTGTGAATTTTATTGCTATCCTGTTATATTCAGGAAGAATAGCAGTATTTCTTCCTGCACCCCCAAGTATCTGATGCTACTGTAATGACAGAAAGCACATTTTTTTCCACTAGTGATACAGTTCAATGTATTTAAAATATAAAGGTCAATTAAAACCACCCAATATCTAGCCAGACATTTTGAAAAAATACTGCTTAATATGTAATATACATGTATGCAAATGAAAATTACAAAAATCAAATTTTATTCAGACGTTTCTCACGCATCTTATGTATGTGAAAGAAATATTTTGTGACAGGATGACATTCCAATTTATTTTCAGATCTCCTTTATTTCATATAAAGTTATGTCATGAAGAAAAGAAGTGGTTTTTGGCGGAAAGGTTTTTACTTGACTGATTTTTGTTTTGTTTTGTCATACAAGATTGGCCAGTATATTTAAAAATGTATGCCAGTTGATAAAAAGATTGTATGTTTCAGTGTTATGTGCTCCAGTTTTCTAAAATGGAAAAAAAAAAAAACAAACCCAAACCGTACTGGTCACTGAGGAAAAAAGATTTGGAGATAAAGAACAACATAAATATATATTAGAATGGGCCAGACTTTTCTTCAGTGTGTTACACTAAATACTATACTAATTCAAAGAGGTCATAATATGCATGAAACAAAGTGGAACACCCACTTTTCATCAAGAAAATTGGATTTCTTCCTCCCCTGGCAAAACTGCTGAACTGCTGGCTGGTCAAAATATCCCTCTGCACCTTTTGACTTAACGTCTCATGTCTATCACTTTCTCAATAATTGTTGGCATATAATTGCTTGTTGAGTCTCTTAAACCTTGTTCTCATTCTTGACAGATTAGTGATTTCTTCCCACTGCATCAGACCTAAAGATTTCTATGCATTTTTACTGATTCAGACTACATTCATTTTGCGAATGTCTATAAATTTTAATTCCCAAAAAATCTAAAATAAGTTAAATGAGTGAACCTCCCTTAAAAATAAATGGAAATTTTCTTCTTCAGCAATAACTCAAGCTGTGATAGTTCCTTGTAAGAACTCCTTGTATAACATTTACCCAGCAGAAAGCAAAAATACTCTGTGTGTGTAGATACTCACCTCCTTTTATGGTTGTTGAAACTTTTTTGGGGGGAAGAAAAAAAAAAAAAATTCTGTACATTGTCCAAAAGTGTTTGCTTATCTTATCTCATTATATTAGTCTCTTCCATTATTTTCTTGATTTGAAGGTATTGTCAGAAAGGAAATTCATTTTTGTTCCATCATTTCAAAACACACACATCTAATTTCTTGTCTTTCTGTAACATGTCTTACAGAGACATTGGAAAGCAAAATTACCCCTTATCCCTAAAAACTTCGCAGTCTTTATTCTGGTTTAGTGTTTCTCTTTATCTCTGTTCTCTAGTATCATGTTACACCTTTATCCTTCATGAAGGTTCACTAACTAAAAGTTACTGGATGTTCAGAAGTTCAAATAGGAAAGTTGTTTAGAGAGAAAGGTGGCTTCCTTTTTTGATTTTGTAGTAGAGAGTAGAGTACGAAGTGCCATGCAGACACTGAAGTAATAGTAATTCTGGTCATAGCTTAGACAATATTTATTCTTTCTTAGAACCAAAGTTTGCTGGACTCATGCCTTTGTAGTGTAATACCATGAAAATTAGTGTGTTGATACTGTTGGGACTCTTTTCAGTAAATTGTAATATATGCATGACCTTTAATTGCGGTCATGCAAGAAAATTAAGAGCATTAGAGGTGAGGTCAATAAAAACAGCCGTATCTGTTGTCATGCAGGTGGGTAGGCCAGATTCAGGAAAGCTACTGTGCTAGGTACGCACTTGCTCAACATCTACCCAATGAGACAAAAGGCAAACCAGGAGACATTTTCTGAATCTTTGTAACAGTTTGTGTGCTGGACTGGTTAGCTTTTATGCATTTTAAAAGAATTACAAATATTTAAAATTTATTAGCAAAGCTATGTAGAATTCACAAATAGTGTTAGCTGAAGTAGAGAGGAATTAGACAATACGAAATAATCTCAGAATTAATAAATTATTCATACTAATATGTTTCACTTAAATGTACATTTTTGAAACTAAGAACTAAGTAATACCAAACTGAAGCATTTCATCCTCAGTCAAACAAAATATGCATTGGAATCTAACTTTGGCTCACACCTGATGAGTAGTAAAAATTAATTTAATTCTCCCAGCAGATTCACCAGTTAAAAGCAGCTTGGAAAGTCCGTGAATATAGTGATTGTAAATCAAAACATTTAATATATTGAACAGCTGCATTTCTTAAAAAAATGTAGTAGTGTATACTGTCAGATGGGAGTGACTAGGAAATGTATAATGAGCAAGTTTGTAAACAAAAGTCATAATGTTGACTGAATTATCTTGTTAATTATACTAAAGTAGCTCTGCTAAAACAATAGATTTTTCCACATTTACACTAGTTTAGCTAAGAACAAAATTTGACCTTGGTTCTGAAGGGGGAATACAGCTGAAGAAAAATAATGAGTTTGCCCACTTACAGAAGCAAAATAAATGGCTACTTCTGTCCGATACTAAGTATTTATTGCTTGTAGTTCTCTGGCAGCACTGTTACAGAGATGTTAAGCACTGTTTACAGAAATCTTTTCTTTTTTGTACAGATGATGACACGTTTTCCAATGTGTTTTGTGAAAACTCTAGGAAGCTTATCAATGCACATTTGTTTGCCCTGGCTGCTAAGTATTATTCTTTGTCCAACCTTGGAGTGTGTACACCATTAGAAGACGTACTTGAAGCACTGAGAGGTGACAATCAAGCAACAACAGGTATATTTACATTCGTATTTAAATTTTTACTTATTCACTATAGGACCTGCAGAGTTTTGGTTTTGAAGGGTGGTTTATTGTTTTTTTTCCCTACATGTGTTTCACTTGGATTTTCATTGGTCTGTAGATAGTTTCTTCATTGCCTTTGTTTAGAAAATGGATTCTCTTGCTAAAATTTGAGTAGAGGGGTCACAGCATTCAGTACCTATAGACCCTTCCTGAGATTCATTTTTAAAGGGGATGAGGTAGAGAAGCAGGCACATCATTATTTGAGATACCTTGTTAATTCCCTTTGTTTTCCTTCTCCCTGAGTGGCAAGAATCATGGTTGCTATTCTTGCATTTTTTAAAAAAATCTCACTCTAAAATCTGGCAAATGGGCTTTCATATTACATCTTTTGTTTAATATTAAATATGTGCTTTGGTGTTTAGCTGAATATGGCCCAGTAAGTGTTTGATGTCTCAAAAAAAAAAAAGACTATATTCATTCTGTATGTCTTGGACCAATACCAATTATCTGTCATAAAACTAGAGAAATTTCTTTTTTTGTAGTTGAAAAAATTGAATTAAAACACTCTCAAGTTGGCATCAAGTTGGACACTGGGAGTCTTACCCCTGATTATATGTTTTGTATCAGATGATAAACTGGCATTTATACTTACTTGCACTGCTGTCACTTTCACTGAAAATGTGCTCTTCATGGAGTCGTCAGTCTTTATAGATTTGTTACTGTCTTTCAGATTTCTCATTAGTTTTTCAGAGACACACTGAGCACCTCTCTGCCTTTGCCTTCCGGTGTGTTTTATCTCTATGATATGTTAAAAATCTGACATTTCTTATCCTAAGTGATAGCACCATTATATATATGTTGGGCATCTCTCACATTTCGTACAGCAGTCTTCTCTTTACAATTTTGCCATTTTCCATGGTTGGCTCCCCAGTTTTTAATTTCTTCAGAAATACTAAAATGCCATAGCTAAGATACTCTTAATGGTTTGTTGTGCATTGGTCTTACGTTCTGGCTTCTTTCCTTCTGCTCTTTGTTCATCTGAAGCCCTTTTTTCTTGTTTGACAACTGTATGCTGCTTTTCTTCTGCTTGCTTTTTAGCTCTTTTCATTTTTATTATGCTCTCATTCCCTGTGTTCCAATTAATTTTCTGTAATTCTCTAGTTCTACCTTGTTATACTCATACTTGAGTTCATACCTGGTTTAGCTTGCTTAGACAAAACTACAAGGATTCTTTAATCTTCTTGTCATGCAGAATGGAGTATCAGGAATAAAGCAATTGCTGAATATTTTGTTCTGTGTCTTGCAGGAGTGCTGCTTGGTTGGGTAACTGGGGCTGGGTTTGTGATGCAGTAATTCTAAATTGTACTTCATAGAAAAAATAAAACGCGTTCCAAATGTATGCAATAGTATGATAATTCAAAACCTTTGTGTTGAATTGGCAGTAAGTATCAGTTGAGTTAACTTAATTGAAGTTCCTGGTAATCGTTTGGCAGAAGCAAAATACCAAATTATGGATTCATAATGTGCAAGTTGCCAAATGAAAGTTGTGATCTTTTAACTTTAAGCTATTTTAGATATTTTGGACTTAATTCTGTAGTTCAGCAAATATATTCATTTCCTGACATACTAAAGCTTGCAAGTCAAGAGAAGCGTAAGTCTGAGAAAATTGGCAACTTTACGATGGTATTGCTCATATTCTGAAAAGTATGCGTCAGGATAATTCCATTTATGTTTCAGATGTTTTTAATACATTTTCTTGTTCTAAGACAAACATGCTTATGAGCTTATTCCCACAGTTTGCATACTTGCATAGTTCTCTAACTTCTTCACATTCTTAGTGTAGACATATTGCTATCCTTCCTTGGAATAATTGGTAGCACAAACATTTTGAATGTATTGTAGACACAGCTACTCAGAATGGAGTTCTGAGTCTAAAGGGCTTTCTCCATTGCTTCCTAATGAAGGTCATTGTGGTCCTTACTGCACCATCATGTTGCTTGCACTGAGCACATGGGTTCCAGAAGAGCCTGGCGCAAGGGGAGGAAGCCAGCAGGGAGAATTTCTCTTGTTGCAGGGTTCATATCTGGTATAAGAAGTGAGGGTTGCTAGAATATTGGATTAAGAGTACTATCTGCCTTTCCAATGTGTTTATGGCCAAGGTAGTAGTCATGCAGTGACTGTTAACAAATCCATCTTTGAATTACATGTACTGGAATATCACTCTGCCTCAGTGTTTTTTTAGCACATGATTATCCCAGTCCCTCACTCTGGCTTATGGAATTAAATCATAGTAGTGTAACTTCTATATAGGTGGTGGTGTCTGGTGTGGACTGTGAATTTCTTTTTTTTATCGGGTGTATCTGAATTTACACAGGTAGCTGGGGTATAAAACCCCTGCACCCTGCCATAGGAGATCTTGGGAAGATCTGCATTAGCCCTGTATAAAAGACAGTCTCTCCTCAATTTGTTCAGCTTCACAACTAAAGATGTAGTTGTAAATGGCATTATAGAGGTGAAGCAGTTTTTCAAATGGAAAACAGCTACCTGTGCTAGGAGTTCACAATGGAAATAAGCAACATTTCAGTACCAGCTAAAACTAGTAACATTAAGCTTTCTGTTACATCCAGAGTACTTCTGTGAAGTATTGGAACTACTTTTTTCATCACAAAAGGAGATGTATCTCTAAATTTCTTAGTGTTTTTGAAATTAGCATTTGTTCTGCTTGGATCAGTTGTACACATAATAAGGAAATCTACATGTATAATTATTTGTTTAAAGAAAGTAATTTTGTGATAGCAGAATGAATTTACGCAGTTTGTTGGAAACTAGTATGCATATTTTTTTCAAATTTGCAGTTGTCTTGGCAATATAAAACAGTCCCCAAATACAGTTTTTCTATTAAATTGTAATATGTCTGCTTGTTTTTCAAAATAATGTAAAAAAAACTGTCAGAATTTTGCAGAAAATGCAGCAACAATAAAATTTATAAGAAATCCATAGTTTTCTGCAAACAGTGTAATTTTCCCTGAGCTGAAATATAAGCAGAATGTTCGTTCTGAAAAAAGTAGGAAAAGAAGTCTAAAAATGGATAAGAAACTTTAGTAGCTAGGGTGATAAATACTTTATATATGTAGGTATAAGCAAACTATGATTTTTCTGTCTGGAACATCAGCTTTTGTAAGTTGGGTCTTCTTTCTGGATTTCTGGATTTCTTCCCTGTTTGAAATACTTGATTTGGCTTAAGTACTCTCTGAAATAGTACTTCACACAGAATTACCTAAATCAGTCTTTTTAGTTCATACTATAGCAATGAGTAAAAGCTGCAATATGTGGTGATAGTTTAAAGTGACAGTGCTGCTTTGGAGAACAGTCAAACAACTTTTATTTCTGTCAAGAAGTTAAATGTCTGTTTCTTCCTGTTTCCATTTTGCTGCTTCTTCTGATGAGCCTATCCAGACACAAAAATGTTCAAATATAAACAAAAAAAGAGACCTCTTTTCTTTTTTTTTTAAATTTTTTTCCTGTCTTTTTCATTTGAAATGCTTAACAAATTAAGAGTTTTTTAGGACATCGTGTAGATCTTCACAATTTTAGAGTTAAGGAGAATCTTTAGTGAAATGGCAAACACTTGTTTCTATTTGTTTTTGTTTAAAAGTATTTTAGTCTATTTTTTCTTTTGTCAGTTCATAGAGTCTATATTAGATTTTAAGTATTGTCATAACAGTTTATTATAAAAAAACAGATGTTTAAGAAATAGAGAGATCCTGTGGGTTTTGGGAAAAATAGAGAAAACATTAGGTTTCTTATAAGCTCAGTTCAATTCCCCACTCTCTTTTAAAGAAGTAACACTCTTGGCTCTGTTCCCAGCATGATTTGATCAAGGATTGAACATAGTTTTTACCTAATGATCAGTTTCTGGACAGATGAACACATACTGTGCAAAAAAGCAGAGAATGGGAAAGTATATTAATCTGCCTAGTCATGCAGAAGAGTCTTGTGTTCTAGGTGCATGCTCATCAGTAACGGTCCAATTTCTTCTACCGTCACTCAGACTTACAAAAATTTCCATCAATATAACCAGAGCCAAGTGTACTGTAGTGTTGGTCGCCTAAGAGAAATGTGTGGGTTTCTCCCAAGGGAGCAAATTCTGAGCTTCTCCTTTGGTTGGGGGATGTAGAGATTAGCAAGCGGGTGCTTGGTATTCTCCTCAAGCAGTAAACCTGTGGTAGAGATTGACTCCATCTCATTAGCACATTCTCCAGGAACACTGAAATGAGTGATTTTCTACCATAAAGATGTAACAGTTCTATAACCCATCCATTGGGTAAATTAAGAAGATAAAAGTGCATCTTTCTTTGAAATTCCCCAGCATCGCTCATAACTTTTGTTTGAGATATCTCCCACTTGATACTGTGAGCAAATCTGCAGAATTGACAAGCTGTACTGTGTGATTATTAATTGTCCTTGCCCTTATATTTCATATATGTAAAGGTAAATGAGATAAGCAACATAAAAATGAGTATTTTTTAATGAACAGGAAGAAATAGTACAGTTTTATAGTATTAGCTATTGTCTAATATCTGGTCAGGTATTAGATATGCTACATCTTAAAAAACTACACTAACAGTACTAAGTTCTGTAGTGTGTTGAATTTTACTAATTCATCTGCAATTCAAAAATTTAGTCTTACAATAATTTAGTGAGTTTTTAATGAAAAAATACTATCCTTAAAATAGAAAAATACTCTAGCATATTTTAGGCTGGTATTTTTTCTAATTGATCGCAAATCTTTATTATTACGGATGGAGTTAATGTGTATTTATTTTCTTAATCTGATACAGGTATCAAAACTGATGAGTTTATGAATAATAAGAAATCACATGAAGTGCAGGTGATGTCAGAGCTGGTAGACAACATAGCGAATTATTGTGGTATAAAGCAGGTAAGAAAGCATTTCTTACTGTATGTTACCATGTACCTTCCAAATTATTCTCCTTATTGTGTTCAAATACATAATTTTGATATTCTGTCACTGCTGTTCTTATTTTTCCTGTAAATAATTGTAGCTAAAGAAGAGCCTTTAGGGCCAAGCTGAAGGACAATTTTGTCTACAAATGTATTGTTCCAAATGAGCTGCCTTTTAGTGAGTCATAATAATTTTATGACTCATGAAAAATTTTAAGAAATTATAATCATCCCCTATATGTTGAGCAGCTAAAAATTGTACTGCTTTTTGCTGTGCATGGGTGTCATGGTTTAACCCCAGCTGGCAACTAAGCACCACACAGCTGCTCGCTCTCTCCCCCCGAGGTGGGATGGGGGAGAGAATCGGAAGAATAAAAGTGAGAAAACTCATGGGTTGAGATAAAGACAGTTTAATAGGTAAAGTAAAAACCAGACACACAAACAAAGCAAAACAAGGAATTCATTCACTACTTCCCATCAGCGAGCACGTGTTGAGCCATCTCCAGGAAAGCAGGGCTTCATCACGTGTAATGGTTACTTGGGAAGACAAATGCCATCACTCCGAATGTCCCCCTCCTTCCTTCTTCTTCCCCCAGCTTTATATGCTGAGCATGACGTCATATGGTCTGGAATAGCCTTTTGGTCAGTTGGGGTCAGCTGTCCCGGCTGTGTCCCCTCCCAACTTCTTGTGCACCCCCAGCCTACTCGCTGGTGGGATGGTTTGAGGAGCAGAAAAGGCCTTGACTCTGTGTAAGCCCTGCTCAGCAGTAACTAAAACATCCCTGCTTTATCAACACTGTTTCCAGCACAAATCCAAAACACAGCCCCATACTAGCTACTATGAAGAAAGTTAACTCTGCCCCAGCCAAAACCAGAACAATGGGTACTGCCTTGTTTATCAGTATTATATTGCTGGCAATTTACCATAAGCATCAGTAGGAGAGCAAATCTTCATTCTTCTGTCAGGCACACAAGAGCGCCACATAGAGACCCAAGCAGAAAATCTGAGAAATTTTGAAAGCTTATCTTATTCTGACATAAGAGATTTAAATAGTTTCCTATTGTTTAATGTTGTTCACCTTTATTTAACATGGATTGAGATCTATCAGTTAGGATTTTAGTAACAACCTTTTTAGTTTGAAGAGGGACCAGATTAAGCAAAGATTTATGTATCAGAGTGTGCAGGAAGTACATTTCGTAGAACACGCATGAGATCTGGACACCCAACACCATTATCACCCAGCGATTACGAATTGACCATTTCATGGATCAGATGGCAAGTTCATCCTTGAATGGTGAAGAATTGCAGGGTTCCGTTCTCAAATTTGATTGTAACTTAACCTTTTTTTTTTTTTAACGTGTAATTATGATTGCACAGTGCACTAGATGATCACTCGTAGGTATTTACTTACGGATCTGTTGACAAAACACAAGCATCACAACAATACTTGACTTTTTTGGGTACCATATTTCATATTCTATTATACTAAAGTACAGCAATATAATTTCCTTGGTTTACATAGATATAATTTTTCTGTAAGCTTTTTCAATGTTAAACTTTCTGTTAGATTCCACGTTTTAGGCCTTTGTTGCAGTAAGACTAAATATTTAAGTATCTGGGTGAACTGAGCTGGTTTAATCATCTTAATCTCTATAATGCTAGTAACTGGCTAATGTAACTTCATCCTCACTTTAAACTGTAGATGACTAGTGGCTCTGAACACTGCATTTGAGTCCTTTGTACATCTGAGCTGCACTTGTTTTCTGTGCAAGGGGCTCTAAGTGTAAACGGTGACTAATTTCCTCCGGCCTAATATTCATTCCCACAAAGATTTATGGAGAACAAGCTGTATTTGTTTAAAACCAAAGATTAATAAGGTATCTGCCCAGATTTGATGTTGAACATACTCCCTCTGAGCCTTTTTTTTTCCTAAGTAAATATGTCTGAGTATAGTTTAAAATTAATGTACCGGATGTGGGTAAGGGGGAAGAGACAGCTGCAGTTGGGCAGACCAAGTCTGTACTACTATGGTCTCTGGTATATCTTGTCCCACATATTGTGCCTGGCCTTTGTAATGGGAGAGTGCTAGTTGGCCTGCTTCATACCTGCACCAGGGGGGTTGCTAAAAATGAATGGTGTGGCCAGTTGTGTGCCGGAGGTAGAGTACATGGCCATGCTCTGTTCAGTTTAGTGGTAGAGATGTAACTGCAGCATCTCAAGTTGCTGCTGCTGCCACCGTAGACCGAAGGGCAGGCCCCAAAACCTGCATTCAGCTCTGAGTTGCTGAAGCTGAACTTTGATTAGGAAGCTATTTGGCTCAGACCGAGTTAAATTTAGATAATGTAAATAATGCAGTACTCTTGATTGATAGGTTTGTGTCAGGCCTGTGGCATCCTTGGAAACAGAGATCAAAACTCTGAATCCTGATCATCTGTTTTGTGAGGAATGACTGACAAAGGCAAAGTTTTGGGCAGTCTTCTCCTTACAACTGGGATTACCAAGTAAATCGAGAGCTGCAATTAAGGCCAAATATTACTGGATGAAATGCAATCCATTTTTGAGCATCTGCAATCACTTACAGCAATGGAAGGCGATGTCTCCAGCAGCTCTTTCAAGAGCCAGCCACGGTGACAAGTGTGGGTGCCCTCAACAGCTGTAAAGCGGATGCCCTCTGTAGAGAATAGAAATACAGTAGCAGCAGATTTGTGAAAGTAATTTCTTCTATCATTAGCATGATTTTTGCCTTGCTTGCCTTTTGCTTCAGGCAAGTATTATTTGTTTAAGTGTTGAAGACTTTCACGTACTGAAAAAGCTGTAGGAGAGTGTAGTTTGCTTATAATGCAATACTAAATGTTCTTTGCATTTGCTGGAAGGTGGTGTTTCATATAGCATTTTCATTTAGATTTTAAATAGTTCCTGTGAGATTCAGGAATGAAAGGGAAGGAAAACCCATATTCAGAGGATAAAAAAGTAGAGCCACCTTAATGACCTAACCTAAGTCCCGACGTAGCTGGTTACTAATAAAATCTCAAACCAATCATTATTAAGTATCTGTCAATATGCTGCAATTTCATGCGGTGATTATGCACTTTTATCAGATGGCTTGGCATATCTTTAGACAAAGGATTATTTTCTGTTTATGTTTTGAAAAAATTGTAACATTTAATGAAAAATATTATTGCAGTATATCACTGAATATGAAATGCTGACTGCTCTATATTAACTTTTTTCCATTTTAGTCATACACTGTAACAAAATTTATTTCTGCAAAGTTACAAATCCCTAATATATGAAAAGAGCTTTCCAGTTACATTTTTTAAAAAAAAAGAAAAGCCTCCTTCTCAGTTATTAAAAAAACGACTCCTTTTGTTTTGGTTACCTTTCAACTTAAAAAAACATAGGAATTGTAAAGTTTTAGGAGAGTTTTTCCCTTATTGATTTTTTCCTATCATTCTCACAAAACAAAATATATGTGGCATTTAATTAAAAAATCTAGAGCTATGAAAACACAACACATGTTTTACAACAGCACGTGTCCTCAGGGTGTTTCTTTCAGATATTACAGAACACTGACAGCTTGAAAAATGCCCTCCATTTCACCTCCATACCCATGATGTGTAATGGGTGGTAGAGGATATTACTCTTTTGTGGTATTTTATAATGTAGTAAAAAGAGAATAAAAGCAAGAATTTTATTACTACTGTAATCACTTCTAGGTTAATGATTTGAATTAAAATATTAAAGCAAACTGACTAAAGGGTTTTTTCAGTTGTTTACTGCCCCTTTTAAGCATTGTTCCTATTGTACAACTGGAACTTTATTTTACAAAGAAGTTCTTGATTAAACTCTGAAAAGAAGCCAGTGATGATTTTTCTTTGTTTAAATGCACATTTGTTTTCTTTAATGTATTTGTGAAAGTTTTCCTTGGAAATTGCAGCATGTGCAGCAAGAGTTGCAATGTGTAAATGTTAAGTATGATATAATTCTGCATTCAGCATCCATTAAATTTGTGATTTGGTGCTGGGAACTGTTGGAATGCTTCTGGAAATGAAGTTCTTGATTGCGCTGTGCCAGAAACTGTGTTTAAACATAGTACCCAACTCACCATGGACAAGACCTTTGGAGTTCATTATATCATGGAAATTTCATTTTAAAAGCTCATGCTTAGCAGATATGCTATGGATTGCTGATTACCTTTCCGTATGTAATCAAGGGAAGTTAAAGCAGGGATTAATTTAATGCCATCTATTTGTTTAGCATAAGATCATTGCCTGCTTATTTTTAGTCAAATTTTCCTTTCGTTTTAAAACTATTCTCCCAGTGCTAATTTAACAATATATTACTATTTTCTTTTTACTTGGGAACAACTAAAAAAACTTTACCCAAACAGCAGTTTGTCTTCACAGCCACTAGAGGTCACACGTAGGAGTTAGGAATAATTCACTAGGTGACTTGTGTCCAAATGCTGCCTTTCACAGAAATAATTAAAAACCTTGTAGAAGTGGAGGTGTGCATATTCTGCATAATAGTAATATCAGTTACGTAAAATAGTGGGTAAAATTATTCCTTGAACACTTTTCTTTCCTTCACTTTTAAATAATCTAGGAGAATATTGGTGATAAATGTGGCAAATAAATGACATTTTCAAAAAGTATGCTTAGATTGTATAAATTCTATTTCACTAAATCCACTCCTGTACTGATTTCATTTAAGAAATTTGAGGATTGTAGCATACCTAGATGGCAAATACGCAGCAATATCACATGACGAGTGCAGATGAGAAAGCCACGTGCAGCCTGGGTAAAAAAATTGTACCTAATAGTGTGTATTCTCTACTGTTTTATGTAGTCTTTAGTGACATTGGTTCAAATTTTCAAATGGCTGTGCAAATCTTTAACTTTCTTCAAATAAGGAATAAATCTTTCTTTTTCATTTCAGTAAGAGTATTGCTGTACTGAGTAGTCTTACCATGTAAAAAACTATGCAGTTGAGTTTAAGATGAATCTATGTAGTGTATGCTGCTATTTGGACTTAGAAATATCAGTGTAAACTTTCTTATAAACATGTGACAGACCAAGAACAAGACATAGGTATTCTTGAATCAAACACTTTCAGGAACATCTACAAAGAAGTCATTATATCTAGTCAATACAGTTTTTGGTAGATAACTGAACAGAAGCAAACTTTATCATTTTCTTTCCATAGAGAAATATCTATTCTTGTAAAATATTTTGTTACTTCTTTATTACAAATTAAAACACACGTGATATAAAGCCATGATTATGTACTTAAAGGTCTCAGACTACTCTTGTTTCTGCTACTACTCTGCTTAATGTTTTCCTACCTGTGTTATATCAGTCACTGAACTAGCACATGCTATCAACTATGAGACAAACTAAACTGTCAGCTAGTTACCCCTTCTTCTCACTCCTTCCTCCAGAACAGACAGTGGAAAGCACATGTGACGTATAAGCCCCTTTGTTTTATTACAAAAACATCCTCATGATAATCAGAGCTGTATGGATCATTTTCACAGAATGGGAAAGTGGTATAAATAAGTGTTTTGACATAAAAAGGGTAACAGTATCACCTGTCATTAGGTCACATCTGAGGTTATTAAGTTAGGCACCGAATCTGAAGAAGCTTATTTCCGTACACCTAGAGGTAGCAGACACCTCAGTATGGGAGCTAGGTGCCTAAAGCTAAATACTGTGAACACTTCCGTTCCTAACTCTATATCCTGACCCAGTTCAGCAAGGGCAGGTGGTGGTGGTTTATGGTTATTTTTTTTAGCAGAAGGAAGTTCTGTGTCAAAAAATATACTGAAAATCTTTCCTAGAAGAGTCAGGACATGTGCACTGCATAAGCATTGCAGCATCTGTTTTCTGCAGCAAATCAGTTACGACTTAATTCTGTGTTTTAAAGTCAGAAGGTGGACCAAAAAAGCAAAAGAACTAAGTTTATTAGGAGGGTTGATACTGATAAGGTAGCTATCAAAGCCATGCTTAAATTTTTAGGGAATTATTTTTCATTTGATTGAAGTGTGTCTTGTTCTTCATTAATACAGCAAATTTTATTTTCTTTTTTCCCCATCATCTAGGTGATTGATATAGGTTCTGGAAAAGGCTACCTGAGTTCATTTTTGTCCATGCAATATAACTTAAAAGTTTATGGAATTGACTCCTCAAACACCAACACTAATGGTGCTCATGAAAGGAACAGAAAATTGAAGAAACACTGGAGAGCATATCAGAGTCGAGGAAGAGCAAACCTCAAAAGCCAGAGGTTGGAAAAGGCAAATGACAGGCCAGTGGAAAGTGAAATTAAATGTAAAGCAATCGATGAGAAGCCCTTAAATAATGACAACAGTCTTCAAAGTCAGGACCAAGTGACTATCCAAGATTTAGTTCATTTCACAGAAATAGCTGCATCTGAAACCAGCAAACAAACTGAAGTTGATTTGGTGGCTTGGACACAATCTGATGAGAGTGAAGTTTCTGAAGAGGTTCTTGATATTCTAAATGTTCTTCCTGCTGATGCTGTAGAATTTTTTTCTTCATCTCAGTGTAACTGTGGGGAACTCTGTGAAGAGGAAAAGGCACAAAGAAAAATGGCATCTCTCAAGGCTAAAGCGAGCAAGTCGAGTGAATCAAACCTGTATTTTCCATTGACATCTTGCATCACTGCAGAAACAGAACTCAGTGACATCATAACAGATCTGGAGGTTATTTTACTAATATTTGAAGTAGATTGTCCATTGTCTTTATATTGCCATTTTCATATGTATATAATGTTTGCTGAGTGTATATATAGAGTGCTATGAGTGGTGTAAATGAATATTCTGGCCTGATAATGTTTTTCAGCCACTTAGCAGAAGTATGTCTAGCAGATACAGATTGTTTTTCTATTTTAATATATGTGTTGGGATTATTTTGAATATGTAAAGCAGCCTTTAGAATTTATGGGGTAGATAATAATCAACTGTCAAAGTTAACAACATACATATTAGCACATTCAGGTATTTTACAACTGTGGTTATAGATAACATCTAATTATTATGAAGAGGTGGATATATTAAGCACTGGAATTTCAATTTTCCTGAAATTTCTTATTTTTTAAGTTTTATATTTCTGTAATTTCAATTAAACTTTGAAGGCCTAGGAGAATTTATTGTGTACAGTACTCAACATAAAGAGTTTGTAAAGAGCCCTATTTGAAAATAATGTTTTTATATTTTGACTTTTCAGAGTTACTTTACGTTCATTTAGTAGTTTACTAGCTGGTGGGGATTGCATCTGCACAAACAAGCCCAAGCTCAGCTGCCCAAAGACAGTGACACAACTGTAGAAGCTGTATGGCTGTTTAGGTCTTATGCCTGAGCTAATGTGCATTGATTGAGCAGATACATTCAGTCTTTTATGGAAAGATAAAAACTTGTCTGTGTTCAGTAGTAACTGAACTATTCTATTCGGGGGTGTAATTAATCTCTGATTCAAGACCATAGGTTTGTGCTGATGGCCCTATAATTTAAGGTAGTAAATCCTACTGAGTATCTGAGAACGTGTGGAGCAAGCTGATGTCTGTCTGCAGAAGACACCCTGAGCAGCAGGGTTTGTTGATGAGGCATATGCCTTTACATTTGCACAGTTGGATTTTGTATCTTCTTAGCATGTAATTTGTGTGATGTAAAAGATAGAAGAAATCCTATATCACTTCCTTTCTTTATAAAATAAAAAAATTGCTGTCAGAAAAGGTAAAAGCTTCATTGTGTTAAAAAATAGTAATGACCAAACTGCACATTATGTGATGAATGTGTATAATTAAAAAAACTTCAAAATGTGCAATTGTTTACATGTTTTAAAAGTATTTTGAGATTTTTTAGAAAGAAAATATTTTTTAGAAATAGTTTTGCAAATATTTACAATTTTTTTTTGTAACCATAAGTTGATTTTTTTCCTCAAATTTTCCTAAGCTGGGGACAAATGGGGAATGGGTAAAATTAGTATTTACTGATTTATACCATAAGTTCTGAAATTAATCTGCTGATGAAATATGGGTATAGGAATGCATGTTTGTGTATAGCCCAGGACTAATACTGAGATACCAAATTTTGCTACACTTAAGCCAACGATTCAGAAAGTACTTTTGCTTATATCCAGACAACCTCACTGAAGTCAGTATTGGTCCAGAAATGTACCTGACACAGACAGACTGCACTTGTATTGTTCAGAAGTTTTGAGCATCGTAATGTGTTTCCTCTATCTTGCATATGGTAGCCATCTTTCACTAGCATTCTCCTGAAAGAATCTCCCTAGCTTTTCCTGTCCTGGGGGTTCAATGCTGCCCTTGCAAATGCACATCTTCCCTTAGCTTCCAAACTTTGGTCTTGTTCCACTATTTCTGTAATTGCATGTGGAAAAAACCTGGGTGGAATGATGAGCTGAAGCTGACTGATAGGAAGAAAAGTCTTTAAAAACTAAGCTGGACTGAAACTAAACTTTTGCCACCTAAAAATTTTGGATCCTAAGACAAGGAGAGGGCAAGCACAGAGAAGGAGCAGAAAGTGGAAGGTGAGAAGGGGAACAGAAAGAATTAAAAAACAGGAAGAAAGGGGAGGTTTTACTGTTTTGTGCATACATTACTGTATAATACAGATGTGTGAGAAAATCAAATATAGGGCAGCAAAAATAGATGTGCATGTAAAGTAAAAATTATTATAGAAAGGTATCACAACTGAATGCCCCGGGCTAATTTCTTGTTGATAACCTTGTGAATAAATAAGGCTGAAATTCAAAGCAACACCATGTTTACCATGTGGGTTCCAACTAATAATGCCAGAAGGGAAATACCTTGTTATGAATGGTGAGAAGAGGAATAATTTGGATGGAGAAATAGAGGGAAAGGGGAAATGGAGGCAAAAGGAAAGCAGGAAATGGAATGGATGGAAGAACAGAGCATCTAAAGCTGAAGTTCTTACTTTGTGCTATGGAAGAAAATGCCCATTCATTGTTGAATAGTAGTAGGCACAGAGCAAAACTGCAGCAGTGCTACAGTTTTGGAAATAACAAAACCTGCTCTTCACATTACATCTGTATTTAGGAAGTGGTTTTGATTTCAGCAGCTTAAAATAGCAGAAATGCCATAGATAGGTCCAGCCAGATTTACAGCAGTAAATCTGAAGTAAGAAAAGGAAGTAGCAGTGGTAGTGATAACAATAACAGGAAAGCTAGGAAAGACAAGAGAAAATGGCCTGTGTCCAGTCACCACGTAGATGTTCCCTTCCATGCAGGTAGACCAGCTGCTATTCATAGTCTTGAACTTCTGCTTCCTCACAGCCGGTGAAAGTAGAGTGTGGAGATGCGTAGTTCCTTACTTGAATAAAGTAATGAGCAGTCTGTCTCTCCACAGAGGCAATACACCATGTTTTCTTAGCACTAAAGAGTTTTTATTATGCATTGAAAAATTCTAGAACAGAACAGCATGAGTCCTCATGGAGTTGTGTATTTAAACCTTACAGCTCAATAACCATTTGCAGCATGTTTGGGTTTTGGTGTTTGTTGTTATTTGTGCTCTTTCAGTGGAAGAGGGAGATGCTTTATTGATGCTTTTTTGTTGTTTTCTTCTTAGGACTGTATGATGGTGGGTCTACATACATGTGGCGATCTTGCTCCAAATACACTACGAATTTTTACTGCCAAGCCTGAAATCAAAGCAGTTTGCAGTGTAGGCTGCTGCTACCATCTGTTGTCAGAACAGTTTGAAAACCAAGAAGGTAATTCTTCTGAGCTTAACTTGTGGCTGCCAGTTTGCATTATCCCTTTTAATTAATAACCTCGTTCTGTTTGTTCCTTTCCAGTGGCTTATTTAGTACTGGTTTTAATTACATTATGTGGGTCATTCACTCCCGGATGCCCTGTAGCTTTTCTATTATGCCAACATTCCTAATATTCCTACTGAAATTAGGGACATTAATGCAGAATGTTTTTATGTGGTTATGAATACAGCTGGTTTTATTCCATTACTTCACTTGTAAAATGTGGCGCTTTTTTAGTCCTATATGTTTTCATCCTTTTGAAATATTTTGTACCAGATTTTGCCCTTGGCTGTCTGCATGCAACATCCATTTGTGTTGAGTTGTACATATGCAACTATGAGCAGAATTAAGTCCTTGTAATGTGAGTTATTACTCCAAAAAACAGTCATCCAAGTGCTGTGCTCTGGGCATTGTCAGTTTAGAACATTATGGAACAGTACATATATAACAGTTTTTCTTAGGAGGCAACCTGAAATTATTTGGGGATTCACAATATAGGCAAATTTTCCTTCAAGAGTGGGTTTTTTTCATTTTTGATAGAAAGTTGGTATCTTTACTTGAAAGGTAAATTCTGCATAATGAAAAACATTAAGTAGCTGGCTTTTCTGAGAAAAGTGGTGTGTAGCTGAGCTATCTAAATGACCGTCTGCCGAAGTCCTAGAACCTGATCATCATATCCACCAAATTTGGGAGGGGGGTGGATTGGCAAAGTTTATTTCAGCTCTTTCAGGAAACTTCACGGACAGAAAGGCAGGTGGAACCCAACTGCTCTCTTTAACAATTGGCTGCTCAGGCAGATACGACACAGCTCCAGACTTACCACGACACATGCTAGCTCTTGCTTGATGATCTTTTCATGTTGTTTTTATTTTGTTCTGCAACAATTTTAAGAGGTTTTGCAGTGTATTAGTTTCAATTATTTCACCATACTTCAGATCACCCCAAAAACAAAGAAAAAGAAAATACAATTGAGATTTCGAGGTTATAGAAATGCGACTAGTAAAAACCATACCATTCCTTTCACATTGGAGTTTGAAAAAATTATGAACTTTTAAGGCACTTGTCATTAAGTTTGTGTGTCTGAAACGTTTGGTTGTTTCTTATTATTGCAAAGAGGACGTGACTTCCTGTTCTAGCTGTAGGATTACTTTTTCCAGACCAGTGCATAAGGCTTTACTAAATTATTGTTACTCAAACACCACCAAAGGATCAGGTGTGATAGCCTATTCTAAGTTCAAACAGATGTACATGCAGAGATACTGCAGTTTCGTAGTAGTATGGAAATGAAGCCAAATTGCACGTTGGAATTTCTAGCTGTTTGATTTTTCTCAGCTTGAAGGATAAAAATTATTCTCAAAGAAGAACCTTTAGGCAAAATAAAAGAAAATGACAGTATTCTTTTTTCGGGAAAGAACACATAAGTAGTTCCAGTGATGCTCAAAAAAATAAGTTGTTTTTTTTTTACTATTGCTATGAGGGTGCATATCAAAAAATTCATTTTTTTTTAGTACTACTATGAGGGAACATATTCTAAAGTCTATAATGCTGTTGTATTCCCCTGGAAAAGTCGTCTACTATATGGCTTGTTCATAAATGCGCAGTGGAGGTGTAAGAGCACAAGGTCCAACAATATCCAAGAGCTAAAATTTCGTCAAAGGGAAAATGGGAAAGAATTAGGACTATAGCTTACACTTCCTGTGCATGGATTTCAAAGTGACAAGGCATTCTAGAGGATGCTAGAGGACTCTCTAACTAATCAGATGGTATGGATCCAACAATTCACTTGGACAAGAAGTAAACATTCCTCTTGCAGCTGAGGTAAGTGAATTTTGGTACTGCTTCCAAAATGGACCAAATCATAGAGTTGTGATGAAATAATTTAACTTGGAAGTTGCCTCTGGAGGTCATCTGGTCAATATCGCTGCACAAGGCAAGGCCAACTTAGATCAGGTTGTTCAGGGCCTTGTCCAGTCATGTTTTGAATATCTCCAAGGGTGGTGATTCAGCAGCCCATTCCAATGTTTGCCCTCACCACGAAGTTTTTTTCCTCATATCTATTCAGAATTTGCAGCTTTCGTGCGTTATCTATTGTTTTTTCGCTGTGAACCTCCAAGAAGAGTCCAGTTTAATCTTTTCTGTTCCCTTTGCTTTAGGTAGTTGAAGACTGCGGTTAGATCCCTCCTTGACCTTCTCTTCAGCCCTCTTGCCACCACTGAACTCATTCCAGTAAGCCAGTGTGGTGGGCTGGAGAGCCCAGTGAAGTGCGTTAGATACTCTCACAAGTGCTAAAAAGGGGGAATAATCACATCCCTTAAACCTGCAGGCTTCACTGTTAAGCATCAGAGTCCTATCGATTTTCTACCCACCTTAGAGGCCACCTGTCTGAATCATATCTTTCCAATTTGGCTATAAAGATACTAAGGAAACCTTGCTGAAAGTCGTGCTAAAGGCAACGTACACTATGACTACTGCTCTCCCCTAGTTCATGGAGCCAGTCACTGCATCACAGAAGCCAATAAAGTTTGTTAGTCCCTGGTAAATTCCTGCCAGCTGTTCTCAATCTTCTTCTTGGTCTTCATGGGCCTGGGCATGACTTCCAGGAAAATTTGCTCCATAAGCTTATTGAGAACAGAGGTTAGACTGAAGATGGGTGTGCTGTTTGCCTTTTTCCGGTCATCAGGAACTTCCCGTGATGGACGTGACCTTTAATAGAGTGTAGTCTTTGTGTGACATCAGCCATTTGTCTCAGCTTCTTGAAATGCGTCCCATCTGGTCACATGCACTTGAGTATTTCCAGCTTGCTTGGGTGGTCCCTGAGCCAATATAATCTCTACCGTAGGTAGTCCTTCACTTGCCCAGGCTCACCCAGGCTCTACCACTAAGCTCAGGGAAGCTACTGGCTAATCTAGGCATCAACCTGTAGAAGCCCTATGTGGAGAGACTAGTTAGTGTTAGGATGCAGACTTTGAGCTAGGTCTCTGCAGTGATGGATAGATCTTCCTAAGATACAGAAAGAATTTGCTGCAACGCGGAAATAAATAACTTATTTGTTTGAAATCAGTCCAGTAGGCAAGGGCTTGCCTGCAAGGACACAGTGGGAAGTTCTGCTATAAAGCATTTTATACTTATTTTGTCTTGATTTAGTAGCTTCAAGGCTTCAGAGTTTTTAAAAATGTGTTTTTAAAATGTCATTGCTCTATTTTACAGTTATATTAATTTTTTGGCCAGTTTAAAAGCCTTTTTATTTTCTTGAGGTGCTCACCCTTAAGGACAAGGTTGAGGCAAGTCCGCCTCAAAGCTCTTTTCCCCAAGGCAGCACGTTTTCCATCTTTGCTGCTTCTTATTCTTTAATGTAAAAGCAGATGGTTGTTCTCATAAGCCTAGTTGAAGCAGATGTGTCAGCTCACAAAAAAGCTGCTGTGGACTGATGATTGCCATAACTTGAGATGGCTGGGCTGTATGTTGTTTGGCATTTACGTTTTATTTAATACCAAAGTCTTGTTTGAGGCCAGTGAAAAATTCGTTTTTCACTTTGTGTTAACTGGGGCTAAAATATTCCTGGGAAGAAATTTTACCTGTTTTGATGGCTAATGTAGTGTTTATAAGTCTGAGGTGGTGAGTTGACAAAATATCAACAACATGTTACTATGCTATTTTTGGTGGGCTATTGAGTCACCTCGGTTGTCGCAAGGTTGGGTTTTTTGTCTCTGAGGAGCTAACTACAAGGAATAATGCCTTACATTTCTCATGTATTCTAAAAATAGTAAAGATATTGCAAGATTGTCTGATTCAGTTTGCCATTGGTTCCGCTGTGAATACTTTGGGAGCGTTTCTGATGAAAGTAGGTGGCAGTAGTCACAATCTTGAATATTAGAATCAGTATACGGTGTCCTTCTATGTGTCTATAAATAAGCTAAATTCATCTGGAAATTTTTGTAGTGGGACCACATTTCCAATGATGCTGGGAATAATTTTGAACTCTTAAGGTCTTGAAAGCCTTTGTTTTGATTTATTATAACTACAACAACCAAGAGGTGCTGTGTAATGTCAAATTTCAATTCAATTAAAAAAACTTGAAGCCAGTGACTTTTAACAACTGTCTTTAAATTTCACTGCTGTTATAAGCAGTACCAAATACTAAATTTCAGTTAATAAGGAATATTATGACAGCTCTTGGAAAATTCTAAGTAGTTTTACTTAGGCTTTCTCTAAGGAGAATTGGCTGTTTATACAGAGATTCTTCTATGGATAAAATCCATTTAGCCATTAGTATAATTGATTCCTTTGGGGTTTTTCTTCACTGTTACTACATCAGATAGTCAATTACATCAGAGTAGTAAGGATTTTACTATATATTAGAGACTTTTTGCATAAACCTAAATAGTGAGCCATTATGGCAGTTTTTCTGGAAAAAAACAGTTTGCTAATGATTTTAGGTTAAAACAAACTCTGTGCCTCTGTTCAGGAGCTATTCTTAGTATTTTTGGGAGCTGTTTTATCTAACATTCAGCTAATACATTTCTGGGGCAATGTACCAGCTGGACTATGATTATCCTTTAACAGAGAGTAACTGCAAATTTAAGATATTTTCAAAAAGACTTGACTTTCCTTAAAAAGGAATCGATATGTTTCTGTATTCTAATTCTCTTCCTCCCATCCTCCATACCACCAAACACATCAGCACTGGTCTAGAAAGCAGTGAAATTCTTCAGTCTGATGTTCTCTGTTTTGAGGAAAAAGCACATGAACATTACTATTGATAAGGAGCTACTTGTAAGTAAGTATTTCACAATTTGAAATAAGACATAGGTGTAGTTGTATAGGTAGTTTCAATGATAGCTTTCTGATAGAAACACTTTCTGAGGTTAGCTCAAGTACAGCAAATTGTGAACTCCAGCTTTTGTAAGGATTTCCAATGCCAGGTCACTGCTCTAGGAAGAATAAGATATATGCTGGGCAGAGGAGTTCTAGAGCCATCCTGGAAGCTGTGAAGAGTAGCTTGTCAATAAGGCACTCTGGAAGAAGTCAGCAAAACTTTTACAGAAGTGTAAGAAGCTTGGACTCTCAAGTTATATAAATATAAACTTTGGCTACATCTTGTTATGGTCTAACTTAAAAGCTAGTGAACATAATTCAGGGAACCAAAAGGGTTGCAAAGGGTGGTCAAAATTCACATACAGAATTTTATCAGATTTGTGAAAACTGAAGAGGTTTTGAATAAGGTGGGTTCAGTGGACGACAACTTCAAAACTGAATTTTCTAAAGGATTCCGTACACAAGCATAATGCCTTTATATCATTCTGTTCCACTGAAATATGGAAAGCTCAGTCACTGTTTTAGAAGTATTAGAGTACAGATGATTTATGTGTTGCCTAGGTATATTGTCAAAGCTATTCCACAGCCAATGTCTTAAAATAGCTATCACTGATACCATGGCAACACAGGAAAACACTTCCAAGCAAAAGATCAAAAAGCTTGATTTCCTTTCCAAGGCATCTTTAGATATTGCTGCACAGAGCACATTTTCATGAATTTGTGACAGAGCTAACTAGTCACTAAAACCCAGATGTTTTCTATCAAAATTGATCCCGAAAAAATATGAAACTTGAAAAAATATTAACTAGGTAAGTTTTACAGATGTTAAATGACAGCATTACCTATTTAAGTTATTGAAGTATTTTTCATGAATAAATGTAGCAAAAATGTATTAAAGCCTGAAACTACCTTACATTTATGTGTGTGTACATGGTAAGAGATTATAATTGAGAAAGCCAAGGTTTCTATAATGCACAGTAACTAAAGCATACTCTAGGTTTGGGGTTTGAAAATAATTTCAATGACAACTGATTCTATTTCCTGCAATGGAAGAACATTTTTCTTCACCCCCGCTCCCCCCAGCAAAATCCCATTTAGTGATAGGATTTTTAGGAAAAATACAAACTCAAGGAACTGTGAAGTCTTTGGCAAAGGAAGATTTAGTCTTTCCCATGAAGGAAAAAGGCAGTTTAAGTAGTTCCTCTCCTTTCTTTGGAATCCTGAGATACTGAGATGACTGAGATGCTACTATGTCATGGAATATAGATGCCATGGAAGACCTAAAACAAGCTGGGTTATTTGTGTTTCAGTACTGCCTTGACTGAGTTTGGCAGTGCATTCAAAGAGACAAAGTAGGCTGTGCGTGAAGGTTTTTGAGGAGTGTGATAAAGATTACTTTCCACTGAAAAAACTCAGGGGAAGGAAAAACAAAATTTAATTCCATTTAATTACAATCTCAGAAGATGCTGTTGAGAATTTTCTATCATTGTTTGGAATTACTTATTAAATAATCTTTACTCAATAATTACTCGGTCTTTGTCCTAGTACTGGAAAATGCATGCAAGATTTTGGTATCACTTTGTAACATGAATCCTCAAGGATTTCAGAATCACTAAAGACAAATAATTGTCCCTTGGTTATGATCCAAACTTAACACTTTTGAATACAGATTTGTTGTAATTTCATTAGTATTAATGGATTTATTAAAGGAATGAAAAAGTTGAGTGACATAATTTCCATGTTATTTTTATGATTGAAACACACTATGAAACAGATCTTCGATTAGTTTAAGTTGGCATAAATCCACTGAGATAATCCCAACTTTAAAATAAGCATCAAACTTTCATCATATTCATGATGTTATATTAGAAACATCTTTAGTTGAGTTTTTCAAGATTCTTAAATACTTGAAATAGCTGAGAATTTTATGCACTTCTTTCTGTCTTCATTTCTACAGGTAATGAATATCTGTAATTCTTTGCTTTGCTATCAAAGTACAATTTCATATGTTAATGAATTAGCTTGCTTTCACACTCTGTCTGCTACATCGGTAGACCTGAGAGTATAGTTTGAATGACTACATTGCTTATATCACATTCTCAGGCCTTTTTTTGACAGATGTGGCATCAATATATTAAACACTAATTAATTTTTATATAAAATAATGTTTTGATAAAAAATAGAATGAAGATACAGAATAAACATACAGCCCTGGCTTCAGCCTCCATAACAGAGACGTGGAAATCATGCAATTTGTTAACATCAAAGGTTCCTCTATTCCAGTATCTTATCTTCCATAGAGGCCAATAACACGCATGTATATAAGAGTATAAAATCATAGGGAGTCCATAGCAATGCTTCCTCCAAATACCCTCTCATGCTTCCAGCATGTTTTGGGTCATGAGCTTCTTGGAACAAAGTGATATATTGGCATTAAATAGCCCTTGATGGATTTTTATTCCTTGAATCCTTCAGATTACTTTTGAACATATGTAAACTTTTAGCATCTATAGCATGCCACAGTAAGAAATCAACTGCTTGTTGTATGAAGGAGCATTTCCTTCTAATTGTTTTAGGGCCACTACCTGCATGTTTCTTTTTCATACCCCTTAGATTTGGGTGTAAAAGCCAGTACACATCTGTCCCTATTTATTTTCTCCATTCCATTCATGATTTCACAGATTTTTTCATTCCCCCATTATCTGTTTTACAGCTTTTACAGCTTTTTTCCTAGTACTTGCTCCTGTTATTAAAATGTTTCTTACTTGTGACAATCCTATTTCTCTTCTCTGCACCTTTTTGGATGGTATTACTTGTTATCAGAGGTGAGAAAAACAAATCCAAACACAGTATTCATGATTCAGGTGCAGCATCGATTTGTACAGTAGCATAATAGTATTTTCAGGTTTTTTCCTTAATAATTCGTAATAGTTTTTTATCCTTTTCTTTGTACTCAGCTGATCTTTTCATCGAACTGTCAGGTCTCAGTTCAAAGCCATTCTTTGAATGTTTAAAGTTAATATTTTTCCCAATTTGAATCACTTTCATCTACATCAAATTTTATATGCCATTTCATCTCTAATTTTTATTAGAAATGGCTCTATTTTTTATTATGTCTAGGATCATCAGCAAACTTTGTCCTACTCTTCATTAGCTTTTTCAGATCGTTTATGAATTTGATCAACAACCTGTTCAGCACAAGTCTCCACAGGCTTCTGCTGGTGATCTCTGCCCTCTGTGAAAAATTATGTTTTAGTCCCATCCTTTGTTTCTGCCAGTTACTTGCCCATAGGAATACTTTTTATCTTGTTCTGTGTTTTGGTAGTTTCTCTAATGGCCTTGGTGAATGCCATTTGGAAATTCACTCTCTTTCTTGCCTAAGTGTTACTTGAAGCCTTAAAAAAAAATTCCAATATATTTGTGAGATATGACTTCCCTTTAAGAAAGTCATATTGACTCTTCCCAAATATGTTATATTTGCTCATCTATCCAATGACTATTCTTTAAAGTACTTCCTCTCCATATAAATGTGAGGCTTCCTGTTTGGAAGCTCCCTCGACCTTC
The DNA here is from genome assembly GCF_030936135.1 of Gavia stellata. Lineage (NCBI taxonomy): Eukaryota > Metazoa > Chordata > Aves > Gaviiformes > Gaviidae > Gavia > Gavia stellata. The sequence goes on from NC_082597.1 coordinate 45,922,250, forward strand.
CCTTGAGCCCTTCATAAGCATTAATATTACATCATTACCTGCTTTTCGGATCTCTAGAGCCAAAGAGTTGTAATCAAGAAGTTGCACACTGCAGTTTGGCAATTTCATCCTGGTCTTAGTTTTTGGATGAATGCCATATGGCCTTGGCAATTTTTTGCTGTTTACAACTTCTGTTTTTCTACAACTTCTTCTAGGGATCCTTCAATTTTAAGTATTTCATCTGATGAGTTCCTTCTATGAAGCAGGACTGCATTTAGCTTTTCTTCCACGATTTGTTTTCTTGAGCAATCCTTTATAGCTTTATCACAATGGTAGTCCTATAACTACTATCTATTTATAAGAGATTTGTAGACACTCAAATATCTCCAAAAGGTCGAAGAAATTTAATCATGAAAATTATGAACTACACATGTTCAATATACCACTTATTTCAGTAACATCTGCAGGAATGTAATAGTATTTTGAAAAAATAAAGTATCAAATAATTGTCTATTTACCTTTTTGAAACAGAAAAAAATGGATTGTTTCAACATAAAATCTCTTACATTATGCATTTTATACCAAACTAGGCAAATAAACACATTGTTGTATTTGATGAGGGAGAACAAATAGAAAATATCTTTCAAACTGAAATGACAGAAAAAGCTTTCTTTTGAAAGCAAAGGCCGTTTTCAAATACAGAACTTCAGAAAACTTTTTCCTATTCTGATATATAGTTACTGCGAAGTCATTTAATATATCTTCCACAGTTTTAGTGATGACAGTTGATTTTTATAAGTCTTAGGATATTGCTTTTTTACACATCTTTGTAGCACAATGTCAACATAAATATACAATTGTACATGTTCTAATCGGTCAGTCTACAGCATATGAGTAGGCTAAACAATTTGTAGTATTTGACTGACTTCAGCAGGGTTCCTTTTAAGCATAATATTCTGCACTGAGTATTGCAATTTCAGGGCCTTGGTGAGAAAAATCTAATGTACAGTGTGACCTTTGAGTGTTAATTCCAACTTGGATGTTACAGGGTTTGTTGTGCAGAAGACTTCTCATGTATTATAATAATGGTATATCCACTCCTACAGTTCTTACATAGGCATATCTCATGTTTATTACAGAAGACCTATTTCCACTAAGACAAGACATACATTTGCCAGCTAATGACGACTGGGATGAGGAGAATTAGAAGTAGGTTACATTAAAAGATATGTAAGGATAGCTACATATTGTATCTATGCATATGTTATACTTCTTTCTCTGACTTTGCAAATGGGATTTGTCTGATTTAGGATATAAATTCTTTTGCTTTTTAAAATTTGTGTCACACCTTGCTAACTGAGTGCTATGAGAGATGTCTGGTAGTATGTAAAGGCAGTAATTGGCTTCAGTGGGAGTTTTCTCTGAGTGAAAGATGTAGACAAGTCTAGTGTATAAAGCAGCCTTTGCCAGTGTTGAAATTCTTCTCCCTTTTGTTTGGAGTTTATTAAAAGCAACTGCAGAATATTCCAGTGTCCAGTCTACAAAAATATTTTTTTATACATAAAAAAATTGAGAAAAATATTTGATCGCTGTATAGTTTATAGAAAAATATTCTTCCTTTAGCTTATTCATTTTTAGGGCAGTTTATGGATTTTGTATCCTATAATTCAATTTTATTTTTGCACTAAAGAGAGTTTATACATTTACCATGTTTACCAGTAAAGATGAGATTTTTTCCAGGTGATTTAACTTAAAAATTAGAGGTCATTTTCCTTTCCAGTTAGTGTGGTAGTAATTAGCACTTTGCAAAAATGTAAAATTTTTAGTATTATATTTACAATTTTGAGTACCAGAATTTAATGTTCTGTTTGCTAGTAAATATTTTGGTTGAGGTGTTTGGAAAACGACTACTGTCTTTTGAATCATCATATAAGTGTAAATGGCATAGTATTTGATACACTATATATATGCCATATTTATTTCTTATTCACTGGGTGTTTGAGTTGGAGTTTCATGTTTCTGTTGTTGATTTTTACTATGACTAGTGCTAACTTCCTAGAATTAGGTAACAGGTCTAAAAAGCAATATTTTAATATAGTGTTAGCAAAGAATTTATTTTAATTTCCTGCCACAGCTACTAACCTCAATTTTTATGGCAGTCCATGGGTTTGTTGGTAGTACTAGAATGAACTCTGTTTTCTCCTGGGAGATCAGGCTTCTTCTTCTATGAGCTACTTTTGAGATTGAGCTTGTCATCTCCATCCTCACTCTGCTTCTCTGATTTGTCTGGATTGTAAGTCATTAAAGGCCTTCCAAGAGTCAAGAAGAATGAGGGTCCCTCCCTACCTTATTGTGGTCCCTACTGAAATGCCAGTACTGACATAAAACTATCAGTAACCATTTATTAATCTTTCACTTGGTGTTGCCCTTCTAGGTTTCCTTGTATTTTTCAGTAATATGTTTCTATTATTAATCATGTGTTACTGCGTTCAGAGTAATAGATAAAAAAATTCCTTTCTCTACAAAGAACTTTTTAATAAGAATATTTTTAAAGAATCTGATTAATTAAAAAAAAAGAGAACAAAAAATTAAAGAGAAGAAAGGAAATGGATTTACATTTATAATGCCATTTACAGTTCTCAAACGTGCCCTGTTATTATCTTTTTTTCTTTAGTTTTACACTTCTAGGAATGCTGGCTGTATTCTTTGGAAGAAGGGAGGGTCTAGTTAGACAGAAGGAGATCCTCCCAAGGCTTTTTAAATCACAGCTTCTTATATGGGTAAAGATGCAATTTGACCATTTACCATACACTCTTAAGGATGCATTGATTTTCTAACAAACACCTTCAAATACTGAAGTAGGAATAATGGGACAGGGGATAATCAGGAACAAGGGGAAAGGGAATAATTTTTTATCTTATCTTGACCATCAATATGTCAGGAACTACCCAAGCAAAGACATGACTCCTATGGCTATTATCTCTCAGATATTGCTCTTTGAATTAAATAGCTGAAGAGCAGATCTTAGTGCCAGCCTTGCGGATTCAGCCATGTACATGTTTTAGGTGCCATGTCATGTTACCCTTATCTACTTGTCTTTGGCGAGAATCCCAAAGCATTGTTGGCCAACAAGTATATGATTAATACAGAGATTTTTCAATGTCCTTGGCAGTCCTTGTACAACTACCTGACACTGACAGCTGTGTCTTATCTTCAGGCAGTTGTGCTTTTTCTGTACAATTTGCACTCCTTTTATTTCTGCCTTGAGTATTCTCTTGCTGCCCAGGAGTGGTTCAAAATGGAGCCTTCACATAGTCTTGTATTTCTTTTATTTTCATCTTTTTTTTTTTCTTTTCATAAGCACAGAAGGAGATCATAGACACTCAAGTGTATTGGATGTGAAGTACAAAAATGCAACTGAAGTTAATTAATAAGTATCTGAACTCCAGGTTTCTTGTGCTTTGAAATTGAGAAAATGAAAAAAAAAAATCAATAAAACCTTTGAAAAACAGCTCCATGAATCAGTGGGAATTAAGCATCTTAAAAATCTATATCATACACTGAAGTAGAGAGGCAAATTGGGAAATTATTCAAATTCCACTGTAGTGGAATTTAGAAATTGGGGGTACAGACTGTGAGGATGGACAAAGACGAGACACTAAGACTTCAGGAAGGAATCAGCTGAAATAGATGTTAATATCAAAATAACATAAAATGAGTAGGAGATGTGACTGGTTTTATGTAATTAAAAAAAAATAAGAAAATCTAAAAAGGAAATTTAAGTTCTCTTAGGAGTACTTCTACATTAACGGATTACATTGCTACATGCAATATTTTACATGGACTGATACTGATAATACTTCATAAATAAATGTAGATGTAGGTGTTTTTATCCAATGCAGTTTTTAAGTGGGAAGAGACAAAGATATATTTAAGCATTTAGAACTAACAAGATTATACTGCAGTGATAACTCACTGAATGGTATTATTAGGAACTACTAATAATACTTATACCATTTAGAAATACATTTCAAAATCTTAATGTTACATTTTAATATTATCATTTCCAATCATTAATACATTTCTGTATTAAAATAAATGGCAAAAAATGATAGGTGAAGTTCAATACAGAAACTGACTTCAGTCTTAATGCTAATTTTTAAAGGGAGTTTAAGATATCTGTCGCTAAAAACTATTGTGTGGTTTCATACGGCAATAGCTGTGGGTGTACAATCAGCATAACTGTACTAAATTAGAATAAGCTCTCTTTCTCTTGAAGTTATGTTCTCATGCTGAAACACTTCAAGAGACTGGTGTTTCGCAACATTTCAATAATAAATTGCCTAAGTAAAGATAAACTTTAGGAATGAAATAAGCAATGCTTGTGTTTCTAAGGAGAATATGATTTCTTAAACAAAATACAATGAGTAGAGTGGGAACTTCAGCCTGTACACTAAAAGGATATTTCTGCCTTCTCTTTGCCACATGCTATTTGCAATTTGATGAACTTCATTACTAGAAAATAAATCTCTCCTGTTGTCATTGTGTATATACAAGGAAATCTTAAAATCTTAAAAATAAAATAGAAAGATAAAGTGCATTTCCAGAAAATCAGAATCCTCTATTTTATATAGTACTTAGCCATTTTTAATAACTTATTTATTTGTGTTACTTTATTTTTAAAGAGCAGATGAAGAATTTCAAAACAGACATTGTAATCATCTATACCGTACCACAAAAGTGAAACAAACCCCTGATTTTATTTTTTTTTTTTTTTAATAAATTATCCATTAACCATTGGGGTGGGCATTGTTTCGTGACAAAATTTTGGTTTATTTCTGCCAGGATGAGTTTAACAAATAGTGTTCAATACCTTATCTCAATAAAGCTATCTCTTCCAAAAGGTAAAGCAGAAAACATAACAAATTAGTTGCTATATTGGGAACTGCAGTTTGGAACAGTTGGGAATTGCAAGAAAGTAAAAAGATGAGAAGCATAAATGCAAATACATTTTCATGAAAAGTGAGCAAAGGAAGATAAACAAGAAACTGCAAGACTACATGGAACCCTAGTTAAGCTTATTTGTCTAGTAGCAATAAAACCTGTTGGTCCTGTTCACAGAATCACAGAATCATTAAGGTTGGAAAAGACCTGTAAGATCATCAAGTCCAACCATCAACCCAACACCACCATGCCCACCATGTCCGCAATGCCACGTCCACACATTCCTTGAACACCTCCAGGGATGGTGACTCCACCACCTCCCTGAGCAGCCTGTTCCAATGCTTCACCACTCTCTCAGTAAAGAAATTTTTCCTAATATCCAGCCTAAACCCCGCCTTGAGGCAACTTGAGGCTATTTCCTCTTGTCCTGTCACTAGTCGCTTGGGAGAAGAGACCAACACCCACCTCTCTGCAACCCCCTTTCAGGTAATTGTAGAGTTGTTTCATAGAAACTATATAGTGCCATAAAGCTGTGCAAAGTAAATTTTGAATTTTAACACACTAGAAATTATAGTATCTTACTTAGAGTAGAAGAACTATGAAAGGCCTAATATTAAAGGTAGTGGAGAAGCTTGTCCCATTCTCTTGAACTTTCTTGGAAACCTCTGTGCACATACTGAAGGATTAGCCAGTAAAATCCTTTCATCTTACTTCTACTGCCAGATATTTTTTCTATAACTACCAAAAAAGGAAGCATAAATAAAAAACATTCAGTGTTCTGTAATTTGGAAATCCTGTCTCCTAGCTACACTTAATTGTTTTGTTAGATAAACAACTCTCTTAAAAAATTTCCTTGAAACACTGCTGAGACAGCCAAGAGTCTTAATGGATCTGTGAATAGGATGGTAACAACAATAAGACTTGCCTGAAGCCTTTCTCTGTATACAGACAGAACTAAATCATGCTGAGGGAAGCTGTAGTTGATCTAATTATAAATATGTATTTTTTGTGATTTATACTTTTTTACTACCCGGTATAATATTTTCAGTGTACCAGATGTCCATATGTATTGCCATTTTTTTCATTTGTAAGTTAAATAGAAAGGGAGAAAATCCTTTACAAAGTTCCAAATAGTACAGGTGTTCCAAATGGTATATGCTGCTACTATTGCAGTATTACAAAAGTTACAAAAAATGGAAGTCCAATTCTTCTACCAAACTTAAGAGCAATTTACTGAAGGTCTTACAAAAAGGTCTAAATAATTAGAGGACAGGAAATAACGTATGACTTCCAGGACTAAGTTAAGAAATAAGAACTTCATTCTGACAAAATATTAAAAAACAATAGTAGTATTGGGTTCCTAGAAGAAGTGGAAAGATAATCTGACATACTTTATGGAAAATTTAGTCTTGTTCAGTTGATGATGAAGTATGATACTTTAAATCTACTCAAATTTAAAATGTTTTACCAATATAGACCTGAGGCTTTGTATTCTCCTTTGCTAGACAGTGTTGAGTGAAAAAATCTATGAATATTTTTCAGTTGTGGCTGGCATCTGGATGTATTTGCACTTGTTTCCCAAAGTATTAATCTCCTCTACAGGATTTGAAGCATATAATAAACCAAAGTCAAGATAGCTTCTCCATATAGCATTTCTGCCTGTTAGAGGAGTGAGAAATTAGCCGCTGAAGTTAGTCATGAGACATCCCTGTGGTCACAAGAAGAGTTAGTAAATCTATTGAGGGATTGCTCAAAGTATGTGAATATTTAAAAGGATTCTCCCACCTATCTTTTAGGATCCATAAAGTTCCTTTGTTTTTCAAAAGAGATGAACAAAATTGTAATGGAAACAAGTGGTGAAAATTTGGAAAGTTCCTATTAAAATCTTTTTCTAGGAGAGGAGATGTTATGGCTATCAGAAAAATGTGCTTTACTGTCAAAAAAGAATGGTGAGGACAGAATTAGTTTGTTTAAACATACGCATTTAAACAACTCGTACATGAAACTATGAATGTTACTAAATTCAGTCAGAGGGGAATAATAGGAAATTGTTCTGTGGCTAATGGCTGGAATTGTTCTTTTTTATTCAGCATTATATGCTTCTGTGTAATCTATGCTTTGTCTTACCCTGCTACGTGTAACTGGGTGATTTTGCTGAGTATGTTTTCTCACTTCGACTGGATGTATCCCATTTATGAGGACAGTGAAAAATAACAGCAAGTATCTTCAAACTGCCTTAATCAGTATTTTATTTGTGTAGGTTTCCAGTGAACTATCCTGTTCCACAAAGCTGAACTAGGATACAACTTTTCATGTTGATCATGATGCTGTTTTAACTCTGTCATGTTTCCTATGTTCTCTTCCTCTGTAAGTGATTCACATTAAAGTTATAGTGTGGTTTATAGGTTTTGTTCTAGAACGTAACAGAATTACTGGCTTTTTTTACAATGATTTATTTTGGTGCAATATTTGTAGCAATTTGTTTTATTAAATGTGTGATCTAGTCCTTTTAAGAAGTTAGCTTAGAGGTAAAGTAATAGCTATTTAACTAATAGGGTCTAGGATTATACTCCAGCATAGCTTCAATTCAGCTCATCAAATGACTACGTAGAATTGCCCATTTTGTTAACTTCTCATGGGAAGCAGAATTCTGTCTGATTGGCTCCTCTATATTGAATTATAAAATGATTGCTTCATGTGCTATTGAACATTTGACCTGTTTGCTGTGAAATCTTCCATAGAATACTCATACTTAAAATGTTGCTTGAGTGTTTTTGGGCATTTATACAGTTTAGAACAGCTGCTGTGTTGTCAGATAGACGCACAATATGGTAATTAATGAGCTGTAGAGTATTAAGTATATCTGAAAATAGCTGCAGGCATTAATAGAATTTCTAGGGTTTTAAAATGTAGCTGATAAATGTATGTACTTTGTAGCAATATATTCATCCTAAAAATTTATTTTGTTTTAATCAGCAGTGTGCTTAAGAGTGGACTGGATATGGAAAAATAAATAGAACTCAAGGCAATATTATAGATATGTGGTCAACTTTGGATACACACAAAAAGTTCTAAGAGCATTAGTTTCCCTCTTTTTCTCTTACTTTACAGTTTCATTTAAATTTAAATTTCATTAATTTAAATGAAGATGGTGCTTTGCCTGATTATCTATTTTAAAGGTGTCATAAATTCTTCAGAATTACACCTGAGTAAAGTGCACTAATGCTGAGATTGTAGCTCAGCGGGTAGCACCTTTAACTTGCATGGATTATTAGTTTGCCTAGAGGACAGGGTGTAAATTAGAAGGGATAACTTGAAAAGATCAATGATTTTATCTTTCTAACTCAGTTTGGAAACTTTTATTTTGAAATATTTTAACATATGTATTAGAAAGACTTATTAGTGTGAATCAAACAATAGGAACCATGGCAGTCATTGTTTCCTTTGCAAAAAAAAAATATTTAATAAGTTCTTATTACCATCCCTGTAGTAGAAATACTCAGTTCTATTCTATGTACTCAATAATTAGACTTGAAGTTAATTAATATTTTATATCTTGTCATGGGGCACTTACAAATTCTTAGTACATACCTAGTGCTGAAACCTGTTGCAATCTGCTTTGTCAAATTTCATCTTTATGTCTAAAGGAACTTACTTTCTCCTATGTTAATTATCCAGAACTAACCTCCTCTTCTTAAATTGTGATCCTCAAACCAGTAGACATTCTGTAAAAGCCTCTGACATTTCTCAGGGCTAAAAGGAGAGCAAAGTGTGAGGTTGCCTGCAGAAGATTTCCTGCTTGCTGCTACTCTCTAGAGATCAGCAAAGACTGGGGACTACTGCTAGAAAACTGAGGGCTTTTGCTGTGGGAAGGAGGGTTGTATCCTTTACGGTTTCCTATTTCCCCTTTTTCTTTGCTTAACTTTCACAAAATGAGTTCTACTTATCTGTTTGTATCCCAGACTTTTAGTAAATTTGAAGAGTCATTTTTCTGTTGTCCTTTTTTGAACCCTGTTACATGGATTTATCTTTAAATATGCCCAAGTCATCTTTCTATGCTATAAAGCCAGGATCCTAGCCAAATTGTTTTGTTTTTTAAAGAAAGTAGTAATTCTTATCCAGCATTCTAAAAAATCAGTTGACAAATGTGCTAATGAACATTCAAAACATTGTAGAGTTCGTCTACATTTAAAACTGAGTATTATGAACATCTATAAAGTAATCTCCGTACTTTAGTTTTCCTAGATATGCATGAGTGTTAAGCATGAAGAATTGTGTTGTTATTCAAAATATTAATGATACTGAAACAAGCTGAGCACAGATTGTGATGCAAATGCTTCTTGGTGTTATGAAGAAACAGCAAGAGCCTTTGCAGCTGCTCTTTTCTGGAAAACAAACATTCTGCCTTGCAGCAAAGCAGGGGCCTTCAGAACTGAAATAAACAAATACACATTGTTCTGTGTGATGTTTAAAAGATGTTTATGATAGAAGAAGAACCCAATGAGAGTGATACTGAAGTCCTGCTACATTGAACGACTGCCTGGCTTACATCTTGTGATGGCATGGCATGGCATGGGGTGCCATGAGTATTTGCAAACTCTTCTCTTGTCCCTTGGAATGTTTTTTCTGTGGATTTTCATAAAAGACACTTGCTGAAAATCGTTTTGGAAAATGTGAAGTTATCAGAAATTCAGCATAAACCAAAAACATCCGTTATGGGGAAAATACATTTTTTATAACACTACCACATTTTTTTGGTACTGGACTAGAACAGTTAAGTGTTTCTGTTATCATTAACTACTGTTCAGGTTGCTCAATACATTGTCTATCCTGTAAGTAAGAGAAAAATAGCCCATGAAAGCTGTGCCTATTTTTTTTTTCTCCATTTTGCAGATTGCCCAGAGGAAGTGTGGGGATTTCCCATGTGTCAGTACTTGAAGGACAAAGGCTGCTGCTGTGGTCGCAATGCTAGAATGTCAGCATGCCTGGTATGATTCCCCTCCTTTTCTTTTTCCTACTAAGAGCTTTATCCAGATGTTATAGGAGTCAATGTTTTTGGCTTCTAATCGTAGAGCCATGACTTTAATCCAAGACTCTACAGAATAACATCATTAATGTTGTAAGCATGATGAATTATATCTAAAAAAAAAATAGTATTGACCTTCCAGCTTTATGTATTTTATACTTGCTGAAGGCATGAAAAAATGAGCATTGACAGAAATTTATTTTAAGAGTGGACAGAAAGGCTAAACCTTTGTTGAAACCTAAACAAGGTAACCCCTCAGGGTAATAGTTCCTGGCCAAGGACTTAGGGGGGAACAAGGTAATTGTAGAAGGATTGCAATCAGTAACTCCCCCAACACCTTCATGATTCACAATATTGAATGTTCTGACTGTTTAAAACCTAAACAAACCCACCCATTCCAAAAACTAGAAGAGCTCTAAAATCCATGTGGCTTAAGAGACTGGAAACATCTCTTTAACATTGCACCGAGAGATGAAGTGCTTTTAAAGCCCTAACCTCATCAAGACAGGATGATGAACTGTTGTCTAATTTGAAAAAACAAATATGTATTGAAAATTTCGACCACTGTTTCAGTTAGAAGACAACTATTCCTTTCCTCTATTAATTGTTAATTTCTGGTATCAAGATGAATCACATCAGGTTCTGGCTAGCCTCTGCTGCTAGCTCTGTACCTCTGTTACAGAGAACAGTGCAGACTAAAGACTCAGTATAGGCTAATGTATCAAGCTTATGTAAACTTGAACTAACATGGTGATTAAATGCTATCAGGAGGAGGTATAGGAGGACAGTTGTTTAGTATTCATAAGGCTTAAATGTGTTACCCTTGGCAAGGTACACGAAAATAATGTTCCTTTTAGAGATGTTGCTGTAAAACTTATCACAAGTGCTTTCTAAAAGGGATTTGCCTTTTCTCTTTTTCTTGTCAGTGTCATACGATACTAATTCTTCCTCATCTGACACATTAGCTATTTCCTTTCCCATTCCATTTCTTTTGGAAAGGAAAGGTTTGGGCTGTTCTTCAACAATGGTAGGAAGATAAATTTTGTAAGCAAATGACCCCCAAGAGACAGTACAGGTCGTGCCAGATATATCTATTTTAGATTTCACAGAAATCACAGAAATTTGGCAGTTAAAAACTTTTTTTGTTTAAACATTCACAAAAGGCAAAGAGTTCTCCTGTGTCACTAGATACTTCTACTGTTATTATGTTTGTAATTCTCTCTATGTATTTTTCATGACTAGAATTTTCCTTGCCTTCTAGGAGGTACAAGGGAGACAGCAGTGCAGCTATGCACCCATCTTCCTAGGGGTAATGGCTGGCTAGGAGAAACTGAGTCTGCTGAGCAATGACACTCAGCATTATTGCTGATGTTCATTATTACATGTCATTCAAATTGGTTAAAGTGCCAAGGGCCAAAGGTTGTGAATGAGAGTTTCAGTTTCAGACCCTTAGAATACATGTTAGAACCCACATCTATCTTCTAAGCAGCAGCAGCAGATATATGCTGATATGAGAGCTATAGCTTATACAGCAGAAGTCAAACCTGATAGTTGGCCAAAGCCATGAACAGAAGAACTGCAACTACTTGGACCGTGTTTGAAGAACAGTCTAAAACCAGGAGAAGGAGAAGTGGGTTATTCAGAGACAAGCGGTCTTATTTACTGTAGTGGAGTTTGGGGACTAAAGGTGATGATCACTGTAAGTGGTGAGGCATTTTTGGTTTGCTACATAATTTGTTGTAGTGTCAGATAATTTACTGAAATTTTGTCTTCATTTCTACTACAATCTTTAATACTTGTCTGAAATTTTTATAGGCACAGTATCGTTTCAACTGTGGAAAAATATTCCACGCTTCTAATTATTTGTTATTCTTTGTCACTATACATCATAAAAATCAAGTACTTTCACACCTGCATCAGGATTTATGGTATGAAGAATCTAGTAAAAGATAATGCGCAGCATTTTAACTGCAGTCCCTCTGAAATTTTTATTTTATTTAGCTTTACATACAGAAGTTCAATTCATCTGAATACTAGGGACCAAAAGCGTTTAAAGACATTGTACATTGAACTCCTATTTATTTTTATATAGTTGAATATGCAAAGTAAATTATTTGTATTTTGGTAGGAGCAGACTCAGGAAAAATGCATTTCTTCTTAGCACTTTCACAGAAAGTAATCCTCTGAAATTCTTTTACAAAACTAAGAAAAACAAACAAATTTTGCATGCATCTATTTCCATACAGTTGGTTGTCATTGCTTCTCCTATAAATAAACTAAAATAACAGGAGTGAGCTGATTATGAGTCCCTAAAGGTATTAACACTTCAAAGCGTGCAAGCTCGTGTTATGTCACACCATTAATCTTTTAAAATGTCGTCTCCTCTGACTTTTATACAATGTGTTTATAAAATGTTCTGATAAAGAATAAACATACCAGCAATTTAATTCCTTCACTCTTAAAGGCTTTGGAGCGAGTTGCAGCTGGCCAAATGGTAAGTAATATTGTTTATTTTAGCCGTTCTAAGATAAAATCTGGTTTTCCCCCTTGAATGCTTTTAATCCATGACCTTTTATTGAACTTCTGCATTTCTGGAATCTAAAATACTAGCATACGCTATATCAAATCTTGGTAGATAGCATGTGTCATCATGAAATCGTATTTTTATTGCTGTGATTGTACTTAGTGAATCTGTTTTCTTCTGACAATTAAAAGTCTGGAAAAAAAAGCACAGCTTAAAATTTAAGACATTAAACTACCCATCTTAACTTCTTTCGATATCTTTCAGCTAATACATAAATTCAGTACAAATGTCCTTCTAATATCCCTGGTTTGGATCACTCTATCCCAGTGTTTTATCAACTAATGGGAAAATAGAAATTGTTATGACAAAAACTTGAACCTGTTAGAAACATCATAATTCTCATTTTTAATCCCTGTATATTTTTTTCCCTGTGAATACTTTGAATTATTGTTGTGCAAGTTATCCTTTCAGGGATGGTGGACACCAACTGTGCAAATATTTAAAAGGCATGGCTGAGACACCTCTTCTTTCCATATGTAAGCCCACTGATCCCAGTAGTCTTTTACTGTAAATGCATTTTGCCATGAATTTTTAATTGGCAAGCAATAACTATTTTCATGCAAACAGATCTTTCACATACAAAGTTATGACGTTTCCAGTGTATTCTGGTTTTATGAGCATAGTACTTTCTGCATGGTGCAGGCTACAGTGTATGATGATTCAGCTAGGGCATTACTCCCTTTGTCTTTAAAACAGCTTTGGTAAATTGTTATATTTATTTTGTATAGTAGAATTTGGATCATGATCAATACATTTTTCCTCTGTTCTTTTTCCCTCTGCCAACCTTTGAACTCCAGGGTTTGGATTTCTTTTTTTTTCTTGCATTCATGGTTATGTTAGAATCTGACCCAAAAACGTAATTTTAACTGGATGCAAGAACATTAGTAAATTGTCCTCTTAAACCTGTTATGACTGATTGTAAAGAATACAAGCCAATAAGTAGTTAAGGAAGCCAATACTGGTTTTGTTACTCTGATCTTAATTTCAATGCCAATTTTAAATCCTTGCTGTTGTAAAATTTCTTGCAGCTGCCTACAGAATCATTGTTTTATCGAGCTGTTCTTCAGGTTATTATAGAAGAAATTTATGGTGTCACCAAAAGGTAGGAAGCTCTGAATTCACAGAATATGAACCAAAGTTCTGATTCTCTTCCACCTCTTTTCTGTAGAGAAAGTATTTCTTAGAAGAAGGGTGTAAGAATCAGTCTTACCAGACTGTATATACATATTGTTATTAAAATGCAGGATACGTTTGTTCATCCTAAATCCACGTCACAAGTGTATTGCCCTTCCTTTACCCATAGCTGAAACAGGTCCTTTTTGGTACTGGATACATGTGTAAAACATATCTTCTGTAGAGAACTGACAGCAAATTCACTAAAAAGTCAACCCAGTCCTGGGCTACCCTGTTATGCAGAGGTCGTGGCAGCTTTAATACTGCAGAAGACAAAAAGACATTTCTATTTGTCCTGAGAAAACTGCTGAAAGCCCAATGGCCAGCATGGCTGTAAAGAGCTACTTACTGCCTATGCTTACACTAGCAAGTGCTGCACCCTCGTAGGACGGGATTTGGAGAGCTGGTGCTGAGGACCTGACATCTGCATTCTACTCTCTTCTGGAGTTGTAGTTGGATTAGATTGTATCTAATTCTGTGGGATGTATGTCTGTTAGCACTTGGAGCACACCCAGAAGCACATATTCCAGTTTAATTTAATTTGAAAATAATCCATTTTTTGAGCTCTGATCCTATTCCACAGTGCGAACCAAGGCATGGGAGGTGGGCAAAACCAGAAAATTCACTTCAGAAGTATACTCCTGATCTAAAATAAGTGCTAATGCAGATACCCCCAAATCTTTTGCTAAATGTAGAGCCAGACAGCTTACCCTTCAGAAGGTCAAACTCCTGAAAGAAGAAATGCATTTATTTTATTTTGAAATTACGTAAAATATAACACATAAAACCATGGCTACTAAATTGTAAAAAAAAGAAAAAGTGTGAGACAGATGATAATATGTTTCATTTGTTAAAGGAAGCATAATTTGGAAGCAGTAATTGAGATCATACTTTCGAAATAAAAGCAATGGGAACCTTGGAAAGACTCCCTCACACACACCACTCCCCAGTTTCATTGCTAAGCATGATGTTGCATGGTGTGGACTATCCCTGTGGTCCATTTGGGTCAGCTGTCCCAACCATGTCCCCAGTACATCTTGTGCACCCCCAGCCTACTCCCTGGGGGCCAGAGGGAGAAACAGAGAAGGCCTTGATGCTGTGCAATCGCTGTTTGGCAAGAGCTGAAACATTGGTGTGTTACCAGCACTGTTTTAGTCACAAATCCAAAGCACAGCACTACAAGCGCTGCTGTGACGTTAGCTCCATCCCAGCCAGACCCAGACAATAGCTTTCCCCCTGTAGCTTGTGCTTAGGAGGGCAGATGCCCGTCTTCCAAAGAATGACGTAACAGCATTTTCAGACTGCATCAGCCTGAATGTTTAAGTGCATCTGAATATTAAATATGGCTGCAGATATTAATTCTTTCTTTAAAAGTAAATGTGACTGTTGATTCTCAGTGAGTGGGGATCCCTGCCAGCTAAGCAGCATTAGAACTGCCACTGGGTAAAGTCTGTTGACCTCCGTAAATGTTAATCCTGATCCTTAAATAAGGAGAAAGGCGTTTTACTAAGAATAAAGAGGGGAAAAAGTTTTAAACTAAGACATTTCTATTTAGTATTTCATGAGGGGGAAGTGTATTTCCTCTTAAGTAATTGAATACTCACAAACAGCTACTGTAGCTGAAAATGTAACTCCTACACTGCACAGCTGGAAGAGGAATTAAGTTAAGACAGAGTCAAGAAAACAAATTCAGACTAACAAAAATTTTGCGTGTTATTTCTCCAAGATACTTTAAACACAGAGAAGAGAACAAATGTAAGTGACCTGTTAGGATTCAGTCTTCCTATATGTTTTTTAAGTTTTCGTGCATTATTTTAACATGTTTTTTGAAACAACCCACATTTTTGGCTGGCTTCAAAAGTAGGCCATTGAGTTGTAAACAGGAGAAAACTTTGGCATCACTCAGTGAAATAAAAATTGCAAGGGTAAGAACACAAGGTAGTAAGTGAAAGTGAAATTTTACTCCAACTTGGCATTTGCTCAGTCCAGTGCTTGATGGTAAATAAATTACAGCAGCATTATAGTAAATTATAGAAGTATTACAGAAGTATAGAAGGAAATACCTGTCAGCAGAAATAAGAATTTTGTCATTCATACAGGGAAATAATATTAGGGAGAAATTAAAAAGAAACATTTAACTCTCCAATTTTTAGGTAAAATAATAACTGTACTATAACCATAGTACAATTGTACAGTTGCCGTATCTAGAAATTTCTTCAAGTATTAGCTAGCTTCTTTTGTTTTAAGTAAAAGGGGCAGAAAGGAAAATTGTTATTGACTTGGCAGTAGTAGCTGATTTAGTTCTCCTGAATTAAAAATTTAATTGAAATGAATTAAAAATGTGTAAATTTCTGTTGTTGGATATATAAAAGCCTGCATCTCAGTGCTGTACTTGCAGTGATCGACATGTTGGAAAAATTTTCTCCAAATCATCCTCCTTCATAGATTATGTCAGAAAGTCTCTGAAAAAGCTGGAACTGGATGATTCAAAGGTGAGTCACTACACAGAGACTGCATGAAATCCTTATATCCATGTAAGCTCTTGAAATCAGCACTGTAATGCAATGTTTAAGCCATTGAGTTGATTTAGTTTGTATATTGCTGTATAAAGTATTCTCATTTTTATTAATATTAATAAACCCAATCCATGCTTATTTTTATGTTTTTAAAAAAAACCCTATCAAAGTTGGGGTCTCTCATATTTTTTGGAAATAGATTTCCATGTATAAAGTCTTGAAAAGATTTTCTTTTAAAATTACTTTATTCTAATGACTTTATATACAACGAATCCTTTTTTATACACGGTGCTCATGATTAGAATTTTTTAAAGCCTTTCCGGTATTTATGAAGTTAATCCTGCAAATCTCCTTTGAGGCAAAAAAATTTAATACATACTCTATTTTATACATGCTGTCATTTAGAGCGAAATACACTTTTCACATGCTGAATGAAACAGGCATGAAGAACTTCTTGCCTGTGCTGTTACTATACATCCTGATAAAAGTAACTCTGGCACCCTTTTAAACCCAGCTGAAATACTATCCTATGCAAACATGTTGCTTTTTTGTCTGTACTTAAGTTTAAGCTGAAAGTGATCCAAAAAAACATGAATAATGAATCACATAGTAAACACTTTGACCCCTTTTTATTTTCATTTTTCTGCAGCAATATTATCTTGATCCCTTTGGACACCTTTTGAAACTGAAAAATGTAACATTATAGCAAGACAGGCAATTCCATCCATGCCATATGTTTCTCTTACAATTTACTTCTCAAAGTATTTCCAATTTATTTTAACTTTTAGACAGTCTCCTTAAATAGCCTTTGAAGATCTTCTCTGCTGCAGCTTCTGTGTATGGAAAGGCATAATACTTTTTTTCTTTAAATTAAAAAATGTTAAGGATAAATATTAAGATTTTTAAATATCTTTCCTAGATAGGGAAAAAGAAGTAAATACAAAATTGAGATTTAAACTTATAAAGTCTTTTGGAGATTTTTTTTTATGTTTTTGAGTGTCTTGTCTTAGTATTTCAACTGCTAAATTGGTCAACAGAGGGCAACATAGCATTAGACATGGAATATGATTGTGTGAAGATCACAACCACTCTGTGAAAACAAGTTGTGCAATGGAGGAACTATAGAGTATTAGACTGATTATTAAAAAATTTAGTACAAATCAAAGAAAAAAGTAGGAGTGGCAAGTATGTAAAATATTTAGGATAATGTTGTTGTAGTCTTTGGTAAAGCAATGCTTAAAATCTGTAGTCAAAATATCAAATCACTTAAAATTTGCCAGGCTCATTAAACCATGAACTAGGAGAAAAATGCAAAACCAAATAAAAGAGTAAATGCAAATGACATTGGAATAATGCTTACAGCATTAAGGAAAAGACTTATGCCTGAAGTTCACTGTGTTTTAGAAGGATTATATTTAATTCTGTTTGCAAATTGAGTTACCTGTTTGCTTTTCGGGATAAATAGGCACTAAGATCATGCTTTTACCCAGGTGGAAGTAATGACTAAGATGATGTCTTCCTCAGTATGTGTACAATCACCCAAAAGCAATAGTGGATTGTTTGTTCAGTAATCAGTTTACTAAATCATTGATTAAACTCTGCTGGTAGAGAGTTAGACATTCTTTTCTTTAAAACCAGTAAGCATAGAAACTTTGTGTCAATATGTCTGCTTTTAGACATGCCGCCATTTGCCAGAAAGGGTCTGGATAAATGCAAGTTGCCCTGAGAGAAAGATGTCTGTCAAGCTGCACATGTTTGTGTGGTTGCTAAAGACCTGATTCAAGTAAATGCTCATTTTTGCTTATATTTTTCCTCATTTTTATGGACAGCTGGCTGCATACTGAAGACTGAATTTATGCTGATCCAAACAATAGTATTTTTTATTTCCCAGCTATGTTGAAATTTGCAGCAGCACAAAACCGTCCTATTTTGATACTACTGAGAGGAAAGTTGTTACTGCTCCCTCAACGGTGGTTCTGACACTGCAGTTTTCATGGTGGAGTCAGCACTACAATATTGGAGAATGTGTTAAATTCCTCTCTTCAGAAAAAAATACTCTACATAGCTAAAAGCGTGATGAAGCCTAAACATTTGCTCCCAAAGACAACAAAAATCAAAGAGAAATTTATGCAGAATTTGTTTTCTAGCTCTGTTTTTGAAAACTAACAAAAGAGCAGCTGTACTGCATAGACCAAATGCTTATTCTGCCTCCTGCAGTGGCCAAAAACTGATGCCTTGGGAAGAATACAAGGCGAGAGTAAGCATATATGAAGGATGCTTCCAGAATAATCCAAAATGTGCCTGTCATTCAGAAAAAAAGGAGGCAATCATTGTCTTCATGCATAAGTTTATTTAGGTGATGTTAAAAAAACAGCTAAAACTTAGTAATTCTGTGTAGTACAGAGAACTGTGAGAAAAAGTTGTTTGCATATGAGTCTCTGTTTTACATGTGCAAAAATATTTTTAAAAAAACATAAGTCAGAAAACTGCAAGTCTCAGGTCTTTTACTACACTCGTCAGAAAACTGAGGAGAGTTTAATCTCTGCGTGATAATAAATGTACTGGGAAGTAGAGGCGTAGCGGCACTAAGTTTTTAGGAGTCACTGCCAGGGTTTGGTAGCTTGGCATGTATGGTAAAGTCATGGATGTTTTTGATCACTGTGGCTGAATCTGGACTGTGGGACATAAACATCCTTCCAAACTCGTGGTTCACGATGAGCACCACAGCTGCTTCCTTTATACACACCAATGCCTCTGTTCCTAATCAAGGGGTAGCCTTGGTGCAATGCAGTCATTTTCCAGTCTGGACAAATGTGGAGGCAGGATAAAGAGAGCAAGTGCGTAAGATACCTAACCTGCCTTGATACTCATTTATGTAAGTGTATACCTTTTGCTAAGTATAGGACTGATGAAGGCTCTTATCAAGTATAAATACCCAAATAGTAAGTGAATTTTTGCTATTGTTTTTCAGTAAAGATAAGTTCTTTAATCCTGCCAATTCTTTATGTGAAGAAGCCACTCTGCCTCTTTCATTTGTGATAGATATGAAGGTGTTTGCTTATTTGAAATAAGAACCAGACCCTTTATGAAAAGATTGTCAATCAGAAGTGAGTTAGAGTGAGACAAAATAGTAAAATAGTTTTTCTAAAAAAAAAAAAATAGCATTTATCAATCACCCAGGGCCATTCATTGTTACGAGATACTGTTCAGGGACTGAAGTTTCCTATTACCTTAGCAAAAATAATTTCCTCCATTGTGTTTCTTTTCAATGTGGAAGAGCCTGTCAAGTCCAGATTAAACACTGAGAAGCAAATGAACTACTGTTTTCTGCCTTTTGGTACAGGATCATTCCTTTCACACATCTCTCCACCTCCGTAGTAAAACTGAGACATATACCATTACTACTGAACATCTGACAAAATATGCTCATTTTGTGAGGGCAGAGAGAGGTCTTTCAGTGTGAGCTTGATGCTTCACAGGTATGTTTATATTGCTTTTAACTTCAGAACTAATGGAATTGCTTTGTCGGCCATGGATACCTGTACAGGGCTTTAGTAATTGGTCTGGATACACAGCAAGGCAGTATTTTATTCCTGGTTGTTTTCTTTGTCATAGCTCACTCTGTTCCTATACACTCCATGTTGTATGGGCAGAGCGTTCAGTGTCGCATAGGTATGGGAGAAATGCTTTCTATCAGAAGATTCATTTTCCCTTTAATTGACTGTTTTACCTAATTTAACATGAATGTGGGACTCTCGCTTGAGAGAATGAAGCATTCATCCCTGTTCTTTCTCCTAGAGGAGCTGGCCACTCTTCCACTTGTTAGCCTTGCTTCTTTCAAACAGCAAGAGCAATCGCTCCTTCCTCTTCAGCAGAACATGTGTCAGCTCTGTAGCCACCTTGCAGATGGATTTAAAATGAAGCCTCTTCATTAATACATTTGGTTGCTGCTTAAGACAACAAGTGCTACCAAATGGCATTGCCACAGCAAAAAGTCCTTGTATAAGTATTTATGTATTTCTAGAGTCTTTGAAGAAAAATACCCAAACCTTTCTTAAATTGCCTGGTGTCCTGTACTTATTGGGGTAGATTAGCAAAAGATCTTTCATAGGGCCTGTCTTTAAGGTGATTGAAGGGAGAAAGCGCTTACAAGGCTAAGGCCTGGATGTGTGTCTGGCAGACTTTGTGATCTATGACGCAGCTAGGGTCCATTTCTACTAGTAAGTGAGAGCCTCAGCGGGTGGAGCTGTTTAACAAAGAGAAGCTGGCCAGGATTCGCGTAAAGTGCAGTCTGGGAATAAGGAGAGAATGCTATTTAATGCCACGTCTGATTGCAGGAAGATATACAGGGCTGGAAGCACTCCTGACACATCTGCAAAGAAAAGCTATTAGTCACTTTGATTTCATCTCCTGCTATATTCACACTATAGTTACTGCTATGGGCTAATAGCATATAAGGTAGTTACTTTGTCTTAGTCAAAATACTTCACAAATCACTTAACCTGTTCAGATGTAGACATATGCTGGGGAGATACAATAGCAATTTTAGAGGTAGGGTCACCTTAAGCTTTCACACACAAAGAGAAGTTTATGTGCCTGTCAGCGAGTGCGTCATTGCAGATTTACTTGGTTTTGTTTGACTGAGCTTCCAAGGCTCCCGTGACAGGTGTTTTTCAGTTTCGAACAGTCTAGTGTCTGCACGTAACCTGAAGTTGCTGGGGCTGTTCCCCCAGAAAAATTCGTTTATTTGGCAGGTGCCCCATCTAACAACCTGAGATGAGATCTGCAACAATAAGCAGATGGGTAATGCTCAGTTTCCACCACCCCTGTTTGCTCTAACCCTGACCAGACTTCTTAAAAACAGCTTCTGCCCACTTGTCTTTTTCTGATCCTGTACTTCAGGTAGAACATCCTAAAAAGATTCACAGCCATCAGGTCTCAACCGGTGGGTCAGTAAAGGGCACTAGACCCTTCTGTGAGGCGTTGTACCCATCACAGTAGCATTTACATTAATAACACAGTAAGATAAACACGTTTCTCAAGGTCCTGAAGGTGGGTCGGGGCAATCCCAAACACAAATACAGGCTGGGAGGAGAATGGGTTGAGAGCAGCCCTGACGAGAAGGACTTGGGGGTGTTGGTTGACAAGAAGCTCAACATGAGCTGGCAGTGCACGCTTGCAGCCCAGAAGGCCAACCATATCCTGGGATGCATCAAAAGAAGCGTGACCAGCAGGTCAAGGGAGGTGATTCTCCCCCTCCACTCCACTCTCATGAGACCCCACCTGGAGTACTGTGTCCGGCTCTGGGGCCCCCAACATAAGAAGGACATGGACCTGTTGGAGTGAGTCCAGAGGAGGGCCATGAAGATGATCAGAGGGCTGGAGCACCTCTCCTGTGAGGACAGGCTGAGAGAGCTAGGGTTGATCAGCCTGGAGAAGAGAAGGCTCCAGGGAGACCTTACAGCAGCCTTCCAGTACCTGAAAGGGGCCTACAAGAAAGCTGGAGAGGGACTTTTTACAAGGGCACGTAGTGACAGGACAAGGGGTAATGGCTTTATGCTGAAAGAGGCTAGATTTAGATCAGATATTAGGAAGAAATTCTTCACCATGAGGGTGGTGAGGCACTGGAACAGGTTGCCCAGAGAAGTTGTGGATGCCCCAACCCTGGAAGTGTTCAAGGTCAGGTTGGATGAGGCTTTGAGCAACCTGGTCTAGTGGAAGGTGTCCCTGGCCATGGCAGGGACGTTGGAACTAGATGCTCTTTAAGGTCCCTTCCAACCTAAACTATTCTATGACTCTCTGATTCTACTTCCTGTAAAAAGCTCATTTATGATCTTAAGTAATTTAAACAACTTTTGATATTTGATATATTATGTCTAGCAATGGTAGACTCAAAATACTTCAAAACCTTGATGTGGTGATGTAGGTAAATTTAGATATCAAACATATCGTCCTGTATATTCTGCAAAGGTTATGTATTTAGAAGTCTATTTAATTAAATAAACATGTGAGTGCTTTCTTTCTCTACAATAACTAAGACTTTTAGGTTTAATTAAGAGTTAATTTTATATAATTTTGTCTTAATTTTATAAGAATCTCTTAAATTATTACATATCATTCGTTTATGCAGTAATCTTTTTCCTATAGTAATTACGCTTGCATTTTTAATATAATTAAATAAGTCCAAATATATCTGAAATACATTGGGCTTGGTAGTTCAGTTTTACTGGAATTCCTAAATTACTTCCCTTTGTTACATTGACTTCATGCTTTTGCACACGCCAGAGTCTGTAATTTTGAGTGGTAAAACTGGTAGATAATACTGAAGTCAGATTTTATGTGAAAATTTTTTTTTTCCATTAATTGGTCATCTTTTGTCAGACAAATTTTTTTCTTATATCTTTGGATGCTTTTTATATAGTTAGTGTGAGTAGTTGATACATGTTTCATACAGCAGTAATAATTTTTTTAAAACAGTGATACTTTTTAAGAAAACACAAGAGCTTTCATTTTGATGAAGCAAACACCTAACAATAACATGAGCATACACGTAAGGCCTGAAAACTAAGTAGCTGAGCTGCGTGATCTTTCAGTGCTATAACTAGTAAGTAAAAAACAAAGTCAAAGGTCTGAGGTTTTTAAGACAGTAATAAAAAAATTGATTCTGATAATTTTTTTAAAAATAAAATAAGGATATGTTAATTTTAAAAATAACTGTTTAAAAAGCACTTGGAGCATAAATATGGTTGTATTACAGGTTTCTGTGATTTACCCCTGGTTTAGAACTGCAGTTTTAATACAGGTTTCCTTTTTATAATTGCTCAGATGGCAGAGTGAACATGGATTAAGGAGATGTCTTCTCTTATTTTAAGATGAGGCAGTTATTTATGTTAGCTAAATCTATATTTAATATATTGGGCTCAGCCCTGAATAAATTTTCAGCAGGCATAAATTATGCTGTGCTTGCTTGCATTTATTTATATTATAATAGTGCTCTTTTTAAAATTAATACAAAAATAGTTCCAATTTACTGTGTTCAGATTCCCATAGTACTAGATGGAAACACTTTAGTTAAAGCACTGCGAAGCCAAGAACTTGAAGATGGGACTTTCAAAGACTCCTACTAAGAGAATTAGGTGTCCTGATCACATAAACGCTTTGTGAAAATGCAGTGGTAAATGTACCTTGCAGATAGCTTCACAGTGAGTGGCTGGGAAAGTGTTTGGAAACACCTCTTGAATTTCCTGGGATCCATCCCTAAGATTATATATTCCCCCCTCCAGACCAAACCAGGAGCCATCTGACAAGCCTTTACAAACTTTGTACTTCCTCTGAGGAACATGCAGGTGGAAGCCCTGTTCCCCCATGTTGGCTCTCAGTCCAACCTGTGTCATGAGCTGTCCTGGTTTTAGTCCCTAATCATGTTCTACTCATGTACTGGTGAGTAGGCTTTGAGGATATTCTTCCCATTTCCACATCTGTGCTTCTCGTACAATACCATTTGCAATTTATCACATATATTTCCCATTTTGGTCCTTCACCAGCTGTGCTTCAGATGTTCTAATGATCTTCCAAGTCATTGAACTTGAACACAACTATGTCAAAATATGTTGAACAGAATGTTTTGCATGTTTTTTCATAATTTTAAACCATATAATTAAGTGACACTGTGCTCTGTACACATAATTGACAAGCAATGTTGTAATTAAATGAACAGGTGAGCCTGGGACAAGATAAAAAGCCTCTGTCCTTATGGAGCTTGTCAGGATACGTTGCATTATATTATTTAGAAAGCTGCACTTTTTAAAACTCTGTGTTTGGGCAGTTCCATCCTTCCCAGAAAATGCTTAATAAGGTTTCCACGGCCATGTGAGAACGTTGTAAAGTAAAAGACTGACCTTTACTTCTTCTACCTTTAATATAGGTGATATGTTCAAATTTTTGCAGGCAAAAGTAGTTTTTCATATGAATTTCTGATTTGCTGTTTTTACAAGATTTTGACCAAAGGAGCATGGCATTCTCTAAACCTATCCCAAAGGACTAGTTGAGTAAAGAATTTCTAAGTTAAATTCAGCGCCAATATGAACTCTTTAACCAAAGAGATTTCTTACACTTCCTAAATTCAAATGGCTGAATATGTTACTAATTTCTCATCTGTAATGTTTCTCAGTTTCTGAAAATTGAGTCTTAACTACAGAATTACTAGTGGCAAATTAATAATTTAAGTTTTAGTGTGATGTGCTATTTGAGATACCAATGGGCTAAACCAATTTTGTTTTCAAATAGATTTCTTGGAAGAATGCTAAATGCCACCAAAATGTTTTCTGAGAACTTGGTGGGTTTTGTGTTGGTCTTTTTTTTTTTTTTTTTCTGTCAGCTAAATTGCACTGAAAGAAGATACTTTCTTGAAAGTGAAATATTATTAAGGTAGATGACACTGTTGCTACTGTGAGAAGAGTGTGACTGGCTCTTTTGCTGTGACAAAACATTAAAGAGCACCTTCCCCCCTTTCTTTGGCATTTGTTAGTGTCTTTTAAAAACATCATTGCACTGTGTTCTGTTATGAAGTTAATAAAATGCGCACCTTGACTTAATATGTTACAACCCTCACCACTTTAATCCTCCCAAACTACAGTGCTTTTAAGAAGTCAGCCAGGGACGATACTGAGAGAGATAAAGATAAAGATACATCTTGTAACCAGTGATGCAATAAGATTGTGCCACCTATCCTGTGGGATCTGCACTGGATCTTTCTGAGCTTCTGTAGATCACGTAATGCATCCTGTTTCCATGCTTGCCTGAAAATTTGAATATTGGTATAATGTGAACCAATGATCAATGTGCTGAATGAGTGAAAAAGCAGCCATCATTTTCGGCAGTGTTTCATACAGGACAATTATTTACAATTACTTATTTCAATAAGACAGAGAAAAGGACATTGGGTAAATGGAGATGATGTGCTTCTCTTAGCTTACCATAGAGTGTCCCTTGACTTGTAATATCTCCTCAACAATGACTAGTGGAATATCATAAAATGCAGTTGGCAAATGAAGGGAGGTAAGAGAAATAATATAATTGTGTGGCTTAATGTTAGTGTTGTTTTAAAAACTGTTGAAAAACCACATAGTTAAGACTGGGAAACTGTCAGTAGTGGGATTGTATAATACATTAAGACATGGACTAACCTGAATATGTACAACTATACTGGGAACTAAAAAGGAGAATTTTTGTGGAAATTGGGAAAGAGAGGGACTTTTAACCTGAGATTTCTTATCTACCCTGCACCAAATTCAGTGTTGATATCGTTAAATGGCAGCGAATACCTCAAACTGGTCTGGTCTTTGCTAGGATTAATTCTAATTTTGATGCTTTTTATTCTGTACAGCCATTGGGCAAACATGGAGCCAAAGCCAAAACAATACTCTCTGGTTTCCCATTAATTCTAACATGGCAATTAACTGAATCTAAACAGTCAAAAAATGAAGGCACTAAATGAATTTACACACTTAATGCAGTTTACAATTGTTGAAGAGTTGACTTTCTCAACTGTTTTCTTGGACAGAAGAAATTTCAGCTCACAGATTTCCCAGTTCAGTTGTTAGTTAGGGAAATATTGAATGAAGGCTCAGGTAATACTTGTATTACAGCCTATAAAGTATATGTGCATAATGCTGTTTTCAAATATAATTGTTTTTCAAACAGACAAAATACTATCCCAATTATGGTAGCATAACATTTTAGTCTGACAAGGAATCTTAAGAGATGTGACTTTTACTTCAATTAGATATAAGTCTAAATAATGTAGATTGCATTCGTTTGAAATGCATTTTAGACAAAGTTCTAAATAAACTTAAGTTTCTCACTGATTATATTATCTATTTTACATTATTTTACACTACATTACATTACATTGCATTACGTTACATTACATTATTTTTAACTACCTTAGTCATGGGAATATTGTAAAAAGTTGCTGTACGGTATGGTCTCCCAAGTGTTCTGAACTGATCTAAGACACTGCTCTCCTAACAGGGTTGCCTTACTGCTTTCTTGTACTCTTGCTAGTGTTCGTGATAATGCTGGTACAAGAAGAGAGAGGAAACATGGAAATGTGCAGTCAGTGGAGAGGAAAGCAGTCCCTCTGAGGCAGCAAAGAGGAATTACATCTGTTTAAACAGACTGTGGAACTGCAGCCTTAGGCTCTGGTGATCCTCTGTAGGGCCTCTGCAACACTGGGCAGTAAAAGAGACTTTCATTCAGTCAAAATACTCTTATTCTAGGGAAGGACTCAACTCCGAAAAATTACTCTCTGGAGAAATTTTCTTTTCAGCCTCTGCTCAATCAGCATGTTTGTGGGATTACAGTCTAATTCGGGTGTGCTCAGGTGTGTGGTATCTCACGTGCTCTCAGGGCTCTGTTGACAGTCTCCTTGTGCTCGCAACAGAGGAGTCTGGCGTGTGGTATAGTTTTAGTGCCACCTCCAGCATACGGTATGGTTATAACTAGGTCAGTGAAGACCTTGCTGCCCTCTAGTTCCTCTTGGTTGTTTCAGCTATTTGAGCCACCACACCAATCCACAAAGAAATTAGTTTAAAAGAAAGCATGCACCGCCATCACAGTGCAAAGAGATGAGGTGCTTTTGTTCGCAGCCTGATAAAGACCAGGAAACATTGTAGCTTAATCAGCAAAGAAATACTAGCCAAAACCTCTCTGTATTGAAGCTTACTTGAATATCAGTAGCATAAGATAGATATTTAAGTGCAGAATCATTATTGATTCATGATTATGAATTTGATATTGATACATGATACATGTATTGATATGATATTGATACACAATATATGTATTCAGGTTTTTTAATGCTTTGTCACTCAGGCCATAAATTCATAGTATCAACATCATAATGTAAGAAAAAAGTTCAGTGCATGGATTTAAAGATTTTTTTTTGGATACACAAATCTGTGGCAACCCCGCATAGAGAAGAGTTGCATGCACAACTCCAGTGGCTAAATGGGGCTTGCTTTGCATGTGTAAGTACAATTCTGTTCCTGAAAATGCAAACAATAATTTATTCCTACTTCATCTTGGAAGGGTAGCTGAAGATTGTGTCGGGTACCTTTTAAGAACTGAAGCCAGGTGACAAGCTGTTGCAGTTTCAGTCAAAGTCAGTGTTACCTGGGTTTTGGTCATCTTCCAATAAATTGACCACATAGCTAGCTACCAGTTACCCTTTTCTATCAATGCTCTATAGTGGACACTTTCTCTCTTTTCTGGCTGGACTATTACGCTGAATTGGTTTGCCCACCAAACTTTTAGTTGAGGTACAGTCTAGAATACTACCTAATCAATCCATGATAGCAGGATGCATTCAGTCCCAATGTGTAGTAAGCAAGGAGAGAGTGGAAAAACTTTTGGGCTCAGTACTCAAGTATGGCAACATCCAAGAGACAATTTAAACCCAGCTTTTTATTTGCCAAACATTTCACAGCTTGTTTTCTTTTAATTTGAATGCTTCATGTTGAAAAATGGAGAACATAAAGGAAGCAAAAGCAGAAAGGTTTCATGATCACATTTTTACAAATACAGATCTTTGTATTTTAATTCCAAATAGCCTGTAATTTCAAAAATCCATTATACTAAACCCCTTTTAATTTTAAGTTGAAATGAAAAGCTTACAGGGCAGAGGTTAAATAAACTATTTTGTTTATCTCATGACTGATATTTTAGTTGGTTTTGCTCTCTAGAGGGGAAGAGAAAAACAAACCCTCAGATATTTGCACAGCTTTACTGAAAATAAAATAAGAACAAGATCAAAAAAGTTCTGTTAGTCCACATTAGTACTGCCAGATCAGCTACTCAACCTTGCCTCTGTAGTTGGAAAAAAGTACTTTCTAAATTAAAAAAAATAAGACTGAAAGACTACAAATGTTCTTCTAACCCATCCCCTTGTTTTAAGGCAGAGAGAGAATTTTGTGTCATTCCTGAAAAATAGTTGTCTAATCTTCTTAAAGGTTCCTGTGAAGGAGACTGACAACCTCCCCAGTCTTTAATTAACCTCAAAGAGAGAAAGTTTCTTCAGGTTTTTGGCTGAATTTTTTTTGCTGCAATGCAAGCCCATTAGTTCTTATCTCACCCACTGTAGACAGAGTGAACAAACTGTTCCCTGCTTCTTTGCGATAGCCTTGTAAAAACTGTTATTATGCCCACTCTCAATTTTCTCTAATTTAGCCTGATCAGTTCCAGTTCTTTCAGTCTTTCTTCATAGGTCATGTTTTCTAGATCTCTGATCTCTTTCCTCTCTCAGGGCTTTTTCAGACAGTTCATTTCTTTCTTTGAAATCTGATGCCCAAAAACGGATGCAGTATTCCAGCTAGAGCTTTGCCACTGCCAAGCAGAGTTGAAGGATTACTTCCTGCGCTTTGCAGGCCGCTCTCCCATACGTGTCTCAGAATGGTGATTGCTTTTTTTTGCAGTAGCACAACTATGACTCTCACTCAGCTTGTGATCTGCTCTATCTCCCAGATTGTCATTTGGTGTTCCCCATCCTGAACAGCTGATTATTTCTGCCTGAGTGTAGTTCCTTCTGCTTTTCTGTACAGCAGTTCAAATGTCTTTTCTAAGCAATGCTCCAATTTTAAGTTCTTGCAATGCCTTCCTGTTGCACATTTGCAGACTTAGTTAATGTGGTTTCTGTTCTGTCATCTGAGTTCTTAATGAAAACATTGCATTTTGTAAGCCAGCAGGTCTTTTCAGTTGTTCAAAGACTCATTAATAACCACGCACTGATTATGGTCATTCAAACAGTTTTCACTCGCTTTATAATATTTTAATCTAAACCTTGTTTCTTAAATTTGCTTATGAAATTGTTACATGAAATGGTGCCAGAAACCTTGCTGAAATCAAAATGTATGACAACCAGTTGTTTTTCGCTGTCATGAATCCTTTCACCCCCCTTACAAGCAAAGTAGACTGACTTGTGATTTGTTCTTGAGAAATTCATGTTGACTATTGCTCATCTGCTTATCTCTCAGTGCTTTTAAATTTTTTGTTTGTTCCATTTTTTTCAGTGAATTGAATTCGTACTGACTGCTCTGTAATAAGACCTACATCTACTAGCCACCTGACATGCCATCTTTGAGAACTTCTCAGTGACAATGAATAATAGTTCTGAGGTCACTTCATTCCCTTCTTGGCTGTCCTAGGATGAAGTTCATAATACACACCTGATTTGAAAACTTGTAATTTGTGGAAGTGTTCTCTAGTTTGTTTCCCTATTTTAGGCTGAGATTTTACTTCTTTGCAACTGGATTAGCCACATGCTCTCAGATGACTCTTCTAATAAAAGTGTGCAAAAATGTATTAAACACTTCAGCTTTCCTAGTCTTTTGTCAGCACCATTACTTTTCTGCTAAGTTGCGGACTAGCTCTTTCCATAGCCACATCAGAGTAGCCATACTGCAAACTCCCAATACTGAAGAAGTACATCAGGCTCTTTCAGCTCCACTCTTTTCAGCAGCCTCCATCACCAGTAACATTGCAAACTTACTTCCCACTCCTCTGACAGGTTCCCTAAGTGTCCAGCTCAACTGTCTTCTTTAGCATCCAGGACTGTGGACAGCAGAAGAGTAGAGACATCATGACCTTTAAAACCTGGAAAATGTTATGGTCTGGCTGCACTGTAGAGAACATGCTTTGTGAAAAGCAGTTGTGGTCATAGCTCTAGCTACCTGTGGTGGTGCAGTGGCCGCTAAGGGCTGAAAAGGGAAGGGGTATTCAGCTTAGTTGAGTTCTTGAGCTGCCTTTGTATCAAATTCAGCCCCAAATCACAGCATTTACAGTCATGGTGGCAGTGCTGGCAACATTGCATCAGGTGATTGGGAAAAGAAGAGGGGAACATGTAGCAGTTAAAAGTAAATAGAGACAGTTTTGTTTTAAAGATGGGTAACTTGAGGCACAGAGAAACAAAGTATTGTTTCCAGAATCTGATGGTAGGTTTTGTAATGTGAAACACCATCCAGGAGTCCCGACTGAAGCGTGTTACTCTCACACCAGAATCCACTCCACAGCTATTTAAATAAATCTCTTGGGGACGGAGGTGAGGAGAGGATAAGATATATGGGAAAGGAAATGAGAATGTTATCGCCACTTTACTGTGTAATACTCATTTAAGAATGGCTAGAGCTTTCTGAATAATTAATGTATCTCAGTATTTCATGTCAGTGTAAAATGCTGTCTGAAGAACAGTTGTTGTAAATGAGAACTGAGAAACTGCTATTAGAAAATTATTATAAACCTTAGGGAAATGCTAATTTCAAAAAAAACCCACAGATTTCATTTTGTAGTGTGACTTTCAATTGGGAAAAAAATACTTTATTTTAAAGTTCTCTTGAAAAAGTAACTAGAATGACTCTGATACCTTTTTTTTTTTTTAATCCCTTGCAGCTCCCAGACAGCTGTATAATGGATTACTATGAAAAATACAAGCACAGGATGAATGAGCTTGAAGCATTTAATATGGTAAAAGTTATAGGACTAATACCTTGGACTAATAACCTTGTATATATGTGCTAGTCTAGAACAAAGCCCTGTTAAGTTTTATTTGGAGGTGGACTGTCTTACGCTGTGGTATGCAATCTCAAAAACAAAGCAGCCCCCCCCTTCCAAACTTTGGAGCATATCCTATTCCAAAACTATATTAGGTGTCAGTAAAATAATAAAGCAAACACATGGAAGATTCTTTTTCAAGAGGGACTATTACCCTGGAAAATGAAATGTCAGTCTCCTTTTAAACCTAGACTGGTCTCCATGCAGTTATTTCATAAAAATTCTTTTTATTAAAATTCATTATTTCCCTCTTTAAAATTGTTCTGCTTCATATAATTTAATTTTCTTGTTGGACAATGTCTCAAAACCAACTAAATAACATAGTTTCCTGGCTTTATGGCATTCCATATATTTTTGATCTTTAATATATAATCTGTTTTGAAGACGTCCATCCCACAGGGAAAATTGGCAAGGTGACATTTGTACAACAGAACCACTAGAAAATGGCTGACCTTCCTGGAATTGTTCTGTGGAAGTGTAACCATTCGGAAGTGTATTGGCGCTTTTTCCCAAAATCATTATAGTATCTAATCTTTCTTTCAGTTGAAGGTTGTTCTGGCTCCCTGCGTAGAAGTTTTGATACTTCTGGATCGTCTTTGTTACCTCAAGGAGCAGGTATTTTTGCATTATATTTTATGATACCTAAAGGCTACATCAATGAAATGATACTATTTCAGCCAATTTATTACTGTGCAGACCAAAAGTCTCTGTTGCAGAATTATTATTCTCATCATTTTCGCAAAAGTATAAGCATTCATTCCACTTAGTATAAACATATGCCCAACAGATGTTTTTATTTTCAGCAAAGCAGCAACAATAAAGTTTATGTTCTTTTAATTGTATGGTAATTACTAGTCAATAGACAATAAAAAATAAATTAATTAAATATGCAATATATCTCATTGAGATATTTAATAATTAAAAAGAATATTGGAAATGCTAAACAAACATTGTGCTGTACATGCTAAAGATACCAATGAACATGTTTTAGAACATATAATTCAAGAAATTTTGAATTAGGTCCAAAATGTTTATGATTTCCTTTTATTGTTTCTTAATTAAGATCAATGATGAGCGAGGGTGCACTTTTTCCAACTGTATGGCTCAACTGAGGTACATTTGAGTAACATACAGCCTGGGTATATTTTACAAGTATAGACCCGGGATATAATAAGCAAATGCTGCTACATTTACTCCATAATGATTTATATTGCAGTGTTTCTTCTAACATTAATTTTGAGCTTGGCCTGATTAACTCAGAAGCAGCAGTCATACTTTCTCCGCACCAGTAAACATTTTTTGGACAAATAATAATTTGCTAGGAGGAAATGGTAGCATCTTCCAGCTTCTGCTCTGGGTCACAGTCAAAATAAAATTTTAAAATAAAGTTTAAACCCATTCATGTGAATATCTCTGTTTTTCCACCATAAACCTTTCATTTTAACAGCTGCATTTTATCATAAGTAAAAATTCACTTTATTCTCTGCCACAGTGCACTTGGAACAACTGAGTTGTAGTAAATGTATGCTTTTGTTCTAACTGGTATTTTTACAGAGGCAATTTGAAATATTTAAATAATGATGTATTTTCCCAAATGCCAACCAGTTATAAATCACATAGAGATCTGTATGATTTCCAAGACAGGAGATCAGACTTGCTGCATTTAGCACTAATTTACCTTTTCTAAATGTAATATACACATTGATTTAATCTTGTACTGGTTGATTCACAAAATGTGTTTAGGAAGAAAAAATAAAAATGATAAAAGCCATATGCAAGATGAAGACCAGATCCAGCTGGCCTTATTCATTTGAAAAGTCAGTTAATTAGCTTCAGTAGTAGAATGTGCTGCATAAAATGAGTAGGACTTGATCCTTAATTTCTTTGCTCTAGTTCAACTGAGAAAAAGCTTTATTGATGAAGGGGGTGGTAAGATGTCATTTGATAGTGCCAGAAATAATTTAATGTCTTTAAAATACATCCTGGTTTGGGTATCCTTTTTTCTCAACAAACTTTCTGTGATTTTCTTGTTGGGTAAGTGTTTTTTCTGCTTTGCATTAAGGATAATTTTTAATATTTTTTTGCAATTTCGTATTTCAAAATGTGGACCTATTACCATATCTTAGCTTTTAAGTCAAACACATTTTTATGTACTTCAATCATATATCATTTTACAGGACAACATTGCCTGGTCTGGACTTGTGAAGTTATTTGATCCCGTGAAATCCCCCAGATGCTATGCAGTTATTGCTCTGAAGAAACAGTCATGTTTTTAAGTGGAAGCAAATTGCAGATAGGTTGAAAGCTCTGAACTGATACTGCTGTTTCCTCACTTTTATTCTGTTATTTTTAATTGATTTCTCAAGTACACTGACTGCATTTCAGCTGCAAAAGGAAAAAGTGCGATGCCTCTTTGAATCATGAAAAATAAATATCTCCTTTATAAATGCCATTGCTTCCTTACGTCAGTTACTAAACAATGTTGAACATCTGGCTTTATTATAAAAGTTATGACCCATATTGTGTGATTATTATTTTAAAATTTTATGTTTCTTCTTTTTAAGGCATTATACTGTGTATCAATACCCCTTCTCTTGATATTTCTACTCACAAGATCATACCTTCTCAATTTTTACCAGTGCCTGGCATCAGCATCTCAGACTAGCCTCACCTTTTTCTTTTCTGGATTCAGATGGTGCATAGTATAAACAGAAAAATAACCTGCACTGTAAACAAGAGATTCGTAGACTAAATAGGATCTTTGTACTTCCCTGTTCTCCAGGTCATCAGGACCAGCTTATTTACAGAGCAACCTAGAAGAGCCTAGATAGTCACTACCTGCAAAGAGCAGTTTTGTGTTAACTGCTTCTTCCTTCAGGCATGTTCCTGGCATGCACTTGTTCGCCTGTTGCTCTGAAAGAAAAAAATGTGTGTGCTGTAATCCAGTGGGAGATTTCCCAGTGCTTAAGAATCAGCTGCCCTGCTGGAGTTCGCTCTGTAATCCTTGGGTTTTATCAGAAAGCTATTATCTGGCTCAAACGTGTTGGGTATAAACACTTTGGTACCCAAGTGAATTGAAACTTGCTAGGCAGTTTCTCGTTGGCTGTACTGCATTCATGAGTGGGAAATTTATTTGTTGATGCATTTATCTCAATGGGTTGCCTAATTAAACTTGCAGATTTTCCATCAATTAAAAAAAGAGAAAAGTTTCTATTCTAAGTCCTAGTGCTTTTATTAGAATTTTCCAGCATATATAAAACATAATTAACTACCAGTGCACAGAAAAAAAGGACAACAAATAAATAATAAAATACAGCATTAAAGAAGGAAAGGGGAGAATGCAACTTTGGTGAGCAGAAGATGAGAATAACAGAAAATATTTTTGTATTAATTGTATAGTGACAGTAATAGTCATGGGAATCAGAGTGAGATTCGGATGTGAGTAGGAACAAATCTTGTTCTGTTTCAGTCTGCAAAATATAATGAGAGCTTGTGAACGTGGCCATTCAAGAAAAGAGAAGTAAGGTATTTTTCTAACAAGTCTCATCTTTCTTGATGTGTTCACTTGGAAGAAATATGTTTTTTTGGTGGCGTAAGTTCACTGCTGTCTATTTTAGAACTCACAGTCCTCATTAGTTCCATGGATCCAGTATGAGCTTCTCACATTTGTTTGGTCCCAGTACATTCAATCCTTAGAGCTGCTGAACACCTGCAATACCCAAGGAAATTAACAGAAATTGCAGGTGCTCACAGCATATTTGGAGTAGAGGTAAGAAAAGAAAATGAGGCTTTCCATATATACCACTTTTTGTTATATAGGGGGTACTGAGAAAGCTAACAAGCTGGTAGATTCTTTTCCCAGGAGAAGAATCAAAAGAAATAAAATCCTTTCCTAAGCTCTAACCATCTGAAAGGAAAAAAACCCAATAATATCTGATATAAAGAGGCAATCTAAAGTACATGATGTTGAAAAGAAAAAAGATGAACAAAAATGTTAGAAAAATAGGTTTTATTATATTATGTTCTGCTAAGACATGATGAGTAATTATTAGTGAAGCGTTAGAGTGTTGTTATCTCAATCTTATGTGCTGTTGGAAAAATTTACTTGGGGATGAAATTGCCTTTTTTGTGTTATGAATTGATTCTTCTGCTTTTTCAGATCAAATACTAAAAACAGGGCATATATGAGGTCCAAACAAAGAAAGAACAGTTCCTCACTGAAAGCAAGTGCTTAAAAGTACGCTGTGATGGCCCAAAAATATTTGTTTCAGCAAGCCCTACCTGGTTTAATTTGAACACAGTCAAAATTGCATTGGGTATACAGACTATTGCTAATTTTGTGTGATATTTTAACGTGTGTAATGCTATCTAAATTCAAAGTTAAATTTTTATTACTACCTTCAGAGGACATTTGCAACAGTTTAGAATAACAAGCACATCTCTAGGATTAGCCCAAGTGCTTTTCCACTGATTCAAAAAGGTCTGAATAAATTTGCGTCCCCCCCCAGCAACTTCTCAGGCTCTTTCAGTACTTTTCACGCACTTTGTAGTCTATGCAGGCAACGACAGAGGCGATGTGCTTCTTAGAGTAATAACTATCAAGAGGTTTATATGACGAGTTCAGCAAAGTCAGTTGCTGTCTGCTCTCAAAGCTGTTTTGAAGCTTTGGATGCCTGAATACCTATGAGCTATTGTTTACATAATGGAAAAATCCCTGACAGTAATCAAGATGAATAAAACTATTTTTCTTCATGGTTATTGCCACAAGTTCTTCCATAATGTAAACCGTATGATTAAGTCTTTTGATAGAAAAGAATTTCCATTTCCTTTCAGTGTGACAGAGAGCTATCTATCTTGATATGCACCCTAAGGAATAGTGGATATGCCTGCTTTCCCTCCGGTGTTTGCCTGATTCTGTTTGTGGTACACCTATGCATTCTGTAGCAGATTTGAAGGGTTTATTTTACTTAGGGCTGAAACCTGTTCTTGGATGAAGGAACAGGAGTATATGCATGGTATGTGTGCAACCTTAATATCCAAGAGTATGTTGTAGACATAAGATCTCCAAGCTTGCTTTTGTGACAATAAACTTTAAATCTGCAGTTCTGATTCATGCCTTAGAACATCAGACCACAAAAAAAAAAATTGCACGGTTTTAGTTTCTGGGATTTTAGTTTCAAGTTTTTTTCTGATTAAATATTAAGCTTTTTTATTACAAATTATCTTCTTCATTGACATTATTCATTAATTTACTGTTAAAACAACAATTTTCTGCTTAGAGTTAAAATGCTTTTGCTATGTCATGATGGAGTTAAAATCTTGAGACTCAAAATCCATATGTCCTATGATGGAGTTAAAATCTGCATAGGGGAAGCATGCTAAATGTGTTTGGCTTGGTGGCAGCTATATGTCTTTTTGATGATTGGAGTATTCTTTCCTATCAGTACTTATTGATTCAGATTTACTTTTTTCCCAAAAATCATCCTAAGTATGTCATTATATGGCCAGAGATCACTGATACTAATGGCAAGTAGTAAAATAGGACCAGC
Organism: Gavia stellata; assembly: GCF_030936135.1. Lineage (NCBI taxonomy): Eukaryota > Metazoa > Chordata > Aves > Gaviiformes > Gaviidae > Gavia > Gavia stellata. The sequence continues at coordinate 45,958,625 of NC_082597.1, forward strand.
ACCAAGAAAGTCTTCCCTGCTTATGTGTGAAATAGCCAACTTAGTATGGTGCTTCAGACCTCCTTTTCTCTGGGAAGTAGCTGAATACCCAATCTTTGTTAGCATCTTTAAATCTCTTTATTCCATGCATCTTACCATTCTTACTGATATATGTCCTCCTTCTTGCTGATATATATCCTAGTGCTCTGAAAGGAGAGGAATCCATGCTAGGCTATGAGCCATGAAGAATTTTCAGTGTCCGTAATCGAATCAGAACCAAAGTATAGTTCCCCAGACATTTAAATTGGCCATCTAACCCTTAAAACTGTGACTTCGGCTTCCTTAGTTTCTGAGATCCATCAAAATTTTGCAGTTTCCAAGATTCCTATATTTCCTGCCAGGTGGGAGCATGGCCCAATTCTCTGGGATCCAGCTGCAGTTCCCTCACCGTATTCATCTGAAATAACCACCTCAGTTTGGTGGCTCTATATTCTTTATCTCCAGGCAACTGCTGAATAAGTTGGTTTCTTTGAATTTGCTTATCCCTGGTTGTTATCTTTGTCGATGTTATATTTCAGAGTACTCTAAGAAAAGAAGTAAAATCCTTCTGAGATTTAGGAAGCCTCAGTGAAGTTGCACCATAGTTATGCTTCTTGGTGCTTTCTCCCTTAAAGCCTTGAAATTAATTCCTGATGATCAGACAGATTAATAAGCACCAGAGAGCCTGAGAGGCATAGGTTATTAAAAAATACCATGTGCAATATCTTCTCTTCGGGAGCCTTTTTTGATTCAAGAGCTCTGAGGCATTTTCTTCACAGAAATACCAGTGCACATTATGATTATACTCAAATGTCCAAGGAAACCCACCAACGTAATGAAGATTTGCCTCAAACTATTAAGACATGCTGTTGTATGCCCGTCTTCTCACTATACACCTGCATCCTCCTCAAGGCTGTCCGCAATATATGTATCAAACCAGAGAGGAATAGACACTTGTCTCACCATCCCAGTGATGCTGTTCATGAAATCTGCAAGATAATGACACTCTGTTCTCTGCTTTGTATTAAAAGGCAACAGAATCCTTAGAATGGGTATGTCCAACATCCAAAGATTTCTCCAGATATCATTATTGGAATCCATTTAACAGACTTCTTCAGTCAGTTCAGTCTGTTAGTTACTTCAGTCCATACTGACTATCATTAATAGGTCTACAAAATTTTGTCCTGTGGTTTATGTTCCACAGGTGGACCTTTCTCATAATACAGTTTTTTTACTCATCAAAACAGTAAATTACTTCAACTGCTGTGAATGGGAGCTACTTCTAGATTTATTTATTTTTTGCTTTAAGTTGGTTTATCCAAGTGGACTCCTACTATATACCATCATTTCCTAAGAACTGTGGATTCAAAGGAAATCAGAAAACGTTTTCTAGATTACCAATGAAATTTAGAAGAAATTGAAATTGTACTGCATAAGTGTGTTCTTGGGTAGGAAAGCACAGTATACGTACAGGTTACACCATGAGGCGCATTGTTGACCAGAATTTGTTAAACTCACAAATACAAAACACGTAGGCAAGATTAAATGGACAAAATATCTCAAAGCTTTGCAGTTACTGTAAAGTACATAACTATTTTTTGTAAACTGTAGGAAGAAATGTAATTATCTTATTCAGTGGAAATATAGGAAAGCATGAACTTTCAGTAAGTAAACAGGAGATTCAGAGTTTAAACTTACCTAACAATCTCGGAACTAGCTGCGAAAGAGAAAAAATTTTTTAGGGCAACAATGTGATATAGTGTTCACCCCAGGAAGTCAGGCTATTTTCTACACAACATTTATTTTGTACCTTTTGTATAATTCATGTTTTTGGTCTATGCTTGCTTTTTTTTTTTTTTAAATAGTTTATCATTAAATTGTCTCTTTTCAGTCTTTTGCAATTACAGTCACAGTGGCTGTATGTAGTAAGCAAGGACTTTCCATTTCCTTTTGTATGTAACACATGCTAACAAGATAGGATTATTTAATATCTTTGTTTAAAATTAACAAAGACTGTCCAAAAGCAATATATAACTTCTAAATTTAACTATAGTTTATCTGTGGATTAGAAAATTTTGCATGTGAAACCTGTGCAAACTTTTAACTTTTCATTACAAAACTCTCAGTTTTATGTAAGTCTCTTTCTCTTTGCGTCTGGACCAATATGAACTTATTCATGTAGATAAAGATGTTGTCAGGGCAGCTGGTATTGGGTTTCACATGGAATTTATCAAGAAAATCAAGATGCAGTAAATCTACTGAGCCAACAAATCAGATTGTTAGACTGAAGCTCAGATTGCCTTAACACACAAACTGTCAACTCTTTCATGAATCACTGATGAAAAGAGCAAAGCTGTCTGCTTACTGAATAACTTGGTAGTGTCTGGCACCAAAAGAGAAAATTGCAAATAAGAAGGAGCAGTGATCACCTAGCCTGATTACGTAAACCTTCAGAAACAATAATTAAAATGTACAGTTGTAAATCTATGATGTAGTTTATTACACCTCCTATTATTAGAGTAATGAATAAAGACTGACAGCAGAAGCAGCCATGCTGTTTCTCAACTATAAATCCTAAATTCACTTGTTAGTCTTAGAAAGGCTGAAGTCATCAAGAGGACACACAGATGTTAAAAAGTGTAGAATGAGCTGTACATTACTTGGATAAATGTGCCATTAACCTTTTTATACTCTAAGGCATGGGTATCAATTCAAAGAACAAAACTCACAAAATACTCAATGAACAGCATATAAACTAAGTTTTATCCATTTTAAGCTCTTCAATGTTTATTTATTGGCAAACTATTATTAGCTAGCAAGGGTTATAAGGGTGAGTTCAGCAAAATTGTTGCTATGCTGTTTATGATTTAAAATTTTAAATAAAAAAGCAAATGAAAACATGCAAACCCTTACTTTCCCAGAAATTTTAGTTTAAATTTGAGAATATGAATAATGGTACAGAGTCATGTAGTGAAAATGCATATCATTAAGATTACTCCTAGACAGATTCTTGATTTATGTAAAAAATATCTGGCCAACAAGAGCTTTAGAAAATTGCTCTAAATTGCTTTTTCTAAAAGTCACAGTTCTTTTAAAAGTCACACTTCTTTAATGATGTTGAACTTTTTTATTTTTAGTAAACAGAATTTGATTGAGTCTATTCAGAAAAAGAACATATTCAAAGACAAAACTTTGAGAAGCAGCACTTTGTTCCCGTGCATACCCTCAAACCATATTGCAGAAAGAGAAAAAATGTAACAAGTACATCTAAGAGGTGATTTTTTTTGGGCAACCATTTCAATTGCAGTAGTTAATCGCAGAATCAAGTTTAATGTCATCTATCTAAACACCAGTTATTGAAATCATGAGATATGGAGAAAGGATAATTTCCTAAATCAGACATTTAAATAGCATTGAAATAGAAATCATCACTTTTCTGAAGATGTCCACATCCTTTGAATAATTGTGGTATGTCTATATAGAAAAGGACAATTCCAAGCATTCAGCGTTATACAAAAAGTCCATAGATAAAACATTAACAAGATATTAATACAAAACAATCCATTACATACGCTTACATAGTGAAGACCTGGGTCGTCTTCATTTGAGTCACTGGCAAATTTCTTTCGATTTCCATGGGAGCAGGCTTGGATACAAAAGCATCTGCTGAAGACAAAGTGTGGATGATCAAATATGTTTTGTACAAAGACAGTTTCAAATGTACATTTCTGAAGGCAAAGAGACTGTGTACACTTCCTTTATCTATACGTATTGAAGTTGAACAGTATAGAAATTATTGTGAACTATGGTTCATCATTGAAATCTTCCTGACATATAGTAAGAGAAGGTTTAAATGGCTTTTTGTTTATTTTTTATTTCAGATAGTATGTTTTTAATGCATTAAAACTCTCAGGATTTTCTTTTCTCCACTCACTGGTCCTTTAACAATGAGAACACTGATCACAGTAATAGTTAAATGACACATTGTTCCTAAGAATCACTCAAGTGTCACAGCCTGTGCTTTCACTGAAGCCAATGGTAAAATTCCCATGAACTTTATTATAAATGTTTTTATGAATAAGGAAAGTAAGATTTAGCCTTAATTATTCAAAAAGCAACATTTGTTACAGTACTTTAACGGAATATCTTCATAGCAAGATTTCATTGTAAACCTGTGTTTCCCTTCCTTCCCTTCCTCTGTGCAGAAATTTTATAGAACATTGTAAAACAAAGAATTGAATTTATAGAAATGGTATGTTTCCCCAATTAGCCACCTCTATCAGCACTTTGCAGGCAGCGCATCCCTTATTCACGAACTCTGTGTTAAAGAAAGTAATGCTAATTAATAACTCTTTCTGCACAGCCCATGAATTCAATACAGAATCTATAAATGTAGACTGTGAGACATAAATTTTGATTGATTTTTACAATTCCATTTAAGATGTATTTTCAGAATGGATTTCTATTGAAAACATTTTTTAAATGTGATTTTATTGAAAATATTTTCCAGCAGTGTAACTGGAGGTAGGATCTCAGTGAAGAATGAAAATAATATTTCAGGTTGTCAGTGGGAATAATTTTTAAAAATTTTCCTGTTTGTTATGATTTAGCATTTAGCTTTAAGACAACATAAATTAATTAAGTGTAAAATATATCACAATTATTCATTCACTTCTAGTGTATTATTGAAATATTGCAGTTTCATATGTTGCTAATTTATTTTTCCTTGGCAAACTGTACCTAAGTTTCTGGAAGAGCAAATCTAGGAACGTTCATGTTTTTACACATTAGTGTTCTCCAATTTTACTGAATGAAATAGGAGTGTTGTGGTATGGTAAATAATGTAGTGTTTCTCCATGAAAACAGCTGCCAAAACAAATCTGAATACATGCAAGAGAAGATTACATTTCACAGTAAGCACTTCGTTTCTTTACCAGTATTTCATCAGAAGTTAATGTCAACTTAATTCACTGCTTTTTAGTTAAGGTTTGAGACCAGCTTTAGGTTCTGATTCTCCAGCTCAGAAAAGGAAAGATAGATCCACTTTACAACATGTAAAACTGCAATATTATTACCTTAGGTCCTAGGGGCCACATAAGCCTGTTAGTATGGTATTACCCCAAATTAATTCTATGCTTTGCAACATCGCTACTTGACTCTGGTGAAGTGCTGCCCTGATACGGCTGTACTCCTGCATAGTCCAGGGGAGGAGCAGGTGTATCCTCTGAGCATCAAGTCTGAGGTTTTGAGACAGGAGCATGGTCTAGAGGAATGAAGACGGAAGAGCTTTGCTTACTTCTGTACTCCCACCCATTGCTTGCATTATGTCTTCAAGCACTTTGGGCTAAGAGCTTTCCCTTACTGTCTAACAGCAGCAATGAACAACTCGCATGATGCGTGTGGCTGATGAGCAGGTCAAGCATGGCTCCTGTAGAGCTGTTTCATGTAATTAGTCTCTGGGACATGCTGCCACCAAATGCTGGGTAATTCCAGTTGTGGACGTCAGCCTGATTTCTACCTGACGTGTCCAGTCATTGCAGTGAGTAGCCTTATTAATGCAGTGGAGTGCTCAGTCATTTAGGGAACTGTTCTTATCTTCCACTGTGAGCTTCTCCAAGCTGTGCCTCTCCTCAGTTCATGTTGAGGATGGGATTTTTTTTGTGTGTCTCAGCTCCAGCAAATTTTTGGCATGCAGTTGTTGAGGGCCTGAAAGTTGAGCACCTCATATACCCACCTGCCAATATATTTTTTTCTATACCTTCTCTATATACATGCAGGTGACTGGGTCCAGCTGATGAGAGAATAGTTGAACACTGTAGAAAGAAACACAAATACGCTGTCATAAAAAAACCTGGTGATCTAAAGTCTCCCTGTCTTACTCAAACACCTTCAACACTTTCCAGGTCTGAGTATCAGATATCTTTCCCATCCCTAAAACTAAAATGAAGTGTTATATCAGAAAACAATTCTCTTCTTGGAACAAGTGGGTGGGATTCAGACTGAATACACATGCTTTGGTGTATCCAGTGGAAAACATGGGTCTAAGAACCCTTATTCCAGTTTTCATTTTGGAGATTGTTTCTAATTAATTTCTTTCTCTTGCTTCATATTTCTCTTGCTTCATATTTCTTCTACTTTTCTCATGGAAGGCTGGGGAAGGATATGAGCACTACTGTATATCAGCATTGGCAGCCGGAGCTCAGGATGCAAAATACAATTACTTTTTATGGAAAGGCACATGTATTATATATTATCAAAACTAAAGTACATGCATGGACTTCTTCTAGGAGCTGAATTAAAATAGTGTCTAAAATCTGCTAAGTTTTCACTGCAAAGAATGATTTACATTTTCTCTTACTGTCTTTTTCTTTCCCAAGACTATTGTTGCAGGACTTGCTTTGTTTTCTAGGAGAAGTGACACTGTGCTTTGCAATATGGTGGGGCATACTATTCCAGGTGGTTCTGAGTGGTTTTTTTATTGAACTAGAGTGCTTTCCTTGAACAGCAAATTCACAGGCTTGCCATTGAACATTTCAATGCATATTTTCTTTCCTAGGTTGCCTAGAGGCCATTATTAAAAAGAAACAAAATATAAATAAATAAACCCAATTTCTGTTCAGTCAGGTGAGTAATATTATGTGTGATAAATCATAAACATCCCCCTTTGTTGGCAGAAAAGCACCTTGGATGTACACTATCTGCATTATCACTACATTTGCATTCTGACAGTCCTCTTCAAAATGAAATGTTCTTTAAAGTGCTTTTCAAAAACTGACCTTCACTCTTGAAACATGTCCTCGGGAAAACTATCCTTTTGTATTAGAAATGTCATTTTTATCTTTAATACTTAACTACCATGTACTTTTCACCTGTTTGGTTGGTTTGTTTTCTTCAGTTGTATGATAATGGAGTGTTGGAGAGAAGTACCATTTTCCAGTTGAAGTAAAAGTTTGCAACATATATTTTCGAGTAATCTAAATAAGCTTTCATATAGAAAAGAAATATGAAAATTGTTTTGTAGATGCTGAAAACGTCTGTGCCTATTACAAACGGTTTTAGACTTTCAAAATTTCAATGCCAACATACGCAGTCACTTCCTTCAGTTTGTATGGCCTATGAAAACAAAAGAGTGATGTACTGAGCAACATGAATTCCAGCGGTCTGCTCTCCCAAAAACTGAGGAAAATTATTCTAGACAGGCAATTTTATGTAAGACACAACTTATCAATGAAAACCTGAAATTCCTGAAGTTTGTTGTGGAAGTAGGCTACAGCCCTATGAATATCTTCAAGTTCTTTTTAATTCTTTTTTTGTCTAATCAATGTATCTTCTGTTGAAAGTGATCTTAGAAGTATTTACATTAAGTTCCTGATAATTCTGTATTTGGCTGTGGTCTTAAAATGACATGGTTTTTTACCTCTGCAATTTGTTGCTAAGAAGATGTCCTAAAATGCACACAAGTAATAAATTACTTCCCATAACAAAACAAGCATGCTTCAGTAAACACTATCAGAAGAATACTACAAAGCATTCCCATTTTCTGGACTGAATCTCATCTTTCTTTGTAAAAAGAGTATTTTTCGTTGAGCGTGTATGTGCTACATAGAACAACAGAAAAACATTGTGACAGATTAATTCGTTAATTTAACTTTTTACTTGGTTTATGTGAATGCTGCTCCTAGGTGTAAAATACGTGACCTACTTATATCTGATTTGAACCTTTTTTGATGAGCTAAAAATCAGCCTGCAAGATGCCACCTGATTCTGTCTCACTGCTTGCTGCTGAATTCGCCCTGATGTGAATTGTACCAGCAGATCATATTTATCTCTCATATTTTTTGTCTTGAAATATACATTAATTTCTTCAGGGAATAACTGTTGGCCTGCAGATGGTTCACAAATGGTATGGAATTATTATTTACATTTTCCACTGCTTTGTTTTCTGACTGGATAATTTCTACAGCAAAGCAAGATCTGTTTCTGCAGATATTGGCTCATCTGCTTAGCCTCACTACTCCAGTCCTGTTTCGGTCATAAGGCACTTCATTGTAGTAAAAATAAGGGAGGAATATCTTAGAGGATTGTGAGCTAGAACAGCAAGAATGATAAATTGAAGGGGGGGATTAATGATGAAATATGAATTATGAACTATATTTCTGGCATCTATTAGAGCATCTGATCAAAATTAGCAGTTGTAACTGCTCATTTATTGAAGATCATTTACGAAAGTATTTATGGAACATGTACACGATATAGGCACAAACAGAGCCAAAGAAATATGTTTTAAAAATCAAATCAATAGTTAAAGTAAACATTTCTGAAACATATTTACCCCAGACTTCCCTGCAAGATAGATTTGGTATGCATAATATCCACATTTAATATTTATATTCGTATCATGATCAAATTAGTATGCCAAGAACAAATAACAGAGAGGCTAGGAAAGAAATTCAGACATTTGATGCCAGAAAGAACATTGCATGATACGCAGACTGAACATTCAAAGCAAGCGCACGAAAAATAGCCAAATATATAGTGAATCGGACATACCACAGTATGTTTTGGAAACACAGCAACAGCAACAATGGGAAATTTTTAGACTTTGTTTAGCTAGAACAGAAAACAAAAGCAAGACCAATTTAATTAATTAATGAAAAAAATATGTTGACCATTTGGAACATAGCAAATGTAAACCAAAATAATTGAACAGAATGGAAAGGAGAATTGTTTCCAGTTAGTGTATCTATTTTTACACATTGTATGCTCAACACACACAAAGTTTTATAAATAATTATCTCTAATGGGAAAACTCTAAGCCAACTCAGTGGGCGTTCAAGATGTGAGGCAACATTTGACTCAAATCTGCTTGAATATAACTATTGGATTTACAAAAATTATTGTGCTTGTACTGTCATGGTGTATAAATACATACCTTGCAGCATGGAGCTTTGAACAGCACAGAATGATGAATTTCTGTCATTGATTCTACTGTGTCGAGATGTATATTTCACAGTTTTTACAAATATGTCAGGATTTGATTAAAGTTGCAATTTAGGCAAGGTCGTAGTAATGTTTCCATTTAGTTTTCCCATGTTTCTCTATTTTCATTTTCAATTTCATTTTTTCATTTTTGGAAAAGAAAGTCATCTTGTCTTTTTGTATTGTTTTAGTAAATATTCCCACTGCTTTCTGTTGAATATGAGATGAGGTAATACTGCCATGCAAGGAATATCTTCTCAATTTCAATCCATTATATCAATCATTAATATGAATCTAAAAGTCATCACATAGTAACCCCAGGAGTCTTTTTCTTCCCATTTCCTATCCTCTTATGCAAGCCTATTTTAATACTGGAACACTCAGGGAAGGGGGACGTGTTGACAATCCATATTGGGTTTTCTTAGAATGTATTTTCTGTCCGTTCTTTTTCCCAGTAACTCCTGTGACAAACTCAGGGCTAGGGTCTGAGCACACTTTTTTGTATTTATTGGGCAGGAGAGAGTCCTTTCTGATTGATCTTCTGCACTAACAATGTGAAACACCTAAGGAGGAGCTGTTCCCACTCACATCTGAGCAGAGACTGCTTCATCCTATTCTCTTTTTTGACTATCAGGCATTCAGAAGTCAATATTTTTAATGGTGAGAACAAAAAAGTTATTTGTTTATTTGTTTATTTTAAGGTATCTTCTGCCTTCTGAACTGCATGGTTCAGCTCAGTCACTGTTTAAGTAGGGTAATACTTGTTAAAAAAAGTAGAAGATACTCTCTTGTAACCACTTGACTCCAAATACTGGCATTTCAATGAAAACCACCAAATGTGATTTCATAGTGCTGCACCTTAATGCAGAAAATACTGGCAGAGGAAGAAAGGGATGTCATTCACAAGGTCTATGGCTCTGTCTTCTCCTGCACTAAACAGCTTCCATGCACCAGGAAAGTCACCTTGACTTTCGTGATGTATGAAGTGTTGCATGTTAGCAAGTTGTAGACAGAGTATTTGTGGTAATATTTTATAACCACTTCTACCAAGGATGCATGAAGGTTACATGCTGCTTTCAAAGTTTTGACCAGTTACAAAGATTTTTGTAATTTTTTTGGGAAACAGAGAGAAGTGGTTGAATTCCTCGGTTCAGGTTCTTCCTAAAGTTAGGTAACTACTGGAAGGAGATTTTTCAAACCTTATGAAAGATGTTCGTTTCATGTAGTTCTGTATGCATATTATTCTTCAAGAATTTGTTAGAGTTTTCTTGAAATATTTTTAGGTTTTCCCTTGTTAGTATGAAAATTAATCACCAACCAAATAATCAGCATTCCTACCTGTATTCCGACCATTCCAGGATTTCCTGTACAGCCTATGCAAAAGGAAAATGTGAATTGATGAGGACATACTTCTTCTCTGTGTGACCTGTAAACTACTTTACTCAGTGGAAAATATAAGCAATTTTCCTGATCTTGATACCTTTTATATGGCATGTAGCAAGGACACCTGTACATTTTCTATTACAAACAAGTATCAACAATCTAGTCTAGTTCTCATACATTTTTCCCAAGAAGTTAAGGATTTTTTTTTTTAATACATATGCTCCTTTTATTGTAGTAATTAAGTACAAAAAAGTAGAAAACCAACCCATTGGCACAATATCTTTTTCACCATATAAAACAAATTTTGAATGTCAGAGTATAAAGCCTTCGAGGCATCAACTTTTAAAGTCACCACCCCACATTAACTAAGGAATGTTACAGTTATCTTAAAAGAAAAGTAAAATCTTTACATCTGCCAAGAAAAGAAGCTTAGATTCTGTCTGCTAGGTTTCCCTTCTTTCAGACTTCACATTTGTGCCTATGTACATGTAACCATGTGTGGTATTATTATATATTTTTAAAGTCCTACCTGGGCTTTAAAACTCTTACTGGAAAAGGAAACTACGAATTCAAAGTGTTGAACTAGAGGTTGCCCTTGGTCCACTGGAATTTGTTCAGCTATGGTCTCAGGTTCCATGGAGCCCTGTGTTAACCTCGCGGCTTACTCCAGTTCAAAGCACTGTCTACACTGTAGCTTCCCGAAAATGGAAGTGCTTGACAGAGACTTATTGTACAAGTTCGATATGGATTGTTTTCCCCTCAAGAAAACTTAGGTTATGTTATACCACGATAATTGCAGAATGGTGATGACATCACCTTGCCAGGTTTCTGGCAATTTCCCAGTCTTCTAAGCTTGCAGACCTCGGAAATCCATTTTGCTCCCCACAGAATATAAATTTTAGCATTTGCACATGGATTTAGTTCACAACTGAAAGTTTCCTGTTCAAAATCCACAAATTCTCTCCCCCAAATCCAGGCAGAATACCTGTGAAGGTTCCGAGAAAATCTGTAGAGCTCTCCTCTGAGAGTAAAGAAGGGAGATGTTACAGGATCATCTAACAAGGGATGGAAAGAAAGATTTTTATAGTGATGTCTGCAGTAGATCATTGATCATTAGAGATAATCAGCTGTTTCTATCCTACGCCCCAGGCCTCCCATGTCTCTATATACAATCCGGCTCCAAAGGCACAGGGTTCCACACCTCCCGTCACTTTTTTTGTAAGATTGTCTTCCAGCCCTGTTCACAGTAACTCAAAGCATACAGCCTTTCAATGAATGCAGTAATGAGCACAAAGCTGGTGGGAAGATGAGCATTAATATGGGATGAGTGCCTATTCCAGTTCAGCATTGTCTCTGCATCCTGCTTGCCACTTTACCTCCACTCATGAAACTGCCACCCCTTCATCCTCATCCCCCATTGAATCCATTGCCTATGCATCCAAGGGCACTCAGGCTCCACTGCATTAGGATGCTTTACGCAAAAATGATGGCACAGAAGATGATAAGTTGGCACAGAGCCAACACAACTCTGGGGAAGCTTGCTATCCAATCTAACTAATAGGTGACCTTCACCCAGTAGAAACAAATGAGCTAAATGATCCCTTGAAAGCCTTTCCAGACCCGTATTTTTATGTCTCTGCCCCAATGTATCATCTTCCAAAAGATTCCAGCTTCTCTTGTCAAAGCTGGAAACAACAATTTCCACAATGTCAGGTTTCAAATCTTTCCAATCCTTTAGTCAACCACTGAGGAATTTCGCAAATTATGGAATAAGGTTAGTACAGGAATTCATAGTGACATGAAGTATATGTTCATAGGTGTTTCTTCCCAGTTTCTGACCCTAAGCATTTTCAGATACATTTCCACACCTGTTTTGTAAATGAGACAATGAATAAACTCTGTTCTGAAGAAGAGACAAAGTGGAAATAGGTGCTCTCCTCCCACACGTCAGCTTGCTCATTTTGAGAACAATTATGCTCATTATTTCATGACAGGGTTTCTGAAGTAAAATGTTCTTTGGTTAACCTGCAACTTTCTCCCTGTCTACAACAGTGACTTCATAGATTAAAACTACAATATAAGTTAAAGGCATACCTTACAGGAAAGAGTAAATCAGTAATATTTAAAGAGCATTTTAATTCTTTGAGTTTGAAAGTCAATTTAAATATATACTGACATTCATTAAATGTATATTTAAATTGACATTCAGACCCAAAGCTTACTGTGATGATGCAATTCTGGACTCTGAAACATGTAGGCAGGGAAAAAATTGACAGACTAATGAGAAACATAGTAGAAAACGCAAACATTTTAAAACTTTTTAAATTTAGTATCAAGAAGTTCTACATCATTGTGTATGGACAAAAATACACTCTTACACATCTTCATCTTCGACCATGGTTCCTTTGTGTAACTCGGCAAAACTGGTGGGGAGTTACACACTTCAGATAGATACCCTTGCAAAAGCCACAGGGAATGCATTGTGTTCTGCTGAGGCTCACATTACGCTGTGCTGTTAGCTTACAACTCAAGCGCTGAGGTCATGGTCTGACTACACATTAAAGTCAGGTTTAGAGCCTATAGTGCAAGATCAAAAATCCCGCAGCGTAAAGACAGCATTAACACCATGTTGCATGCTCTTAATTTTTGAAACAGTGTTTGCATGACCACACCTGATCTGGATCAAAAATGTATTACTGGGTGATCTGCAAATGCATCGATCAAGTGTTAATGACTGGGATGTTACAGCCTAACCCAAACTTCTATCAAGCACTTTGATTCTTATGATTCCTAGCTGATGCAGGATGCCAGGAGGGAAACAAACTAAAAAAAAAGCTTTAATAATAAATAGAATTATTTAAGAATATCTGAAATCCTAGAGAGATGTGGAGTACTTTGAGCAGAACTTGACTGTCTTCACAAACACTGGGACAGAGAAGGCAGGCTCTGAAACTCTCACAGAAATGGAGGAATGCTCGGCTCCATGTTACATGAAATGAGAGAGAGGTGTTCTTAATCACAGAATTAGAAGATACAAAACTTTCTGACTTACAGAGGGCTGAAAAACCTCAAATCTTGGAGGCTAAGTTTCTGTATAGCAAATCGTGTTTGAAATCTGAATTAAAAGGCAGTAATTAATAGGAGATCCAGTTTCAACTCTTTAAAAATTTACTTAGATTTTTACTTCGAAGAAGTGAATACAATTTTGACACAGAAGATGCAAAAGAAGATGAATTACTGCAATAAGGGAGAAGGAAAGCTTGTGGAGATGAAAATCAGCATACATGAAACAGTTCCATGCATTGCAATAAACAACACAATGCCTGGCCTTCAGAAGAAAATGCAGAAACTGTAAGTAATTACATCACTTTCTAAGAGTTTACTGGTGCCAGGAGAGTCTGAAGAGAGAATGAAGAAATGGGAATTTTTGGACATCATTGCAACAGAAGATGAATTAACCTCCAGTCCAAAAGCAAATGAAACATTTATTCATTTTAAGTTGGACACAGGTGCACAAGCCTGTGTGCTGCCAGAAACCATGATATTATCACTGAAAGAAAAGCCACAATTAGTAGAAGGTAAATGGTTACATTCAGGGTTTTACAGGAATGATCTTGCCCCTATTAAGAAAGGAAGAAAATAACTTGGAAAATTTTTCCTTTTTTTAAATGATCTTCTTGAGAAGATGCATTGTTGAGAGAAACAAAATATTGAGGAAGATTTTAAGGATGCTTTCCAGGAGATAAGGTATTTCTCAAAGGAGTACGTGCCAGGCCTGACAGAACTGATAGTTCATACCTCCGGCAAAGTTCTGCTTAGTGTTAGGGATTCACGCAAGACATCTTAGCTGGCAGAAATAAACATGTGAGCAAGACCAGAAGCTTTGTATTGTTTCAGACAGTACCAAAGATATAGATCTAAAACCTCCCAATTTAAATTGAGCATACGGAACAGAAGCAAGGAATGAACACAGTAAAGCACACAGGCAGCCCCTTGCACCTGAGGGTGCAGCTATACCACACTACCCGATGGCCAAACGGAAATCCGATCTCTACAGCAGTAGAGAATAGAAGTGTGGTGTTTAAGGTGGCTATGTAAGAGGCACATCTGAATAACGAGTTAGAAAAACTGTTAAAGACCCTGGCCTAAGGTGCTATGAGACTAAGGGCAAAAACCTTTGGATTGCCCAAAGACAATTAAAAGAAGATCATTCGTTCATATATATGGGAGGATAAAGTTACAACGTGCAACAGCTGTTCGCACAGGACACGTCCACGTGATATCTCAAACTATGTCTGTTTATTGTTCATTCTAGTGAAAAGGGAGAGCTCAGGCCTGGGGAGGTTAGCAAAGCCTCTAGGAACAAGACTAACTTCTCTTCCGCCCCAAAGGAAACAGCCTCATCCATCCTTTCCTATTTGGAATGGTCCATGGCCCTGTCTCACGGTCCTGAGGGCATCAGGGTCCTCAGGGTCCTGACCCCCTCCCCAGGGCTGTTCCCACCCTGCCCATGGCCCAGGACCCTACATCATCCCCCCAAGGCCATCAGCCCCTGTCCCAGCGACACCGCACCAGGGCCGGTCTCCAGCTTTCCACAGCCCTGCCCTGCCCGGCCATGGGCCATGCTGAGCTGGGCCCACCCCTGGACCCACGTCCTGGCCTCAGCCCCATCCCCAGGGAGATGCCCGATGCCTGGGACTGGGCCTGCCCACGGCTGCCCTGCTCCCGGCTGGGGCGGTGGGATGGGGCCTGGTGCCAGGCCCTGCCCTGCTGCCCCTGGGAGCCCGGGTGTCCCACTGCACCCTGGCACCCTGAACAGTATGTGAAAACTCGACAGTTGGCACAGTCCAACAGCTCCAGGGCTGCTTCATTAAGAATTTAGCTTGAACCTATGTCCTCTTACTGCTGCCTGCTAATACAGACATGGTCTCAAGTCTAGTTGCACTCTGCTGATAGCTTACAGATAGGCTGGACAATAATTTGAAATTTTCTGCTGCATTAACATGATTTTCAGTTGTTGATTTTAAGTTTACGTTCAACTGGAACAAGAGAGGTGAGGAATTAAAACTTCAATTAACTCTTTTATAACCAGAACCATAACCTCTGGGCACAGGCACTTGGTTCATGGCTTGCTGCTTAGCTCAAAATAGGGCAGGAGTGAAAGAGCTCTTTGCCAGACTTCTTCTCTGCAAAATCAGAAAAGGACTTACTGAATAATGGATCTCTGTGAGAAACTGAGCTGCATTAGCTGGTACCAGAGCAGCCGGAGTTGAAATGCCCTTTCCCAGAGGCAATCCTGTTGGTGTCATGTCTGAATTTTAGGGACTGAAATTTTGGCTCATGAGTGAATTTAGGAGGTCTGGGTGCCTAAGCAGTACCTGAGGAAGTTAAGGGATGCCTAAATTGGACATCCATACGCACAGTGAACCATCTACAGCTCACCAGTGCAAAAACTCCACGGGCAGGATTTACTTTCCTTATTCTTTCTTATTCTTTATTCATACTTATCCCTTATTCATTCCAGATACACCTCACAAAATAGGTCTGCAGTTTTTCTTGCAGAAAATTAGCAAGGGCTACTGCTGTTTTTTAAAATGCAAATAGCAGATTCTGTAATCATGTAATAATTCAGGCTGGAAGGGACCTCTGGAGGTCTGCCCCCAAAGCAGGGCTAACGCCAAAGTTAGATAAAAGCTAAAATGAAGACGACACAACAGTCTCCATTTATAATGTGAGTGGCGGGAATTCAGTCTCGCCTTCCTCACATCTGCAGGGCTGCAACAACTGCCAAACAACAGCAAAAGGAGAAGAGGAGGGGGAGACAATCAAACACTTCTTTCTTCTGGCCATATTCTGAAAGGGTTTCCTGCTTCCCCTGTGTGCTGTGTGGAGTGCAGGCATTTCAGATGTGCTCTGAGAACACCTCCCAGACCAGTGCCAGAGCCTAGGGCAGGGGCTCCAAATCCCATCCCTCGGATCCTAATTTAGATCTAGCACCAGGCGCAGGCAACGCTGCTCAGCCCTGCCAACATGAAATGCACACGCACATGCCAAGAATAAGAGCTACAGATATCCATGGAAAGTGTGTTGAAAACAAGAGTGCCTACAGAGCTTAAGCAAGTCCAAGGTCTGTTAGCAGCTGTGCAGACATCTACAAGATTATGTTTTTGTATATTGGCACTTCAATGTGACTTAAATTTCACTTGAAATGGTGTCCTTTTTTGGTCCTTGCGGTGCTGCATTGTTACTGCATGTAAGAGCACAGCCCTGTGTTTGCGCAGATTTGTCTCTGCAGGTCATTAGCAACACTTGAACGCTGCACTTGCCCTTCCAAAATCTGTTTTCAAACTATAATTTACAGAATATCTTTCAGACCTAGTACACGCTGAATCACTTCTGTGAATTACTACAAATAAAGACTGCGTTTTTTCTTATAATTGTCAAATTGCTTGACGAAGATGTTCTCCATTTCTCTTAATTATTTTACCATTGCAAAAAATTATGTCAGTCTTTATTGGAAAAGCAGTAGTTAAAATCTTTTGAATTGCCTCTGCAAAGGAATTGTGTATTGCGTTCTACACCTCTAGCACCTGATTTGTGTGCCCAGAACACATGCTTCATTAGCCTCTTTCACAAGCTAAGTGTCTGCTGTTC
Source organism: Gavia stellata (assembly GCF_030936135.1). Lineage (NCBI taxonomy): Eukaryota > Metazoa > Chordata > Aves > Gaviiformes > Gaviidae > Gavia > Gavia stellata. The sequence continues at coordinate 45,975,659 of NC_082597.1, forward strand.
CAAATGTAATGCAAATCACTTTTTAATGGTCACATTGACTAGACAGGAAATGCTTTTGTTGGATCTATGACTTGTAGTTAATTAAGCCAATTAGCATGTGATATAAGCACTTCTGGAAAGATAAAGCCCAAGAATAGCTCTCAAGAGATCGTGGAAGACTTTCATGCAGATAGAAATGTTACAGAAGGGAACGGGAATGAAGCAAGAGGAAGTTTAAAAATAATTTCTAAATGTATCCGCTACTTCTTCTAGTTTACAGCAGTCTCAGCTGAACTTCTGTGAGAAACGTGTTTGTGAGGGGGGGAAGAATCTACTTACTGAGTCTTTGTGTAAGGAGATAAAACTGGACTTTTTACTCAGCAGAGAAGATGATTGTCAATGACACTTCTACTGAGATCCTGCTTGTATAATGAAATTATCTGATGTATCAATTGCACTTTTGACTTCCTTCCAAGAGAAGATTTTTGACTGTTTGACACCAGAAGAGACAGCAACTCATTCCTTGTAGGCTGGGTCTCACAGCCTCCCTGTGAGGGTGAGGACTGTCCTTTCAGCGAAGTAACAACCAAGGACATTCTTGAGCCTTTAAAATGGAAATGTATCACATTCCTTCTAGCACTGTTTCTCAAAAAAATGAGTAACACCGAGGCATTTTATAATTTAACCATGTGCTACCCTAGAAGTGTACAGTGTGCTTGAAGTCTCAGGAAGAAGTTATTTCTTTTTTTCAGAAATTCTGCTAAATTGGCTCCATCCATGGTTTGAAGCGTGTAGTGACTGAGAGGTATAAATTATGGTACAATTGTTTCTGTGTGCATGATACTTGGCTTTCATTTGCTGGGAATTTCTCAATGCTTTTGAAAAACCTGTCATTGCTTAATGTAAAATAACAAATTTTTTCCAAGTCCATCCGAATACATTTTGAACCTTATTATTTATTGCCACTTGCTTCTTCTGTCATATTCTGGAACGAAATATTATTCTCAAAAAAAATCTCATTCTCTCAGATAAAGTAGAACTTGTTTAGGATGCTAAACTCTTTAATTGCTACTGGTAGTCTAATTTTAGTCCTTCTAATTAAATTAATAAGAGGAAAAGTGTCAAATCAGCAGGGAGGATTTTGAACAAAGGAAATGAGATTTTATGTCTACATTGCACTCTTATGCTTACATTGGAAATTTGGTAGCTTCTGTTGCAAACTTCAGGCTAGAAAATTGCTGCCCATCCAGTATTCTCCCCATGCAATTTTGTTGCATTCTTCCTCTTTTTTGTATATTTGTACCCTCTCTCCCTCCCAACCTGAATATATACATTATAGTTTAGCCTAATTCATCATGAGCTTGCAATTGTCTTTATGAGACTGAAGCTGATGCTCCCTGATTGCTGTAGGATTTCATACAAATACAAATGCTTGTTTGTGTGTCCTCTTTCCTTTTGCAAAAGGAAACCTTGGACGGTTCTAGTTCTTCAGTCTTCATCCCAAAAAGAAATAGACTCTGCTGTGGTTCTTTCACATATGTAAAGATGCCTTGCAAAGACATTTTTTGGCTCATTTATCACACCATGCTCCACAGTTGCTTCACAGTTGCTTCTCTTTTTCTTTATATAAGGATACCAGAATGACCATAATCTTTTGATCCACAATCCTATAGTACTAAGAAGCAATGGCTAAAAGAGTTGCTGTTCCCCACCCTTTATATTGAATTTAGGAAAGTGGTGTTTCTATTTCTCTGACAGTAAATAAAGGGTTTTTTATAGGAATATGTCCTAATCAAAGGGGTTATAGTGAAGATGCAAGGTGGTCTTCAGTCTTCTTGAAAAGGCTCATGACTTTTAAACCCCTAAAACTCCTATATGTTTATTATGCAACAGTTAATTTTCTTTCCTCATAGAATAATCCTTCATCTTATTATTCAGTTTTGCAAAGAGCTAAATACTCCTGGCTTATATTGACTTGAATGAAAATGGAGACGACTCACTGCATTAGAGAATTGTGGCCAATATTCGGTAATTCACAGTTGGTCTCTCAAGCCTTGCCTATACACACAGTTAAGTTGGATTTAACTTTAACACAAGTTAAATTCAGTAGCTGACAAGGTTCCATCCATCAGTGTGATTTATTGATGTTCTAATGTACTTTCTATTACCAAGTCATCTACTAGATAAAGTCTTTTCAGTTTTAGAAAGTCTACAAAATTCTGAGCTGAACCTCTGTTCTTCACTAAAGGATCACACAGTGCAAATGAGTTTGGAGATTCTTCTCATGATGTAGTGCTGGTTGCAAACCAGGATGCTAAGAAATAGTGCACTTACAGCTGTTCTTTTACCTATTGACAATGCTACTGTACAAGCAAAGATGTTTGAGAATACTCATGCGCTGCACTAAATGACATTAAGGGGAAAAATCACTTTATTTTATTATCAGCTTCAATTAGAAACAGACTTGTATGATTAAGGAGAAAGACAGTCTGGAAGAAAATATTTCAACCTGCTGAGTGGGAAATTAAAATCAGCACAATGTAAACATCACGAGCAAAATAGCTCACAATATTCAAAACTACTAAATTTTGTATTAACACTATACACTTGAATTTTTGCAGCAACCGATGCCAGCTATTGCCATAGTGCAGCAGCTGCACATCCAGATGAGATATGCTGCAGGATTTGTGTTGGGCAGGAGTGGGGAGCAGATGCGAGCCATCCCTATGGAATCAGTGCTCCTGGTTTCCTCCCTGCCCTTCTCTGGTCCTGCATTGCTGCAAGAGGCTGAGCAAGAAGGGGCTCATATGGGTGACAAAGATGATCAGCCAGACAGAAGAGGTTCAAGGATTATGTGAGTGATGACGTGTATTCACGCATGGGAACTGGGTGCTCTGACAGCTCAGCACACCCAGCACCTGCTGTTTTGGAGAGTTTGCAAACTAAATTGGATGGCTCTTCTGCACAGCAGACCTTACATAAACAAATGTGTGCCATTAAATTGTTGGCTCTCTTTCCCTATTGACTGGCTTTAGAGACTAAAGGTTGAATTAAACAAATGTTTTATTCCACTGTGGCTTACACCACTATGATATCTTTACTTCCAGATGTCTGTGTTTTCTAAAGCTTCCTATTTGCCATTAATCGTTCTTTTACAGGCTTTCCAGAAGAGGAGGTTTGAGTCAATCTGAAATGTGGACACAGTAGGATAACTAGAGCCGTTTGACTGTTCATAGCATGTAGTTATATCTAGAAAAGCATCTGTATGTTGTATGTAGCAACACTTAAGGACCAGAAAAAGATGTAATGTTCCACTCAAGCCTACTTATCTTATCTATACAGAGACTGAGATTAACTGTTTTCATGCTGACTGAGAAGTCTGAATGTGACAATTTCTCAGATTAAGATTTAGGAATATGACAGATGAAATTTTTAATGGCGTTTTCCAGCACATTGCCAACAGCCCTCATCCCAGAAGAGGAATTCTTCAGATACCAATTAAAGATTAATGCTCAATAAAGAATTCTCCTTTCGAAGAAATTGGATAAACTATTGGATGAGTTGACTGCAGAATCAGTAGACCACAATAACACAAGGCACAGTTTAGTTTAAAAAATTCAAACAGCCACAGGAAGACTGCTTTTTATTTCGTGGACATACATTTGCAATAAAACTTCAGATCACTCCTGGAAGCCTTTTGGTGCATCACAGACCATATTTCATTCTATGCAGGCAAGTGATAAAAAGTGTTTAACTATTTTGTAATCCTGTGCCTTCTGCCATCAGTATTTTATAACTCCATACATTTCAGTTTCCATGTATCCTGAATCTGTGAGTTCTCTCTCACTTCTGAGTCAGGAAACATTGCCAGCTGAGTGACTGACCTTTAATTACCAACTCACTTCACGTTAGCAATTGAACTGCTAAAAGTCAATAGATAAATTAGAGCTTCTTTTAAACTGCTGAGTGACCTACATGTAAAGAATTCTAAATAGGGTAGGAACGTGAGACATGCAGCTCACTCAGAACCAGTTTAACTTCCATTTATGAAACTTGGGTGTTGCACGAATATGCAATTCTTTGCTTTCTATTTTAGCCCAGGAAAAAAAAATGGAGGAAAAGTTTTAGCAAAATTATTTATACGCCTACATGCAAACAATGCAGAGGAACATAATTAGAAAATGACCAAAAGGTAAGAAAGTGTGTTGAAGGCACTGAGCAAGATGTTGTTCTGCTGTTCTGGACAGGTAGCTTTATGTAACATATCAGCAGATGAGATGTTCAGGTATGTATATACACACCTATGTTGGGGGAAGCATATTATCTACCTGACAAAACTTTCTAAGAGATTTAGCTGGGAACCAGATGTCCAGAAAGATACCGTCATCAGGTCACAGGTGGTTGTTTTCTTAGTCTTTATTAGAAGAACATCACAGAACACACCTCACACCGTGAAGTGTTATACCACCCTTCCTAGCTATTGTTAACTAATTGGTTTAGTTTAGATTTCTACCTCGAGGAACTTTCCATTTAGATAAACTCTTAGTTTAACTGAAAGTACAAATTTAAACCTGTGGGACCTGTGACAAAAGGGTAGGCATTAATTTAAATTAGGGAATTAAGTTTACAATTTTGAGTTAATTTAAGATGAACCAAAACAAGGAGTGGGAAGCTGAAATAATAGACTTCACATGGGTTACAAGTGATTGTTGAAGGAAGGATCGTTGAGTAAATCAGTGTGACTTTCTCATGTGACAAGCCCCACCACCTCATCTAACTCAGCTGGGCTAACTGGAATAAAGAAATGCCATATAGAAGGGAAATTTTAACTCAAAAGATGGGTTTTTGTATGTACTGACAAACCCAGCTGCAGTTTACTTTTTTTTTTTTTTAAAGAGGAGTGAAGGCTGCTAAAGGGATTCACAGTCTAAACTTTTATTTCTGTTTTCTGGCAAAAAAAGGTGTTTGGCTGTGGGCTGAGAGACACTCTGCTTCCCTTTCTGTTCCTGCAGAATCATATGATATGCATTATAATTTTTTTAAGGCCAGACTTTGGACTGTGAAATCATCTCTGGAGAAGATCACAAGGGAAAGTTTCTCTTTTTGTATACATGTATATATCCCAAACAAAGGAGTGTAAATGTCTTGCTAACACTCTACCACTGGTATACAGATGTTACAAATCATGTTTATGTTCATGAATATTCATTGCCTAAACAGTAGCAGGCATGAGAAAGTCTGAATGGGAAGCTTAACAGGAACAGTCTTGCTATCTTTTTTTTTTAATTATTATTTTAAAAGTTATTTTATTTTAAAAGCTACTTAAAATTCTCTTTAAGAAAAATCTCTTTGTTGAATTTAACTGTGAGCACTTCTATTATAACTATATGTTCCCCAAATTGTTTTTTTCCTTATTTAAGTGCAGACTAGTAATCAAAAGTAACTGCAGTGTCTTAGAGCAGTGCTTTTGCTCTGACTTGCACAATGTTTCATGGAAAGCCCTAAAGATCTTTGACTTGTATTCTGAAAGACAGAAGCAATAACAATCATACACAATTTTGCTTAGTATCCTGGTTAAACTATCTATCCTCCAGTTGTGATACTGCATGTTTGTAATAGGTTTGAATAAAACAAGTTTTCTTGGTCAGTTTTCATTTACAGTTGTTGCTCAGAGGGTACATTGATATGAGCAGTCTCTTCCCAGTTATACTTCTCTACCAGTGCAGCATACCTTTTTTCCCCCATACCTCTCACAATGTGATATACCCTGTGCATACCCAATCTGTGGGCTGAAAGATGTGCTGCAAAAACACTCCTTTCTTCCACTAAAGCCGCCTTGCAGGTTCTCTAAAGGAAATATTTCCTTATCTCTCTCCTACTGTGAATGTTTTCTTCTTTTTTAAAAAACCAAACCAACCAACCAACCAAACAAAAAAATCCGCAAGCAAACTCCGGGTACAGTACATATCTTGAAATTTTGTCTTTATATGCTCTCAACCCTTGTCACTCAGTTATGCCATAGCACACACAGTTTGAGCAGGCTATGCCATAGCACACACAGCATCAGGGCTCCTGGGCCAGTCTCATGAATCATGGTGCAGCCTGGAACCATCTGTGAGATGCAACTTTGCCCCAGATGCCCTTTATTAGCTCTTTAGAGGTGCTGCACAATTGAAATCTCCTTTGGGGGTCTTACAAGAATCTTGAGGTCCCCTTGTTGTAATCCTTGAGCATTATTTTATACTGGATGAAGCGGGGCTGGAGTTAAAGCACAGATGAAGGACTAACCTACAACCAAGTTGTGGAAAAATTCGTGCCCCTCAAGCTCTTAGCCAGGCTGGGAGTTTCAGAATTTAGAAATGTTCTTCTCTTTTTTCCCCTACTTTCCCTGGCTCTCTTGATTTTCTATTTTATCACTTAAGAAGGGGAAAGGAACAGGTAGAAGAAGAAAGCTGGAAAATATCAAAGCTGGGAATTTAAAGGCCACATCAATTCTTAACAGTATTTTGATTTGAACCAAATTTTATCCACGTCTTTTTATTTCTGGGGCTCCACCAAACACCAAATGACATTGTCCAGGCCTTGCATGACATAAAATGTGCCTGGAAGAGATACAACATGTGAGAAGATGTTTTTAATCTTGAATCTATCAAAGGGTCTTAGACAAATGTCACAGTTCCAGCTACTGAATCTGCCTCAACATTGGGTGTTGTCATACCTTCTGGGAAAGGATATAAATAGCTTTACTGACTGGACAAGAAAAAAGAAAGGTAGTCTGGGAAAAGTCTTTTGTTCCAGGAAGAGGGTGAAAATGGTAGCATTGTTCATATTGACTAGGGTACTCCCACCTTCTAGTACTGCTGTCATTTCAGGTTTAAAAAAAAAGAAGTCTCAAAGTTGCAAAAGGAGATATGTGAGTGCAAGTCATGGATCTGGCAAGCATCACCATACTTTGTGTCAGACTTTGTATCAGTCCTTGGTGTCCTAATTTTGTACTGATAGAGTTATAATTTGTGGTAATATTGTGAAGTGAGAGTGAGGGTTGTATGGAGGATTTGAGGTTGCTGTTAAAGTATTGATATCATTAGGTACAGAGAAAATACTTTCTAGCATACTTCTGTATCTTATTGCATGCTAAATCTTGGTATTTATAATTTAGAAATGAACAATAAATGTAATTTTTTTTGCACAAAATGAAATGACAGATAGTATATTTCAATTAATGTGCACAATGTTCATCCTAGTAAACAGTAGATGCAGCCAAACATCTGAAGTTAAATAGCATTTCAGCTGAAATTATATAGCACCATTATAAGTCTGTGAGAGACACACACCCCTTTGATATACCGCTGTGTTTTCAAGACTTGAGTGGCTTCTTGTGCAGCTGGTTATCTGAGACTGTCCCAAAGTAGTCCAAGCTAGCACTACAGAAAAAGTATTCTATGTTTCTAGAATGAAACACATACAGTTGCTGCAGTGCTCTGCTTTTGTTGAGCCTGCTGTGACTATAGCACTGCACAAGCAGCAGAGGTCACCGTGCACCAAGCTCCACCAGCCTCCAGCACTTCAGCTAGGCACTGGGCTGGGCATCAGTTCCCGTAACATTGGCTCAAATGGGTCTAAAACTCGAAGAGCTCTGGACAGCAAATGGCCGCATATGGTGGGAAGAGCGTTGTAAGTGCTGCAGCAATAACTGACTTCAGGAAAAAGAATACAAACATTCAAGTGATTGTAATTAATAATCATTTCAAGATGGATTTGAAACTTCTTTGAAAACTACCCTGATTAACTAATCGACTAAAGTCCCTGAAATTTGTCCAGTGCCTCTGAAAGAAAGCATAGAATGACTGATCCATGCCCTTTAAAACTCATCAATAATAAAGTGAAATCCAAATGCATTCATTTTAGCTTTGAAGTAAAGCTCAACCTCCATGCTGAGCACAATTACAAATAATATATGAACTAGCATGATGCTAAGTACAAATGTCCAGCTGGTGAAGAAGAGGGTAAACTACGTTTACCAGCACATACGCTCACAAAGTCTAAAATGTGTGACTACTATTCTATCTTGCCTTCTGAACGGTGTACAACTTCCTGCTGATACTATGATGTACTCAGCTGTGTTTGGATATTTCCATGGATAGTCTGCAGAAGAAATGTTCTCAGGCTAAGGACAACCGTAACCATAGGACTTTAATATAGCCACAAATCATAGGGAAAATTCATGCCTTCATATCTTCCATTGCAGACTGTGCTTTGATGCTGTCACATCCATAACAATGGCAAAAGCATGTAGGTTTATTTATAAAATGAATAGGATGGTCTCTGGAGCGCCTCTGAAGTCAGTAGAAGCTATATTGACTTAACAGAACTGCAATGTCAACCTCATTCTTTGCATGGATGATGCATTTTATTAAACCTTTATTATAATTCTCCTTACAGGGTCATTATTTCAACATTAGAACATTTTTTGTGGTACCATGTAAATAGACTGAAACACATGCTCAACAGTTTTGAGTAACTTTGAGCAAGTTTGAGCATAGAAAGAACTTTTCTCCTAAAATGAGGTAAAATGAGTTTGGCAGTTTTAAGAAACAGTGAGTAAAAAAGGAAGGTTAAATCACTGTAGCTGCACTTTATTTCCTTTAGTCTTATGTTATATAATAATTCCTGATTTTGATATTATGCCATTTGTCAAGGTATAATGTCCAATATACTGTTTTCATTATGTTTTGTTTAAAGGGAGAACTCTATAATTTAAATGCAATAGCCATGAAAACATTGTTAATGCTAAGTTGCCCAAGTGTTATGTTTTCTGAAAATACCAGAGTGAAGCATTTTGTATGTAATCTCTTCTAATTCCTGTGATTGAAGAGGCTTCTCCATTTGTTTTTTAAACAAGCATAAGATGAAAGAAGATCAAGCTTTAAACTGAAGTCAGGGTGTGGCTTCATCTCATAAGGATGAGGAAATGTCAAGTACAGCTGAAATTCTGTCCTTAGGTTATGCTGTGTTTTGACACTGGTGCAGAAGCGCAGCAGTCAGGCTGACGGAGAGGGAGTGACCAAGCGCGTGTCAGTGAGGAACCTTGAGGGAGTAGTTGCAGAGACACAGAGATTAACTTTGAGATTTGTAGCCACGGCTAATTTACGAAAGTTATTTTAAAAACAGTTTGTGAGTGAAGTGTTTTAACAAAGACAGTGACTGCTTCATATCTGTTTTGTGGCTGAGAGCAAAAGGATGCAAAACCTAATGGCTGGTAACAGTTTGGTTCCACCCTCTCTGAACTCCTGCCTCCAGTGTTTTTTGTTTGGCCATTGCAGTAACCCCAGGTTGCATGCTGCTGAAACATTCCTTTAAATGAAGGTAAAGCTGGGATCAGCACAAAGTCTGTTAACAATCAGTTTAGACTTGTAGAAATTAGCTAGTGGGATCTCTCTCCTAAAAAAAAGAAGGGGGGGGGGGGGGGAACACGTCTCTTTTTCCACTGAAAAACTGGGATTGGGGAACTACTGTATGCACATGGGATCTTCACACAGAGGTTTTCTTTTTAAGTGATAGGTTGTCCTACACACTCATTTGCTGACAGGGTTGACAGGAGGAGACATGGTTCCTAGATGGGGATTAAAGAAAGATAGGACAGGCTAAAGGAGAAGTGAATTGGATGGGGCTTAGGGAAATGGCAAGCATCCATTCTAGCCACAATTGCTTTAGGGTTCTGGTACTATTATTTCTGCTCTGCCTCTTTAGGCTTTTATTAGGGTCAGGCAGAGCCAGAGGAAATCCCATACAGCGCAGGTACAATACAGCAATGTTGCCAGTAAGCCAGAAGGCTTGCCTGAGGCCAAAGCAAGCAGGAATAGACAAAGTCAGCTGCTTAAGAATTTGAACAAATTAATAGTGCAGTGCCCTTTTTGGACTGAGGAAAACCTGGGCCCTCCAGTGGGAAAGCATGCATCTCTACAAAGAGGTCCTCATCAAGTCTTCTTCTAGAACTCTCTTCTGAGGATTGTAGTGTGGAAGGGGATTATGTAGTCCAGCTGTTGTAAAACGTAATTAAAAAAATAATGATAATGAATCTAATGGGCCAAATGCAGTGGAATGCCACGGAAATTAAATTACTCTTTCTGATAAAATTAGTATTTAAGAAGATTATACAACCGATTTCTAAAGATATCTAAAATCAATCTAAAGAATTTAACAGAGAAATATGCCCATTCCTCTAAAAGTGTATGCTAATTCTATACTGACTGTAATAGGACTTTTCCACAAATAGAGAAAAAGGTTAATTCATCTTAAATGAATATTCATCCTTATGATAGTTCTTGTAGCTGCTTAAGATTTCCTATAGTTTCACCCTTTCTCCCCAAACTAGACAATATTAATGCATTCTGCATTCATTTACTATACATTCCCTCTAGCCCATAAATACATTATAATATTTGCAGGCAGAACATTCTATTTAACTAGCAATCTAAAGTTTCACAGCTTGCTGAGAAAATGAAAGGTTTCTGAGTAGCAGAGATTAAAAAGAAGAAGAAATCCCAGCACTGTAAAATGTAAAACTTTACACCTTACAGCTGCCAGCTGTAATCCACAAGGAGACAGCATTCTTAGGCTCCTAGGAACATAGACTGGACTATTTTTTAGCAAATACCCTTCTTGTTCCTTCAGAAAGGGAAGGAAAGGGAAGGCAGAAGTCCCAAACCCCAAAAGAACCTCTTACATATAGAGAACATAACACTGAAGAGGAGTTTTTTTGTCCTTGAGTGTGGAAGGATTGTGGTGATTTGATAAGATCTGCTAAGATTACATTTTTCTTGTTATTACAGTTGAAATATAACAGCTGAAATGTTACACAGGCTAAGTCAGACTAAGCCTGAGAGGATTTTCACAATGTTGCATTTACATAAGATAAGGACGTGGTGGTTTCTGCTTCTTTTCAACTGGAATACCTTCATCTTAATATTATCACGTTACCTTTATCTTAAACCAGCTTTTTCTGTAAGATTAAATGTACTTGTTTTAAAGACCAAGAAGGCTTATTTTAATAACCCAATTTCTTAATAATTTTAATAAATCAGCATCAGACAGAAACCGCAGTGCAGTTAAGATTCCTGAAGTTATGGCTAGCTTGCAGAAGTGGAGAAATGCATTCAGCGCTGAGGGATGCTGGGCAGCACATTGCTATGCTGAGACCTTCAGGAAGGAAAACTATGTCCTCTTCTGAGTAAATGAGAGGCCCAACAGCTGCCTCTTTTTTCCTCTAATGAAAGAAGAAACAATGGAAAACTATTTTGGGCAGGTCCAGGAGAGCCTGATTTTAAGAAGTGTGGGAAGGGGAGGGAGAGAAGGGAGAGACACAGGACAGATTACAACTCTGTGGACCTCTTTGTCACGTGTTTGTCTGCCTCTGTCTTTGTGATGAGAGACAGAAAAAGGGAAGGAAGAAGCATAAGAAATACTAAAGAATCAGTCAAAGGTCAAATCTGAAGATGAAATAGGCTCAAGTGCAGAACTCTGAAGAAAAACTGGAAGAGAAGAGAGAAAAAAACCTTTTGAGCAAACCTGGATGGGAGCATGTTCCTTGCTACTGGCTATTGTTTATAAAGAAATATCCGGATCCATCATGAGTTAGTTTTCCTATTGAAAATATCCCAGAGAAGTCTCTGTATGATCTAGTTACTTGAGGCAAGCAGAATAACAGTGTGAACCTAGTCTTGTAACCCTTACAGCTCATTAGACCTTGGAAAAAAAGTCTGTATTCTTGACAATGCTAAATATGTGCCTTAGACAAGAAAAGGGCTTCTTTATCTATGTGTTCACTTGTTTGAAAACAGTGGCTATTTATTCAACTATTTCTTGACTGTGTCTTTTAATTGCACCCTTGTTGTCAACTGATTTTAATTTTCTTGGAGATTTCTTCCATGTCCATTTCTATGGTGACCTTCTGCTTAGGTCACCTATCTAGTCCTATACAGAGGGATAGAATCACAAAGATAATCATTTATGTTTGTGCTAAGTTTGCATGCACTACAGTACTCCTCTCTTCCACACTTACTCTCTTTTCAACCGGTACTATAAAACACTTCTGCAAAATGAAATAGAAAAAAAATCCCTTGTATTACGGAAGAACTCCATGAAGTCCCTGGACTTAGTCTGCTTTCATTCAGATTCACATAGGCAGGTTCAGTGCTAGGCAAATCTGTGAGTAGAATTAGAAGAGAGATACTTTCTTAAACTACACTTAAAAAATTATCATCTTGTCATCTATGGTTTTCAACATGACTGTCACTTCATGACATTTCCTCCTGGTTAGGTAAGGGAGGCAAGAATTATATGGAAATCTACTCTTACTCTGTGGTTCTTTTGGTCTGAAGCAAGCCACAGGAAAACAGAAGTAGTAAACACAAGAGAAATTGGTGTCTGAAAGTTAGGCTTGTATTAAGCTGCAGTTACTTGGTTTGACCCAGGGATGAAATGTAAGATCCAAAGGAGACTTGACTAGATAGTTCTGGAGTTTCCTTTTTGGCTTGAAATCCTATGAACCCAAGTCCCTTCATGGCACTTTGGAGACAGGTCATTAAAAAGAACAAACCTCTTCACTGGGCACAGAAGATGCCTTTTAGCAGCCCATATGGTGGCTGAAAGAAGGTGACTCCACCATCAGGAAGCCTGGCTATCCATAGGGCCAGCATTTGGTAAAAAATGTTTTCCTCTTAGACAGTGAACAAACCTGCCAGCAATGTTCTAATGCTGGAAGGCAATACTTCCCAGAAGTCAGATTTTTATACTAATTGCCCATCAGTATCACTCTAAAAGCAGGTACACGGCATTTAGTGTGAGCCCTAAAAAGCATGAGCCAAAGTATCATTTGAATCCCATGTCAAAGCCAGCCACTCAGTGAGGAAGTATCTTCTGGCAATAGTAAAAATAAATCTGAGAGAGACACAGATTTCAAAAGACTTCAGGATAGTTACGCTTTTCACATTTTAATCTTTTCTGACACAACAGAACCACCCTCCCTGCCATCATATTTCATCATTGAGTTTCTATGGCAGGAAAACTGTATACAGAAGAGCTCTTATCCTCTAGGTGAAATCATGGATAAAGGGGCTTAAGTTGGAATCTCTTAGACTGTAAGTATTTTTCTACTTAGATATTGAGGAAAGCTCCAGAGAATGCATTCACTTTGAAATCATTTTGATAAGGAGCTATACGTGTTTTATAGAAAGCATTTTTAACAAGTTAACTAGATTTGTGAGGGTTTGAGAAAATATGCTTTTCTTAAAGTTTGCCAGGCTTACTAGTTCAGCAAGAGCTGTTGAACATGTTGCTTTAATAAGTGACCACTCCTACTAAGCTCAGTAAAAAATAAAGTAATTTCCCCGTTTACCTTTTGTCTCTCAAATGCAAAATTCTATACAAGTTTAAAAGTTTAATTAATTTAAAATAATTTTTATTACTCTTGCCTGTTGTGACTATTATTTACACTGGCTACATAGAGAACTTATACACTATTGAGGTTTATAGTGTGCAAAACTGCTGTCAGTTGAGATACCTACAGTACTTTGAGTGACGAAGAGCTAGAAGAAAAGAGGTGTGACATACAAGCATGGTCAAAGGAAAGGAGACTGATACACTCTGATTTATGCAGTCGATACAATTTAGGGGTTAATTTGCTCATGTAACAACAGTTTTTGCATATTTTTCAAATACACCCTTATTCAAAATATTTTCAACTTGTCAGTAACTTGTGTTTCATTTGCTTGATCCCCACAAACTGATATCATGTAGCTACATTTTAGAAGTGACCCTGTTAGCAAATTTTCATCTTTTAAACAAAAGGATATAAAAATTGCTATATATACGTTCTGGAGAAGTTCAGCATGATCCCAAAAAGACCGGTGGCTGTGGAAAGAATAGCCTCACGCTGGCTTTCTGTTTAATAATCTTCTATTAGGGTTTCCAGTATGTGAACATCTCTTATTTTATTCAAATGAAGCATGTTGTCATGCTAATTTCTTTTAACTTTTCATTGTTAAGTTTTCTTCATTAGGTTTTCTGGGGACATGTGTTTCCTCTTTTCCTACAAGTCACAAGATAAACTTGCAGGTTATCACAATATCCTGCTTGAGTCCTAGTTCATTCATTTTCTCCATTTTTGCAAACTGGGCATGGGTAGTTAAAGATTAGTCAGTATATCTTCTTTGAAAATTTACTTCTTTCTTTGACTTCTTTTCCTCCTGTTCTCAACACTGTAGTGATCTAACATTGCCAGCTTTATAAGCATTTTGAGCATGGATGCCTCTTCCTCTTTTCTGTTTCATCATGTATCGTTTCTAAATGGTTTGGAAGCGCTCTGTAAAGCTGCACAATATACCTTTTTTGAAGACTTATTGCATGCAGGTTCTTGAGCTGCACATGTTTTCTATGGATGCTTGAGTGCTTTATCACATCTCCCTCTCTTCCTTTTTCCTCCTTTAGTTCACTTGTGGCCCAAGCTGTCTTATTCAATGCACTTTTGCTGGGCCTCATTACACTGACATTTGTGGTTTTATGGATGTTTTCCTTTGATGTTGACTGTGAGGTGAGTAGGTTTCCTAACGAAACATACATCAAAGAGTTTGTTCACTCTTTCTTTGGAGACAGATAAGGGGGAGACGTCTTGAAAATTAAACCTAAATTACTCATGAAAAGGCTTAAGCTGCAGACTACTCATCTCAGTAAAACTTCTGGCCAATGCAAAAGGCCAGCTGGAAGAGAGAGCCAGGATCAGCCCATGTGAATGAGAAGATGGAAGGGGTTAGTCAGGCCCTTCCACAGCCAAGAGATTTAGTGGGAGATTTTCATGCCCACTGTCATCACTCTTCCCTCTCCCCACCTCCTCCAGCTATCCCGCCTTTTTCCTTGGTCTCTTTCCAGCCACTGCCACTTTTTTCTCGAGCAGCAGAAGCCAGCTAGCCTGAGCCACGTTTGCCCCTTCTGATTGTCCTCACTCTGCCTTGGCCCATGTGCACCATCACCTCCATGGAGTGCTGCCTCCCTTCACAGCCCACCCTTTGCTTCAGGCTGCCCCTTTTTTCAGTTTCTCTTCCTCCTGTTCTGTTTGCCTTGCACTTGGTTTTCACCAAAGGTTTTATTCTCATTGACACAAACTCTTCTTTACATTTCCCCTGACAAAACACAGGATTCACTGTGTGAATAAAAATGAATACCTGAATTCATGTACCTGAGGGACAGTGAGAGGAGAAAAAGACAAGTAAAGAACAAGGAAAGCTAGAACAAGGCATGATAGAAGCAAAAATACCCCCTAAATCCCTGTTCTGACTTCACTACGCTAATGTGCAGGAAGATAGGAGACATTGAAATAATTCAAACTGGGAAGCAATAGGAGAAAAACCTCAATATGAGGGGAAAAATTCAGCACTTCATTGTCACAGACTGGTGTATAATACTATATGGAGGACTGAATCAAGAATTTATGTTGAAGGAACATAAATTTAAAGGAATATTATTAAGGGCATATGAATATGGGAAAAGGGAATATGATAAGGGCATTATTCACCTGGAAGAATAATGCCTTTAATCTTTTGCAATTAGACTCTGACCTAGTATGTTACACATTACAGAAAAACTAGTTGCCTGAGAATATTTCTAGATAAAGAGTTTCAATGGCATTTTTGCAAGGATGTAAATATTGTATCTGCAATATAACTTTCAAAGGAAAGTGAAGAAATGTGTAGGTGATTTAGATCCACTGTTTGTACTTTATTGATTACTTGATTGCAGGTGACATGCCTGGTAATTTTGCTATGTTAAACTGTAAGTGCTTTATAAATCTGGGGAGTGAATCATGGTAATGTCACTTTCCCAAAATCATAGACTGGGATACCTGCTAAAAATTTGTAAAAGTTGCTCTTTTGAGGGTCTGCATCAAGTATTAAAAATCAGTTGTATCACACGTTGCAGAAAATAACTTCAGTGAGAAATTATGATTTAGAGTTGAATACCGTTATTTTTACATATGGAAATTAAAGCTTTTCCATTTTATATCTGCTTAAATTAACGTGGGCAGTTCACTGTATTGTTCCATGTAACAAGCTGGAAAGTCCAACTGTGTTTGTGGAGAACCTCTCAAGCAGCATGTAAAAGCCTTGAACAGAGAGGTCCAAATCTTGGGCCATGTTGACAATTGTATCCTGTTCCATTTGCAGAAAGTTGCCCCAATAGTGCTAACTACTGGTCTTGATTAAGTTATGCAACTGCTCCTGTCTGTGCTGCTCTCCTTTGAATCATATCTGAGTGGAAGGCACTTCATCAGTCTCCTGACTTTCACACGGACCTTGATAGCCTTTAGGAGACAGAGCTGCCGCTGAGGAAGGGGACCAAGCTGACACAGGCTGAGCTATGGTTTTGGAACAAAGCAGTTTTGTTGCTTCGGGGTACTGATATGTGATAAAGGCACCTTAGCAACCACACATTTGTAGTGACAGTAGCAACAGAATAAAGAAAGAAATAACATATAATGGAAATCTCAGGTCATACGCTCCTTTAGCCTAACGCCTGTAAAGGAATAGCCTTCTGTGAAATGCTGGTGGCCCACAAAGAGATGCATCTGAAATACTTAAATCAAAATACAAACTTCAGATAATGGCTGAAATAGGTCCCCAGAGGATCCCCTTTCCTAGAGCCAACTCTGGACATGACAGCCTGTACAAGGGAGGAAAGAAACATGGATCAATTTTACAATGCTGGTTGTGAGCTGAGCGTCACCAACGGGCGAGACTGCTGCAGACCCACTGTTGTTTTAGGAGAATCCAGCACTAAACAATGCTAGCAAATGAATCTTCTAAAACATGTTTTACCATTCAAGGCCTCAACACAAAGGTGAAGTAATTCCAGCTGTCCTGCTGGACCGCATGAAAGTGATATGTGATAGCTAACGAAGATATTCATACCAGGTGCAAGTGACAGATGCAACCAATATGATGACAGATCAAGAGCTCTTGTAAATCTCATCAGGAGGGTCCATTTATTAGAGGCTTCAGCACATCCAGCTGTTTCACGTCAGCAGATTGACTGAGTTGCTGTGTTAACAGACCTTACAAAGTTTCTGTGATTATCTTACTCAGTCTTTATTCTCAATTTTTGGTTGTCAGGCTGATGAGATACAGGAAAGACAGTTAAAAAGTTCCTTGACATAGACCTGATTTCCACCCCCATTTTGGTTTCTATTTGGCTGTATTCAGACATTTCCTGAGGCAAGCCTTTTCCAGCTGAGGAGCAGAACATAGCACAGGTATTTTGAACAACGGTGGGAAAGGAAAGTATATGTGGAACTGCATTTATGATCGTGTGTCCCTTTCCACATGCAACAGAGATCCTGGAGAGCAAGGAGCCGAATTTAGATAAGCTGCGTGAATCATCCTTTTCTGAACATGTGAAGAGTAGTCTGAAGCATGAATTCACATCTTCCCCAGTGAAGCTATACTACAGTCTGTGGAAAGCATGGGCTGCATTAGTTGCTAAGTATGACTCTACAGTCACTTTCTTATAGTGTCTAGAGAACAAGTTTCCTCTGACCTGGGTCTGGCCTAGATATCTACTCCTGTGTGATTGCAGTCATCTTAAGAAATGACAAATTAATGATAAACCTAGCAAAATTTAGTAAAGCAACTGAACTAGTATAAAGTGCACAGCTGGGCTGAAAAGTTAGTTTCTCAAATGATATTCATGTTATTGTTATATCCATTATCTGATTATTATGCATGACACTATTTATGTATAATGAAACAAATGTGCTTTGTTCTCAGTGTTCAAGCCTGTTCTATGTTCTCAGTTAAAAGCCTTAGTTATGGGAGTAACCACAAAGTGACACGGGCTGACACCGCTCTGGACAATGCAGGCTGATCTGACGTGGATGGCACGACTTGATACTGTGACTCCACACTGCAGTACCAGCCACGGCTGGGTTATGCCAGCCGCAGACCACCAGATTTCCCTAGGCACAGGCCTGGCATGGTATCTCTCTAGGACTACAGAAAGCAGCTTTAAGGGCCCAGTGAGAATGCCGTGGCAAAGAGGCAGGAAACGGGGCTTCGGAGGCAGGGGGGATAGCCCCATTGGTCCCTCTGAAAAGCAGTCCTTCAGCTACACTGAAGTAGCTCCACTGACTGTTGAAAAATAAAGGTTAGAAAACTAGGTTGCATCTCTAATGAAGGTAAATTAGTATTATTTATTTTGGCGTTTTTGAACAAACAAGAGTAAAAGTGAGCATGTTGTTTTATATACATAAGGCTGTAATATGTGAAGAAACAATAGATGAAGGCAACTGAGATCCAAAACTGGTCCATTATGCTAATTTTATTCTAAAGTCCTCTGAGTCTGGTGGTTCTTGACTAAGAATTTGTTTGGAAGATGGTGGTGCTTTGCTTGCAATGCTACTCCAGTATCTGAGCTACTTCATTTAAAGTTAGCTTGCCTACCTCAACATTATGTCGCAGTCTCATCTGTGATGCCAGTGTAGATGTATACATCTCAGGTCTCCAACATTCATGGTCAGTTATGGTTTGTCAAGAAACTGTTATAAAAGAATCCACAGTGAAAGAACTGTCTTAAAAATTTCTTCATTCATTTCTGGTTTTCCTTGCACAAAGGGCAGTCTTGTATTTTCAGTCTGCATAGCCTCAGGCAATTCACGCAGTACAGAATAATACTATTCTATTGAGAAAAGAATTACAGTGAGAGGTATTGGAGAGCTCTGTAACCTCAGAGAGCATCAGAAAGTCAGTGCTTCACAGAGGCATTGCAAAGCCACAGTTACACCTCTGCAAGGAAACCTTCTTATTACTCACTGAGTACCTGTCCAGGCTATTCAGGAAGGACACAGGCCCAGAATCATATCTGTACTGAAACCTCAGAACTTAAGAATGGATTTAAGCATATCAAGACCCATTACCTGCATACTTTCTAGCCATATGAGTAGCTGTAGCCCTGCTTCTGCTCCATCTTAAAGCCTTTTTGTTCTTGGGTGACTTCTGCCCTCCTTCCTTTTTCAGTGATTTGAACATCTTTGGCTCGTAGGAAGGGGAGGGCAGGTGTCCAGCTGCACTGCTGTTAAGCACTGGCTTTGTGCATCTACTGACTTTGGCCAATTAGAGGCATGATCATCAGGAAACCAACTGTGTACTGAAAGCCTAACAGGCATTTGTGGACCATGCCTTCAAGCTTACTGCTAAGGGGTGTTGGTGCTGCCATCAAAACTGGCTCAAAACCAGCTTGGACAAAAAAACACTATGTGGCCACCTGCGACCATTGTAGACCCTGTGTGGATTAGTGGGGAGCTGTTTCAGCCAGTTTCACTCCGGGAGGGTAGATAACTTTGTATAGCTCTCTTCCAGATGACTGGCAGCTCTTTGCTGTTTCTGTACCTTGCAGGTACACCTTAACCTTGATACATCTCTCTCTTCAGACTTTGTTTTTTTATTTCTTGTAACTAGACTCTAGGGCATACCATGAGATTGCAGAGGATTATCCTATTTCTTTTCCATCTGTCTTTTCTTCCTTGTCCCCTGTTCACAAAGCCCTCTGATAAGCATTTTGAATGTATTCTTACATACCTTAGTTTGCACATTACTGGCTTTAGGCTGCGTTTCTCACTTGCAGCATTCTGAAGTCACACCAATAACACCTTATGCATTATATCATTAAACATAATAAATGAATAACATTTTTATTTGATTGACAACTGTCCTTGTTAGCATCCTATAAAGGCTTAGTCTGGCAATAAAATACTTCTAATTAATTCATTGTCCCTACCCCTGATACCTACCATTAGTTTTACAGGGATTTCTACTGTTGGGTCTTCATCGAGGACCTCTTTGTGCAAGGGTACAGACCGAGATGCCTTGCAGTGATTAGGTCTTAGCCTAATTTTTGCAGTCACAGACTCTCCTCCCCTCTTTCTGTGAGCTCCTGAGGTGGATTCACCTTCTGAGCAATCATTTGTATTTATTGGATGCAAAATATCTGCCTAGTGATCACCTGAAGACGAACCTGGAATGTCCCTGACCCATTAGATCATTCTTCTCCAGCTGCAGCAAACAGGGATTTTCTTCTTCTATCATCACCTACGGCCATTCTCTGTCAGGGCTACCAGATGCATCCCCTTTCCCAGCTCTGGGAGAATCCCACTGGAAGAACCAGTGACACTCTTCTTTTACCCGTCAGGATTGTCACTATAAGAATACCTGGCAAGTTTTTTAATTTATTGTAGAATTTTTTTAAGTTTGTTCTTAGAACAGTCTCTGACCAAACTGCCATAGGGCTCCTTGTCTCCAAAGCTCTAGCTGGTCTTCCACTGCCCTTGCTAGTGCCAAGTTTGAGTGGCTGCAGTGGCAAGGCAGAAGCGATGTGTTGAGGCAGCTACTTGTACACTTTCGGACCGTAATGCAGCCCTTAGCACCAATAGCAGTCCTGTACTATGCCCTCAGCTCTAACAGGACTTGAACCTGTAGATGTCCATCCCCAGGCTCCAGGACAGACTCTCATACCTGTCCGCCTGCTTAGTTCCCTCACGGGCCGATCCTAACTGGCTTCTTCCATGTCTCTTAGTCCATAGGAAGGTTGCTCCCATGGGAAAATAGTGCACAAAGGCTAGCATCTTCTGTGAGAAACTAATAGCCCAGCTCAGGACAAAGTCCTGACAAGGAGCTGCCTAAAACAGACAGGGAGAGTCTGTATTGAGTATACAAACGCCCTGAAACGTCATTTCCCATCATTGCTCCATGCCAAAGCTGGTCCTTTCTCTCCACCCTCCATTACAGGGCCCAAGAGCCCAACACCCTGATTGAACAGACTGTCTCTCACTATCCAGATGTTCGCCCACTCCTGGGCAGAGACATAGGAAAATGTTTCGTGTAACAGGAACTTTAGTGGTTCCTGCACATTCCTGAAAGCTTGTAATGAGGCTGAGACTCATTAAAACACACCCAGCTCTCACACCATGGGAGCTGAAGTGAGGGCATAAAATGCCAGAGCAGCTTTACTGTGAATGAGGAGGGTACACCAAGCCTGGTCTGGAAAACCAGGTCCTATAATTATTCTGGCACTGCAACAATTAAGGAGTCTGGTGAAGCCCTGCTTGGCTGCAGACTCTAGAGAAAGAGAAGTACGATGGAGGCCATAAGCAGGCAGTAGTATGCCAATGAGACAGCCTGGCTGTCTTCTTAAGCACAAAGCCCAATATTCCTTTCTTCTCCCTTTTCCATCAATCCCCACCACCACCTTCATCAGATGAGCTACTAAAGTCTACAGATCATTCACTGTGATCCAAGTCCATGCCCCCTCTTATCAGAACTGATCGCTCTCCTTTTCTTGTATAGTCAACACGTGCAGAGATCAGCACAGAAATCAAATGTTTCTTTCAGATGCTGCTTCCTGGATGAATGTGTTCAGAATAGGGATATCAATTCACAGGTCTTATCCAGAGGAAGGACTTCAAGGGAAGTCGTCTTCTGCTCAGAATCTGCTCCACATGGGATCCCCTCTTAGGCCTGCTCTGCACCTATCTCTGTGCCTCAGACAGAGGACCATGAAGAAGGACAGAAAATACCAGGTTCTGTAGTGAGTGACAGCTCTGAGAACTTTCACTGTGGCACACAGGCCCTCTTTGTGATGGAGGTGCCAGGTTGGTGTACTGTATATTTCACCAAAGATGATCAGGTGTTCCTGTCACAAGAGGTTAATGATCAACTAAAACTGAGAAAATCTTTACAAGCACATTTTTCTGTCCTTCCTACAGTGCCTGCAATACCTCCTCCACATGCTGATGGGGTACTCCTCAGCTGTCTTCTCGTGGCGCTAGATTCTCACCATCCTGCACCTACAGACTGTAAGTGAGCAGTCATACATACTGCATTGCTGCAAACACATCCAAACTGAGGGGGGGGCACACCACAGTGATGGGCTAACTATAGAAGTATCCATTGCTTGAAAATCTCAAGCTGAAACACTAGATTTTGAAGGTTAAATTTTAGAGGGTGTGCAGCTCTCATTCCTGAATCTTCGTTCCTGCCCTGGAGGACACAGTGGACTGAAGTCACTTACTAAGTCTTATTTTGTTTCCAAACAAATCCTAGTGCTTTAAGCACACTTTTTATTTGTCTTATTACTTTAAAGAGTAAGACGAAAGGGGGTCTCTTTATGTTCCCTGTATATCTTTCAGCATTTTGCCTAGCCCAAGCAGGAATGCTAGTATTTATATTCTCTATATTTCACAGAGTGTTCTGTGGCCAGAGGGTCTATGTATTATTGTTATTTTTGGTCCAGCTTTCAGGGCCTGCATATTGCCAACAGCTTTTTTTGTAAGGAGACAGTAAAAAACTTTGTATTTGACAACACGTCTGTGTCTCTTGACTCAGTGCACTTTTGGAAAGCCCTCTCCTCTGGTATTCACACTATATCATCCTCCACCACAAGACAATTTAAAATAAGATATTCCCAGTCCTGCCAGCTTTCTCTAAACAAAGCCTGTGAGTTGAGAATGAGCTCATTATATGCATGACGTGTATTGGCATAGAGGTGCCAATGGGAGGGGAGCAGTTAGGGTAATTTGGGATATCCTAGGGCACTTTGGGGAGAACTTTGGATCTCTCCCTGTCCTCCAGCTGGCCTTCCTTCAGGCATCTTTCTTTGTTCTCCATTCATTTCAATAATTTCACCCTCAGACCATCAGCCTTCACAGACCCCAAATAAAACACTGAAACCAAATACCTGAACAGCAAGGATTCCTGTTCCTGCTGCTGCCACAGAGAAGTGGGGTCAGGAGGCAAAAGCAGAAATTGATTCTCCGTGAGGTGGCGGTTTGAGCTGCATCTGCCTCTGGAACAGCCAATGCATGCCCTCTAGCAAAGGTACCATAGGGGTTCTGATGCAGTAGGGAGCTGCCTTTTTTGTTTATACCCAAAGTTGGCCCTGAACCTGATAAGGACAAATGTGACATTCTTGTATCTTTAGAATGGATTAAATCTGTATTTATTGAAGATATGTGTCAGTTAATGTGAATAAAATCTACATGAGTATACCTGCCTTGGAAAAAATGACTACTCAGACGCTGTTTTAAAACGCACCTAAATGAATAACAGAGGAACCTGAAATTCTTATTTGGAAGTGTCCATATAACATAACTTAAATGACATTTAAATATCACTAACTCTTTGAATCTTGTACAACATTTTAGAAACATTCAGGTGCCTAGTTCTCTTTAATATCACAGACTATGAGACACACATGAGACACAAATATCTTCATAATTTGTGCATAAGGTCTCAAATTTATATTAGCTCTGAAAATAGAGCTTCGGCTTGTGGTTTTGTTGTTGTGAACTTTTATTCACAGGCTGCCTGTCTTTACCAAAAATTTGTCTGCCAGTTGTTAGCTTTTTTATGTTTAAGCATTTTGAATAGTTTTGTCCTCAGTATAACTAATCTCACAGATGGATTATTAGGTTTGCAGAATTTGTTTACATTTATAAATCTTTTATCTCATAGCTGAAACATTTTTTGAGGAGAGAAGAAAGTTTCTGCTGAAAAACTCCCTTTCTTTATATAAACTGTACTTCTGTTTTGTTAGAAGGAGGCCATATGCCCTGGCTAGGCTGGCATGAACGAGTGTATGGCTGCACATATAGTACACAATGTACTTTTCTGGTAATTTTCTTAATCTCTCCCAGTCCCTGCCCCTTTTATACCCACAAACTTTAATAAACTGAAAGAGAAATCCTGTGAAGGCTGGAACTTCCAAACCAAAAATGCAGTGCTTGAAATGAAACAGAATGATCTCATCCATGCCTAACTTTTAGTGCCCTTTCTATGTCTAGTAGACAGCTTTACTTTTATAAAACTTGAGTCCTTGTCAGCCTTGAAAATACTACTTATTGACTTTAAGTCACTTGTATTTACTTTAAGCAATTGCCTCTTGTGTATGTCCATACACAATAACTTTCCAAACAAAATGTCAAGTATTTTTTATGTTGATCAAGAGATCTAATTTCAAGGTCAAGCTATTCTCCAACTGTGCACGAGTGAAGGAAAAGTTTTTCAATGTACTATGTACAGTTTTCCACTCCTACACATCTGACATTAGAATAATGCACACTGGGCTTGATCCAGCAGAGAGTGGCTTTTGTGACTGTTGATCCTGGATATTTCAAGGGCCCCCCAGGCTCTAGTCAAAAAGTCTACTTTTGATTCTGATGGGAGAAAAGTGCTTCCTTCTATGGCAGCAGACTGCCAAATTATGCATCCTATGCTGGCTCTTTCCTGACTGGCACTGCATAATAGCCGTGGTAAAGATTTCAGTCTTTACCTCGAAAGCCAATTTGGCATGAAAGATTGGTAAGCAGATGACTCAAAACCAAATGTAGTATTTCATAAGAGAACATATGCAGGAAGAGTTGCTAAGTGTATTCCCCTTTTGCGCAGTAAATGAACTAACTAGCCAAATGCATTGTTAGGTATCTGTTAAAGGGCTTTTGTTTTCCCATAAATAACCCCTGCAAGTTTTGAAAATGAAATCAGCCATCACAAGCAGGCTTTTGGAAATGTCACGGGAGCTGAATGCAGTCAGCATGCTCAAGAAATCATTTGTCATGATTCAATCAATTGGCCAGAGCAAAAAACTAAAGAAAGACTGCAGTAGAATAAAAGAGCTTCAGGTTCCATGCATACAATCAATTCAAAACATTAGTCCAGCAACAATTACGTATTTATAGTGCCCTGCATATTAAAGAAAAAATAATTACTGAAGTGGGAAGAATATTATATTTATCAAAATAAGCAGAGCATAGCTGCAGCCAGAGACGTAGGCAGCAACAGGAAATTGCTGGACTACCTCTGTAGATACCTTCCAGTGCTGTGGATCCAAAGCTGGAATAGGTCCCTGATTCACTGAAGTACTTAAGCATGTGTTTCATTCCCAGTGAGTTCAAAGAGACTTAATCTTGTTCTTAAAGTAAGCATCTGCTTAAATGTTTAGCTGAATGAGGGTCTACTACATTGATTCCATTTTTATTGGAAACATCCACTGACTTCCATGACTGCAAAATTAGACTCTTAAATAGGACTTGCAGAACTGTGGATCTGGGTCTTATGTGTTCACCTATTTTGCTCTAAGCATCCTTCCTGAGTAGGGGATGTCCTGTCCATCAGCAATACGTATTTATCCAGCCTTGGGATAGTTAACGGATCAAGGAATATCCTTACTAGAAATCTTCTCAGTGGATTAGGATTGATAGAGCCTGACTCAGCAGAGTGCTTGAGCATGGCTCCACAAGCTGGATAATAAAATGAGGTTGGTGTTGGTCTGGGAACACTCTGAATAAATAACATGGTTCCCAGTTACTCCGAGTCCATTTTCCCACAAACCAGATACAGCTACCAGAACATGATTAGGTGGAACAAGGTCATAAGGCCCACAGGGTCACAGAGCAAGAGAGGTTCTCGTGTTTTGCGAAGATTCAGACCAAAGGCTGTGCTGCAGGGGTGAGCGAGGTGGAAGCAGTTGTGAAAGTGTCACACAGAGCACACAAGATTTGACAGGTCTATGAGTAGCCCCATTAAAGTCAATGAGAACGAAACACACGCTTTGCTCTGCAGAGATGGGATTACTCATGCGCCTAAAATTAAACATGTGGTTAAGTGCTTTGCTGAATCAGGGCCAGAGAGATGGAAAATGAGTACTGCCAGTACTGATTCTCCCCCATCCTCTTTTCCACACAGCTGCCTGCTGACGCCTGCTGACTTTTTTTGTAAATAAGTACTGTAGCTATAGTACTTATTTAATTACTAAAAGAAACTGGGACATATCCAAAATCCTGGTCTCACTGAGGTCCAACTTAGACAAAACTTCCATTAACGCCAACTTAAGATTCGACTCCATGTTCATAAAAATGGGATTCTGTAGCATAAGAATAGAGTTGTTCCTCATACAATGGATGGAGATGATGTTTCCTATGGCAGAACCAAATTAGTGGGAAAGTATAACCAACAGACAAGTCCAAAGGAAAGGTAAATTTTCTATTGGGAAATATATAGTAGAGAGATTTTTCCACGCTTTTCTTTTGTGTGCACTTAATCAGTAAACTTGTAAAATCTTTCAGCAGGAATTGGCTTTCATTTTACCATAAATAACTCTTACAATATCTGATAAAATTACATACGTTTGTGCACAGCAGATTTATTATTAACACATTTGCTCATTTAAGAGGTCTGGTAATAATTATTAATTTGATTCATCATACATAAGATTTGTGGTCACATCAAATTTTTTCTTTGATTTTAAAACCAAAAATGCAAGCTAGAGTGTGGAATCTCTGTGTGAATCAGGGAAAATGTCATATGTGTGTGTTCGACATAAAAGACTGTTCATATGACAAGCATCTGGAATTTATGTTACATAAATTTGGTAAATCACCATATTCTTACATTTCCGCACCACTTTCAGAATGATATTACAAGAGTTACATTCAACCTTTTTTTAGGATAGGCTGTATTTCCTCTGTCCGTGTAAACATCTCATGGGAAAAAAATTGAGATAAAGTATCTCATATAAGAATATACGCGGTACTACAGATATTATAGCTTAATAAACTGTGTCTTATTTTTGTGTAAATTATAAAGCTATAGATTTTCAGATAAACACAGATGATAGGGCTTTGATGTGCATTTTATTAGCTTTGGAAATGTGGGCATTTGATCTTTTTAATTGAAATAGACAGTGCAAAATAGACAAGATCGAGACTTTTAAAAGGGTTGTCTTCCCCTCTCATAGTGCAACTAAGTTTAAAAGATTTTAATACTGCATAACATGTGGTTTGTTCTGTTAAGTTAAATCAATATTAGAGTTAAGACGATGAATTCTGAGAATCTTTGCACAAGTCTTTAACTTATCTGTTCCTCCACTTGTCAGTCTATAAAATAGTGTATTACTAATAAGTGTCTTTGAACTAATGCAGTAAAATGGAGTTAGAATTACAAAAAACTTGAAAATATTAGATGAAAAGTGATATGTAAGTACAAACAATGATTAATAATAATAATTAATAATAATAATAATAATAATAAAATGCATAAATGCACAAAAATCCTTGGAAAACATGGTGTCTTTCATTACTGCCAGTAGTTCTGGGTGAACAAGAGGAGATACTCCAGCTACTTGCTTTTTAATAGAGAAAGTGAGTTGCCAGGCTGGACATTTATCAGTAAGGTTTTGCTAGATATGGACTAACGCAGAACGGGACATTTATTTCTGCCATGCTCCAGAGGTCCATAAAGCCTCTACAACCATACTCCAATGTTCAACCTTCTTTCTTTGTTCTTGCCTTGATAATAGTCATGGAAAGAGCAACCCTAGACAATTGGTCAGGGTTGGTTTCTTTCAGTCCTCACATATTAAATACACAGCTATTAGCTCTGTGGTGTTTTTGGTGTAAGGGAGATGGGCATATGCCATACACATCAGAAAAGAATTAACAGCCCTTCCCAAAAAAAGGACAGCCCAGCTTTCACAATGTTCACATCTCGCAAGAGCTACTTTTAATTAGCCATTGTGCCCATACTTACATTACACACTGCTGCAGATCTGTGTTAGACTTCTTGCCTCTAACTGATAGCTGAACAACTTGGTGGCTAAAACTCAAAAGGGCTGCCGTCTATCAGGTCTTCCTGTGGAAGAGCAGACCTGGGAACTGGTGTTTGCTTTTTTTGGCTGTCAAAAAATCACCATAAGTTGAGCTGAATTAAAATGCATTTTAAAAAATACACGTATTTTTTACTGCATCACTGTTTATGGGGGAATGAAGAGTGTTCAGGGAATTCAGTCCAGGAGAGATGGCAGAGGCTTTTGTGTGAGTGCGTGTGACTAAATTAATATTAAAGTGACTAAAACTTTCATATGACCAGCTCACTCTGGAAGATAGTGATATTTGGATGGATCAGCTAATAGGCCTGGAAGGAGATAAAAGGAACAATACTGCCCTGTGCTGAGCAGCAAGGGATGCCCAGGCATATCCCAGTGGGAGCACTGATCTGTGACAGTTTACATCTGGCACTGGAGTATGTAATTTTTTTCTGCCTATATCACCATCTTCTCCTCCACTTCCCCTAATCATTTTACAATGCTGGTGTGATTGATCTGAGAACAGTTCTTGCAATCCTGTGCAAAGGACGCCCCAAAGTGGGTAGGACAGGACTGGTGTGCAGTGGGAGGTGAGGTGTTACAGTAGGTGAAAATCTACTGTACAGGTGCCAGGAGTGAGAAGCCTGTATGATTTACCCAACCCACCAGGGAAGACTGGAAGCTGGAGTACCTCTGTCCATCAGCTCTTAGAGTGACTTCAAGAAGATGAGGTCCCTCTGTCTAATGCAGATGAAGAAGTCATTTAGCCTGCAAGTCAGACAGGACACAATAAAGAATGACCAAATTTCACTGGACTGTCTGAGACTATGGGTATTCTCTGAACTATGCTGGAAGGCAACCACAAGTCATATGGCTCTGCTTGGGAAAACTGCCATGGAACAGTGAGATTAATTTTGGCCTGAAAATGAAGTCCTGACAGTTTGGATTGCTATCTCACAAAGACAGTCTAGCCTGTGCCTGTGGCACTCTCAGCGTACCAAGTAGCAGGTGCTGAGCTGCGGGGTCACAAAGCTGGATTCAAGTAATAGAAATAAAGATAGTTTCATGGCTGGTCATTTTAGCTTTCTGATGAAGGGAGAGCAATACAAGAGCAGGAAGCATGAGGTAAGAACCACAAAAAAAGCCTGGGGGGAAGCTTTGTTACAGTTTAGGATCATAGGAGAAGACTTGAAAGAGTGGCAACAAAATCTGGGTGTGGTAAAAGTGCATCCTAGCAGAAAGTCTTAAAACAGGCAACAAAACAATAGCAAGAGTTCATGGGGTCTAGACCAATGGCCAAATATAGGAAACCGCAATGTTTGCTTGCTTGAGCAGAAGTTGGCAGAGAGGAAGAAGTGCCTGAGAGTGGAAACTTGCTGTGACGGCCAAGCGATGTCCAGGAGGGACCCAGACGCTTCCTCACATAGCACCAGGAATTGTGTGGGTGACCCTGGCTCTGTGTGCTCAAGCATGGATCAGGAAAGATGCCAGCAGTGAAAGCAGCATCCCTGGGTGAGTGTATGTGAGGGGGAAAAGCAGAATGGCAGGAGGGAAAGTCAGAGCGAGACACAAATATCCATTCTGCAGCTCCCATCACACAGAGTGGTCTGTAAGATCAATTGGGGACTGAAAACAGCTTGTCCTGCAAATGACCTTATGAAGGAGAGCAGCTGGCTAAGGGCTCTCTGTCAGTTAAGGAAAACAGGAGTCCTTGGGATTATGACAGAAAGCGACTGGAGTCTGTAGGTGCTTACCCCTGGAGCACCTTCACACCATGATGAAGAGGAAAATCTGAGGGTCATGCGGGCCATGGGCCAGAGTGGTCCAACTGCACACGAGTTCAGGTGAGCCTAATGACCCAATGCCAGAGGAAAGAGGAACCCTTCCCTGAGATGTCCACATACTGAAGGGCATGAGCAGTCTAACAGCTCCATGGGGCTGAATGGGAGGAATCACTAGGCAGGCCAGCACAGGATAAACATATAGCACATGAGTGTTGCATGCCTTTTTGGTAAAAACTGACATATTGCAAAATTGAGGAAAACATGAAATATGTAACCTTGTTGTACAAGTCTTAGGTAATCCTGTTGTTCCTGGTATATACAGTTAATCTAATGGTATAACTTCTAGTCGTCTTCCCTGAGCGGGCTGAGTGGCTGGAATGCTGCAGTGTGAGATCTGACAGAACATCCCTGCAGAAAAGCATTGCCTTTTTTGATTGCCACTAGCAACTTAGTTTTGCCTGAAGCCATGTACAGCAGAAGCATTTGGTATTTTGCCAAACCAAAAAGGAACGGGTGTTATACCCAAACTGCTTGGAAGAATTTACCTCTCTTTGTGTTGCATGCATACCTCTACAATGTACCCAGAGTGCCATGGAAGCAAAAGCAAAATCTGTATGTGAGTCAGAGAGGAGACTGACATTGAAAAGTGGTGGAAGTTGGCTGGATCTGGCTGAAAAATCAGGGTGGAAATGGAGAGAGGCACTAGTACCCAGTCCTGTGCCAGCCAGCAGTGATAAGGGAGAAGTGACCACCAAGGGGCAGCATTTTCCTAGTAGTTTTGTCATGTTGTTTCTAAGAACTACTTCCCTACCATCCCTACATCACCATTCAGATCCGTGAAAGTAATGTAGCAGTTGTGAAAATGGCCCTGAGAGCCTGTAGATGCCAGTCAACATGGGAATGCTCAGTACTGGCCTCTCCTCCAGGGGTAGGACACAGTGGAGCGGTCACAGAGTCTGGAGAAGGTAAGTCAAGTCCCCCAACTAACACTGCGAAGTTCAAGCAATGGAGAGCACCATTGATCAATATTTTATACTTAAATGTGATGAAGTGTAAAAGTGTGATTAATGGGGCAATTAAATTCCCTTGCTTCCAGCAGAGACCTGAACCTGCATTTTGAGTTTTTTTTCAGTACCATAATGTTTATCTAGTTTAAAGGTACTCCCTAATTTCATGTTGAGCTTTTATCCCAATTTTACAGAGGTACGGTGAAAAATTATGTCACATGGTTAGCAAAAACTATTAGATTACGATCCTTTAATCAGGCATATTGAGCATTAAGGCCCTGATTCAGCAATGCATTTAAGTGTGTGCTGAATTTTAATTATGTGCAAAGACCATTGTTATTCAGAAAAGTGTTTAGGTGTATGCTTATATGTTTTGCTGAACTGAAGCTTGAGAGCAATAAGAAGGCATCTGGCACTTACCTAAGAGTAATCAAGGGTGAGTCATAGTAGTGAAACTGAAGCTGTGACTACAGAGAGTTATTACACAGAGCAGTCTCCCGACCCTGTACTTTAATAATCAGGAAAGGGAAAGATCTGCTTATCCCAGTCTTCAGAGTCCTGAAGTGTCTTTTTTGCAGGATGAAACTGCATTATTTTACCAGGGTCCTTTCATTTCTTGTCAACAGAGGATGGTTAATAGGGGAATGGTTTTTTTGATTGTGCTTTCCACCCGACAAATAATTCCCAGCACACATTGGTGACTGTTGAACAAACTTCTGCTGTAAAACCAATTGAAAGGCTCCCATTGATTCTAAGGAAAGCTGGATCAGGCCTTGGGTGAGTCAGTGCAAGGGCATCTCCAGTCTCAGCACTTGTCTAGCCTCTGTAATGTGGCAGCAGATCAAGGACTCCCAGCCAGCGACTAACAAATGCTTAGATTGGAGAATCATTTCCCGACCCTAAAGTCTGCTGACAGCAGGCTGCTGCCTCTTTCTAGCTGTTTCTTTCTTTCCAGATGTTGCAGTCATCAGTGCGAGCTACCCCAGGTAACCCTAGGATGGCACAACTGTCTCTAACATCACCTGGCACACCCCCTGGGGTGTGTGGGGAGGTGCTCTGGCAAGCACTGTACCTCGATGTGAGGCACCACTGCTCCACTTGCCTTAGCCATGATGCTAAAGGAAGAATTTAACCTGCTGTCAACTCAGAGTAATAAATGAGATAACTCCCCAAGTATTTATCAGCTTTTTTACTGGCGATGCCCAGGACTGTTTAAGTCTTACTATGACTGATTAAAAAACATAATGGAAAATTGATTTTTTTCTGCTTTATAGGGGGAAAATCAATGCAGATTAAGAACAGGATAAACAGTGAAAGGGAAGAAATATGACTGCAAATTCCACTGGACCCAAACTCAAAACCAAGAGTATATATTCTAAACTGCAGGAACACACACTTTCTAAAGCCTCCTAAGTCTCTGCTCTGGTAACATAATCTCAGACAAACTTGAAAGCAGATTGAAAATAGATGGGGTGTCTCTAAGTGAAAAGAGACGGTTATCCTCTGCACCTGCTAACAAACACAGTCCCTTTTTGTTATGAAATGTCTCTAACTTAAAACACTGCCTGAAAATAAACTCCTTCATCAATTCATCATGAATTCTTCAAAGGCATTTTGGAAGTTTCGCTAAACCATTGGCTCTATTGTGGCTTTATTTAGGACTTGAGGAGAGAGAATGCTGCAATCAGAAATACAGACAGACAGAGGAAATTATTACCTTTCAATCCCTGTGATTTAGAAAGAATAACATGCCTCTTTCTTGATCTGTTGTATTATATACTTAGAATAAGATTTGACGATGATGTGGCATTGAACTGTAACTCTCCACTGAAGTGATACCATCCTGCATTGAATACCAGAGACTTCTGGACCTGGGACTTTTGTGCCCTTCCTAGAATGGCATCCTCCCACTGCTTTTGGATTAATCACTGTATGGTCCCCTCTGTACCTTTCCAGCAGAAATGATTAATGCAAAGGGTAGGCAGCCACGCCCTCACTTCTGTGTAGTCACTTCTCATCATTTAGAATAAAGGTTAGTTTTGAGAGCAATACTAACTTTTTTTATATTATTATTTTTCTGTGCTGTTTTTAAGTTCCTCACACTCTTTCAAACAAACCTAGGTAAGTTTTCCTCCTTTCTGAAGTTGTGCAGCCACACAAATTTATTCCTCATGTAAAGGAGAAAAAACGTTGCTGCAGTGCAGCGCTCTGGGCATTTAAGATCTTCTAAAAGTACAGCAGCAAGTAGCTACTTTTTCTGGTGGTGGTGAGTGCATATCTGTTTTGGGATGAACAGCTGAGGTTGCTGTTCAGCTTTTTAGGCCTTCTCAAACACTTCACCATTTTGCCTCATAAGGAGAGTAGTCTGGGGAAAACGTTAGGCGTTAGTTGTGGCAAAGACCTTCCTGGCTCTATTTTGACAATGGGATTAAGAAAACATGATTTCTAATAGCTACACAGCAAATTAGGGATGTTTGACATCTGTTTCTGTAATTCTGAGCTCCCTAAATGCTCTCAAAAATGTCCAGAAGCACTAGGGTCTGTGATGGGAACACCAGAAGAAGTACCTCAAGAGGAATATAACTGGGAAACTGGGTACCGGGTACTGGGATAATGGGTACCAGCCCCAACCACAGCTGCCTGCAGCTGGAGGATGTGTCTCAGGAAGCCCGCTCCAGCCCTGTCCTCCCTCTTTTTTCCACCACGCCCTCTGCACTGTGTGTGTTTCTGTCTACCCATTGCCAAACTTTGAAAATCAGGAAACTTATGAACTCAAACTAAATCATTTGGCTTAAAAAGCTGCAATAAAAGTGATCATTGGAGAATATGAATCGGATAAATGTGTCCTTTTGACAAGAGTTTATTTTTTCTCTTGGAAAATAATTTATTATTCCATATGTTTTGCCACTGAAGGTTTGCTTTTAGAATGCACGTTATAGAGACTGTCAGAAAATTTCTCTGAAGCCTAGTTCAAGTATATGCAAAAATGAGACATTCCCCTTTTTTGTGTAAATAGCATTATAGCAGTTTCGCCATAGAGTGTATGGCAAAGGTGAAAAGAGATGAATTTACAGACATCCTATATGAGACATTCAGCCAGCCTAATTGCTGTGTCTTTGTACCAAAGCAATGCTGACTTAAGTGAACTAAGGATTTGACCCGTGTTCACAAAATCAGGCTCATGACTCAGTTCCTTTTTGCTGGTAAAGCTCTGGGTTGCTATCAACATTTTTTGAAGTCTTATTTGGTAGCTCTTTTGCCTGGCTGGTGCTGCTCTGCCGCCCTGGGGCAGGGCTTATCTGGCAGTATTCATGACTAACTTTTGTCAGGACTCTCTCAAAGTTAAAGAAAGCTTTTTATTTAAAGAGGGTTGCAAATAAAGAAACTTTCTCTTGTCTGATTTCAGCTGTGACCAAGGGAAAAAAAGTACTTTGTGGGTTGTTTGTGGGTTATTTGTACACATAGAGGATTGTGTCACAGGAACCTTTCAGCCCACTACCATCTGCTGCTGCTAATGGAAACTATCCAAATCATCCCAAATTAGGCAAGTCGCTGAGAACAAACCTGATGAAGAATGAATGATTTGCAGTCAGTTAAATATTCAAAATGGCATTCTAAAATGAGTGGTTTTCTCAAAAGTCCCCTGCTAAAATATGCCGCAACATACAACAGTGCAGTGTTGAGGGTGAGTCCAGGGAAAGAGGGATAACTCCTGGAAAAAAATTTCCTGGAAACAGTTGGAATATGCCCTACCCTTTGGACAGATCTGTATGTTGTGGGTGCTTGGAATGGGGTGGGAAGCCAGGAATCACTCGGGGTTATGTATTTCAGCGATGGACTGGTGAGAAATACTAAGCCAGAACAGGGGTATTAGAGCCTTTAATAACATGAGACAACAAAGCAGACTTGGGAACCCACCCCTTGCAAACAGCACTTCGCATGTGCATGTGATTAATAGCTGTGGTGAAGGGTTAGTGAATAACAGCCTCATGCCAAATGGATATCAATGGGATCAAACCATGCGTTTGGCAGATATAGGAAGGAGTATTCATTGTTGTACACGGAATAAAGGAGAGTGCACAGCAACTCCCTGAACCCCTGGTAGAGCTCTGGCACACGGACAAGAATCTGGCTGTAACCCTGTACAACAAGGACCACGCATGTACACATGTGCACACAATTACATGGCATGAACGTAACAAGAGAAAATTGAATATAAAATATTACAGAAAGCCAATAATTCTGGTTTATATCTTTCTTTCTCCTTGAGGCAGAAAAGAACCTGGCTATTTTAAAATCTGGGATCTATTTACATAGCCAAATGTAATGCTCTTTCTTGTGCAAAATAGGGTAGGAAGGAATTTAAAATGTCAACATTCCCTAGACCTGTTTATCTCTTTTCATGCCTCCCTCTGTACTAAGTATTAAGGAACAGACACTAGATGTTAGAAGCTGTGACAGTTCTGCTGAAGCTATGACAAGTTATACCACTACAAATATGATCCAAAATCTCTGATGATGTACCTATGGTAGAAAATATGGTTTTAACCACATGGTAGCTAGCATATGGGAAAATCCTTTTGTTGACAGAGCAGGTTGCATCTTTCACTTGTTAGCAGATTCAAGAAACCAAAGGAAAGCTTTAACACAGAAAGTCAGTATTTTCCATGAGAGGTATTCAGTAGGATATGTTTGTTTTCCAAAAATGCCTAATGGAAATGGAAAGCACAACATTTTTTTACTAACTTAATCTATAAATTATAACGAAAAACAATCTTATTATGCTAAATTCTCCTAAAGGTCACTAGAGACTGATCAAAGTTCAAGTTTGCTGTTACCAGTACACAAAGACCTTGGTATAAATGAGCTGTTTTGGTGATGGTAAAGTTTATGGGAGCTAGAGCTAGGCATATTTTCCCAAGTAAACAAAGTAAGCAAACATTACTAGAAAAAAATAAGGAAAGATTAAATAAATTAGAATGCTGCTACTTGGCAAAACACAGGGAATGCTCTCCCCTGTGCATGGGAGAAAAAAGTGCCTGGGTAGGGTCTCCAAAGAATTTCATTTTTGGTGTGTACACTGGAGATTATAACCTTCACTTCATTGCATCCTATGGCACACATCAACGTAACTGGCATCCAGCATCTCTATGTAATAGCCTGTAGCCAACCAATTGACTCACTGCTCACAGAAAGTGTACAGTTCTATAGCTATCTGTTTGTGTGACAGAGCAGGGGAGAAATCTGGGTCACCTGCATACCCTGAGTCACTGCAGTCAGTTTAAAGCTGTGAATGCTCCACTGAACTGATTAAACTTCTGCTACAAACCTTGTGTACAAAAAAACCCCTCAAACAGTTCATGTTTTGTATGTTTCTAGATCTGCAAATGAAAGAAGCAATAGCCTTAACTCTAAATCAAAGTAGCAATGTCTTTAACCCACTAAAAATGTAGTAATGTCTTTAATCCACTAAAAATTAAATTTATTGTGACTTTATTGCTGGCATGTGTTAATTATATTTTAAAGTATGGAGACAGAGGCCATCTGAGGTTTCCACAGAGGATTTCATGTATACAGAGAAGATACTTCTCAAAGTGAACAAGCAGCGGAGAAGAAACAATTCGGTTCCTGCTAATTTAGTTGCTGTTTCTGCTTTATTGCTCATTAGGAACCTAGAACTCCTTGACTATCCTCTCTGGACTTGTCTACATTACAGTACAAAACGTCATTTGGTTCCAACATTATTATGAAAAGTCAAACTGACTCTGTTTAGAGGGATTCAAAGCTTTACTCCTTATAATAACTTTGCCTTGTTTATTTAACTCTTGAGAATTGTGCTTGTGCCGGTGTTAGATATGTTTTGGTAATGTTGACACATTCTCTTTAAAATAAGAATAATCATGGTTTTCCTGGCTTTACTTCATGCTTGTACAGCAGGAAGCCAAGACTGTACTGAAGTAAAGAAGTAAATTAGGTTATTCTGTAGAAAATCTGCAGGGATTGAGGTGGAAATTACACTTGCATCTTTGGCTGGTTTTGCTCTGCCGTGGGATGAAGGTCTGATGTTGCTGCCATAGAGACATATCATTTTTTGTCCAATTTTCACAACCTATATCCCAGGTTGTACATTTGAAGGACAAATGAAGTAGAAGTAGACAGATCTAGACTAAAATTAAACTGTCTTTTCATCATCTGCATCACAGGGGAAATGTCAGTACCCTGAAAAGTAGAGGACTGATGGACAGCACAATGACTCACTTCTTTCTATGGGAAGGAAGATGACAAGAAACAGATTTTCAGCTGTTGTTGAAGCTTTTCCATCTATTGGGCAATACATGCGCCAAGAAATGATGAGAGGCAGGATATGATATACCACTCATACTCCCTTTCCTCCACCTGCACAAAATCCAGGCTGTGCACCACAGACTTCTTGGTTATGTTGCAGGCATCCATCTGTCAAGTAGGACTTTTCTCAGAATTAACATTTTAGGCCAAATTAATCCCTGGGATAATTCCATTGTGTTTTTCTAAGGAAATATCAATTACTGTGAACGGAAGGATGATCTCATGATGAAAGCAAATGAATGACTGGGAATCATGGCTGGGATCTCAGATAGATTCCTCTTCTGCTACAGAGTTCCCATATGATCTGGATAAACTGACACAAATGTCAGTTGCCTTGATTTCCACCTCTGTAAAATGTGGTTAATTCTAATTTACTTCCAGAGCCATCTTTTAAGGATGTGTATTTCTTTGAGCTGTTTTGATAAAAGGAACTACAGAAAAAGAAAACTGGTATATTGCTATTTTCATAAATTGTGAAAAAACAAACAGTAAAGAGGCTCATGTTCTGGGAGATGACAAGCTGACATATCTGCTATTAGTAAGTTTACACTGTCAACTTACTCTGAACAAGAAGGATTAAAATCTCTTTTTGATCCTACTTTGAGCTATCTCAAAGGACAAGGGATATATATATATAAAGCAGACTAGGATTAGTCGAGAATGGAGTAACATTAAGAAAATCATCCTTGAAACTTCAGAAGAGACTGAAAACAACCTTTTGCTGTGCCATTGCTCTTTTACTTCAAGCAGTAATGACCATACCACCAGAAATCAGTAAATGAGTCAACAGTATCCTTTGGCAGATTAATGGACAATTGGTACAGTATGGAAAACTGGAGCATCCTTCTGAGATCCGAGATGCACCATTATTTCCTGCTGCACATGGGTGAAGAGAACACAAATAGTCCGTTTAGTAGATATTCCTAAATGGGAAGGCTCAGGCATCTGGTGATGGAGTTGGCAGAGGACAGCAAGTCTAGTATAGAGAAACCTAAAGTACCAGGTAGGAAAAATTTCCAGGTTTTCCATTAAATATCTGGAGTTTTTTAGTCACAGGGGAGCAGAACCTAATCTGACCATTTTCTTCTTCACTATAACAGAACATTAAACCAAAAACTTCACAAAAATGGTGGAAATATATGTCAGATCTCCTCCAAGAATTTAGCTGCAAGGAACTACCCCCTCTTCCTTTCAAATTTTATCAGTGAATGTATTTTGGAGGTAGGTGATTATATAAATTAGTTTGTTTTCATAAAAATAATCAGGTAGGAGGGAGCTCCCTTAGCCCTCATTAAAAATGCTTTATAATTTAAAGCTTTATACCAGAGCTGTCAGGGTTCATAATCTGCCCTTTTCCTCCTGATTTGGAGTAGTAGCTGATTCCAATTGCACAAATGCTACATGGATGTCCTAAATGCAAGTGCAGAAGCAATTACTCTTGCATACAATGAGTAAATTAATATTGTATTAAAGTGGAATAGTTTGGATGGGAAAGTGTCCTGACATAGACTGCCCAATGTTGGCGCAGTAACTTCAGAGTTATGACATTACAGCTCAAATCCATTATCCAGATTAGGCAAAGATACCTCTTGCCTCCTGTGTCCTTGGTTCAGGCTCCAGTTGAAAGAGAATCATCTGTGTGTTGTTTTGCACACTCCTGTCTCAGGTCTCACAGGCACTGAGAGGCAAGAAAAGGCTTGTTTTCGTAACTATGATGTAGCTTCAGGGTATGCTAAAGTTTTAAGTGACATGACAGTGTCTTTTTTTGGGTGGTTCTGAAAACATCAAGTGACAATTTAGATGCATATGGAACTTTAACTGTCTAGTATTAGGTACTTTGAAACTTGAAGTTGTCTGATGTCAGCTGAACACTAAAAGCACACTGGCACCTACCTCTAAAGCATAGATGAATTTTTCTGAAGAACGAGATATCCAAGTCCCTTCATGGATTTAGGTTTTAGTCCTAAAATTTTCCACAAAACGTGTTATCATTTTTAATCACAGCCATTTGGAGTAATCATCTTCCCTGAGATATGCTCACCCGTGAGTTACACAAATGCTCTTGCATGTTTTGTACATATAAGAAACTTCCCTATAAGTATGGTTTGTTTTTCTTCATAGAGCGAGTCTGCATAATTAGATTAGGTCAAGCTAAAAATGCATTGGGTTTCCCTCTCTCTCTCCAGCTCTGCTGCAATACTCTAGCTCCACTGACTGATCTAAAGTAGGAACTGGTGCCTCCTGGAAATGTACTTCCTTAGGAAATGTGTACAGTTAAAATCTTTTCCAAGTACTGATGTAAGTCCTGCTTGGTTTTTCTGCATGTGCTTAGTTTTTACTGTCCTATTTCACGCACATTTCCATGAGATTTTACTGTTTTGCAGTTGCAACTTATTTTTACTTTCGTTGTCATTGCTGATGTTATTATTACCATAGCACTAGCAAAAAAAGAAAAAAACCCAAAGAATTTCTTAAGAAAGCAGAAATGCTGGTCTCTTTGAGGATTAATATGATCTTGTCAGCATGACAGGAAAACAACAGCTTAGAACCTAGTCCACAAAATCAAACAACTTTACCTCTATGAATCAGGGAGTAATTCTGAAAGAGGCACTTGGCTAAAATGTTCTTCTCTACCCCACTTTCTCCACTTTTGATAAAGGAAGGTCATTTGTTCATGTATGTATTCAACTAACCTTAGATAACACCAGCTTATGCTTGACTGCTAACAACTGCTAACAACTGTGAGGGTGTTTTGAAATGCACCAAAGTTTACATTTCTGAGGCTCATTAAGTCACGTCTTTGGATGTAATCTAGGTTGTTCAAAATTATGCACAATATATTATGACATTTATTTGATAGCATCTGAGCATAAGAACTGGCAAAAATATTAATAAATCCCACTTGATTATTCCTATAGTAAGATTTAATACCCAGTTACCTCATTCTAATAAAAAATCCAAGCAGCTTTCAGGGGGTTAGCCTTTCTCTTCTGAGATGCTTTGAGGAAGTTGGCACAAATATTTTCTACAAGCTCCAGCAAATGAACCCAGTGTATAGAAATTGAAGTGTCTAATCTAATCTGTTGAGGGATCTGCACCACATGCATTACCCTGACATTTAAGGTCTCATAGTCAGCGACCAGTTAACCAAATCTGTCACTGTGACAGACATCTATTTCTACATGCTGCGCCACAACTTAATCTTACAGGCACAGTTTAGGTGAAGTATATTGTAGCACAGTGATTCGGAGTCTATAATGTCTTTAATGAAGAAATTTCCTGACTGGTATTAAACCAGTTCACTTTTGATTGCCATATTTGCAATAAAGCATGCGAATTAGTCTACGAAGGTATGCACAATAGATCAGCTATTAGACTGCATAACGCTAGTTGTCTTTACAATTACTGTTATTATTATGTGTTGTTACAACCCTCCACCTCTTCCCTTTTCCCTGATACCAGAGTCTGTGACAATGACTTTCTGGAAGCGAAGGTTATTTTGGAAATGGCTGCTTAGTGACATGTCTGAACTTCTAAATTACCTCTTTTGATACCTTGTGATTACTGTACGTCACACTGTAAATCTGCTATGAGTCAGAATGTTATCTGACATCTCCGGATGATATAGCAAAATGTACTGTTGTTCATAACTCCAGCGTATTTATTACTTTTAACTAACCAGGGAACAGAAGGAATTCCTCTAGCACGCTTTGATTCCTACCCTCTTGTTTTCTTCTGCGGTGTTGTTTGCTTAACAAGGCTGATAATTTTTATGTTGAACTTGTCTCCAGCTTTCTGCACGGGCTCTTTCCACCTGCTGCTCCCCACTTGGCCTGGCGTGTGGAGTCCCAGAGCTGACAGGTGGGGTGGTACATGCACGCATTGTCATTTATTTCTTTCTCCAAAGCAGGTTTTCTCCATCAGAGAAAGCTCTTGCCATTGGGAGGACACTTATCCTTTGTTTATATGGAGAAATGTTTCTACAAGATGCAGGCTTTGTAGACTCTTGTGAGTGCAGCTAAATCCACTTAGATTCAGGCTGGTGGAGCCCTAATGCTACCTCCAGCCACCCTGGAGCACTGGGAACATCCAGCGGAGCAGGCACTCTCCGCACAGTCTATGCATTTCATCCCACCCTTTCGTGCCATTTGGTTTTATTAGTCGGCATCAGGCTTTGTTAAACTTTTTCCCTGGAGGATTTGTTTTGTTTCTAAAGCTTTCCTGCCAGCCCTCATCTACCCCAACCAATAGTCTTGCCTCTTTGAAGAAAAAATCCGTATGCTCTTGATGGAGAATGAGAGACTTCTGCCACTGTGACTCAGCAGCAATTATACTGCTTTTTATGCAGAGTTTATTAGGATGTTCCAGAGAAGGAGCAAACCTAGTGCATAGTAAGCTCAGCAATCCTGCTGCAGCAAGAAGGACTAAGTCATGATGACTGGGATCTTGGCAGTAGGTCCAGAAACAGATTGAGAATCGGCGTTTGAAAGTAAGGAACACAGTTCTGACAAAGCGCACCAACTCTTTAAAATCTAGGTTACTATGTTCTGTGCTTCAGGCTGAGAAGTTTAACGCCAGATCAATGTGATCCACTAATGGGTTCAATAAGGCCCCTCAAAGCTTTCATATTCTGAACAAAATGCACCCTCCCCCCATGTCTGCAATTACTGCCACTGATGGTGATAACACACCCCTTGAATCAAAGTAAAAGCAGCTGAGATGTTTGTGACACTTGGGGCAGACTTCACAGGAGCACTTCAAGCATTGCTTGAAAGAGGTCTTAATGCACTTAATATATTTTGAGGTTGCAAAGAACAGCCTTAAATAATCACATAGGGGAGAAAGAAACTTGTTAAAAGCTCCCCAATTTATTAGACACAGCTTCATGTACAGACTCCCATTCTTCTGGGACAGCATGATGTGCCACTTGATGGAAGTCATGAGGAAACAGTTATATAAAGGGCTGGCTAGCAGAAAAAGGAGGCAACATTTTAAAAACTCTCTTAGAAAAGGAAACAATCAGCTTGATGTGCCCAAACCCTTTCCATAACTTCATGCCTCTGTATCCCATGAATTATTGAAGACGGTTTCAGTGCGTAATTTCCCCCAGCTGGGTTTCCTGGCGGGCCGTTTATTTGTCCCACTTACACGGTGCAGCTCAGGCTATGCCCACCTCACCTCTTGAAGGCAGCACCCCGTTGCGGGGCTGCCCTGAGGGAGCCCCGGTTTGCAGCACTCCTCGCCCTGGGGTGTGTTTGTTTCCAGCACTCCTCTGCCAAGTTTCAGTAGTTTACTTCGGTTTTGCTTAACTGGAAGCTGAGGTAAGAGTTCCCCATGGATGCCCACTCTGACAGCGAGGGGAATGCCAGGCTCAGGGCAAGTGGGAGCATGGAGCCCCCTGCTCTGGCATCCCATCCCAAATGGGACACACAGGCCCTCTCTTTCCTAATGCGTTTCCAGCTGACCTATGCTGGGGCATGGGGTAAAAAGAAGAAAAGGGGGGAAGGGAACAGGAAAAGAAGGAAAAGAAAGATGGGAAAGGGAAGAAGAGAAAAGGGGAACCAAGCAAAGGGGATAAGAAAAAGAAAGAAAAAGAAAGAAAAAGACATTAAAAAGAATGAAAAAGTAACTAAAAAGATGACAGAAAAAATAAAGGAAAGAAAGAAGTAGGAAAGAAAGAAAGAAGTCAGAAAGAAAAAAGAAAGGAAAAAGGAAAACGGAGAAAGGAAAAAAGGGAAAAGGGGAAAGTACAAAACCCTTGAAGAAGAGGGTTGTGCCAAGCTAGCGGCAGCAGCGGGGCAAACCCTACCCAGCGCATGAACCAGCCCGTGCCGCTGCCGTTGCCGTCACGGGTGCGGGTACCGGCGCGGGCACTGGTGCCGGCGCAGCGCCGCCCAGGGCGCGGGAGGGGCAGCCGGGGCGCGGGAGGGGCGGGGCGGGGGCGCGGGGCGGGGCGGGCGCGGGGCGGGTCCGCACGCAGGCGCGGTGGGAGCCCGGGGCGCCCCACGCGGGCGCTCCCAGAGCCTCGGCGGCGGCGCCCGGCTCGGCAGCGAGGGGGGTGCGGGCCGGGGGAGAGCCGTGGCCGCAGCAGCGCCGAGGCGCCGCGGGAGGAGGGCGGCAGCAGGAGCAGCAGCCGCCGCCGCAGCAGCAGCCGCCGCGCCCCGCTCAGCCCAGCCGCGCTCCCTCCGCCGCTCGCCCCGCTGCCATGGGGTAGGGGGCGGCGGAGGCACAGAGGGACGCCGTCAGGCTGCGGCCGCCGGCGGAGCGCGGAGCGGCGCCCCGCGGTGCCGGGGGGCGCGAGGGGCAGCCGCGGCGGGGCTGGCGGGGGAGGCCGGGCGGGGGGGGCTGCCCCGGTGCGAGCGCGACGGCGGCGGCGGCAGGCGGAGAGATGATCGCGGAGTTGCTGAGCAGCGCCCTGGGGCTCGCCCTGTACCTCAACACCCTGAGCGCCGACTTCTGCTACGATGACAGGTAGGGCGGGGAGCGGCGGGGCCGGAAGGGCGGGCGGGGGCTGCCCACCTGCCGGGAGCGGGGCGGCGGCCGCCCCCCTCGGGGTGCCCGGGGTGGCGCGGGGGGGTCCCGGTGGCTCCTCGGCTCCGGGCGGCCGCCGCTCCCGTGGCTTTGACAGCTCCCGCGCGGGCTCGGTCCCCTCCAGCCCTTCCCAGTGGGAAGGGACGCGCCGCTTTAACTTGGCGTGTCCTGGGCTGGGTCCACATGCGCCGTGTCACCCGGGCGGCGGGATGCCCGGCCGCCTTCCGTCCCCCGCTGCTCCGCCGGGACCGAGCCCCGCGCGGGAAGTTGCCGTCTGCTGTCGGGCTCCTCCGGGCGGCCTCCGGGACCGGAGCCCCGGCGACGGAGGGGGGGGAACAGCCGCCCTTGGGCTGGCCTCCCTACCTGCTCCTCTCCTGAACGTACCTGCCTTCAGAAGCTGCTGAAAGGCGCTGTTAGCAGTCGGGGAAAATTCCAATTTGTGCCTTTTACGGTGACTTAATCTGATCACAATTAAAACAGATGCGTAATTAAAACGTATTAGGGAGAACAGCACGCCTGGCTCACTTATCAACCGTCCTGGGGTGTTTCATGCTCCGTTGGAATGAAACCCTCCAAAAAGTGCGCAGGGGTTGACTTCGACAGCTTGTCACCAGCCTCTCCTCGGTGGCGAGCGACCGTCTCCCCTGGGCGCGGGCGGGCGGGCGGCTGCCTGCGGGTCCGCGGCGCTGCTCTGCCGCGGCAATGCCGCTGGAATCCTCCTCGGTGGCACCACCGGCCGCCCCGCCGCTTGCGCGGCTCGGCGGCGTGGAGGGAGAGGAGGGGGCTGCGCCCGAGTACTTCGGTGTGTGGGAATGGCGGGTCCCTGCTTCGTGGCTCAGGTTC
This sequence comes from Gavia stellata, assembly GCF_030936135.1. Taxonomy (NCBI): domain Eukaryota; kingdom Metazoa; phylum Chordata; class Aves; order Gaviiformes; family Gaviidae; genus Gavia; species Gavia stellata. Next base: position 46,019,826 of record NC_082597.1, read on the forward strand.
ACGGTACCAGCTAACTCTCCGCGCGGCTGTCGGGCAGGGTGAGTGCCTTGGAGCTTTTCGTGTGAGAGGAGGAAGGCGAGGAGGCACGGAGAGGTGGGGTGGGGGATGCGCCTGAGCAGAGGAGTGTTGCTGGATGAGCGGAACCTCCCGGCGCGCTGATGGGATGTGAAAGGGTCAGCTATGTCTTTGATTAGGCATTTGCCTTGGGAAATAACCTGCCTGTCCTGGGGTCAATTAGTTACTAAACTCGGAATTTTCCTCCCTTAAGCCGTATTATAGTGCACCTGCCGTCTTTAAGGATCTGTCACCGCTTCCAGAATAAACCCCCCTGTTTTCGAGGGTTGCTACTATTAAACCTATTATACTGAAAGTAGTCCTGTTCCAGGTCTCAGGCTGGGAACAGTGTCGGCTGCAGAATGTGGCGATGCAGGCTTCAGTCCTTCAGGTCATTTACATGCAGTTGAAGTCTTGTGAAGCGATTAAGTGCTTTTAGGTTTCTGTGAGCCTTCCAATTATCTCCAATGGTTTTTCTTAAACCTATTTTAACGTTTCAAAACTTTGTTCACAAACAGTAAAAAACCCACCCCGTTGTTATTCTGCAATGCAAGCTCTGAGCTGGATCAATAAAGTAATGAATATTTTGGCACACTGACACTATTTTAAACCCGTTTGTTATAGTTGAGAACTGCAGGAGTTGTGGAATATTTATGTAACCCTAAGTAGCGTATGTTGCAATATTTAGGCAAAACTGGGTTGTTTAAGGCCAGTTCAAATTGGCTAGGCATAGAAAGCAATTTGAAGTACCACCTGGTGTTATTGATGTGGAGGTCAAAGTTAATCTTGATCTTGCCTGAGTGTGTTTTAATGCAGTTGGAAAATAGTGATATTTGAGTGTCATCTCGGAAAGGGTGGAAAAGATAATAATTCCCTGTCTTTGCTAGTACCAATCCCAGACTACTTAGAAGGTGTTCTAAAGTACTGCTTTGTTTATGTGTTTACATCCTAACTAAAAAAAGTACTGCTCATCATTGTAGCTAAGATTTAGGCATTCACTAGAGTGTTCTGAAAGCATTTCTGTATTCACGGTCATCTAATTAGGATGTTTTTCAACTGCAGCACTAGGCAAGGCAGAAATGGCTGTTGCATGCTAGTAATTGTTGAACTAGAAAGGGTTATCTATTCAAAGAGGCAGGCTCTCAGACCCAAGTATTCTTTTAACTGTAATCACAGAATCTTGCTGCCTTGCAGGAGCCCGCTTGAAACGTAACACTAGAAAAGGAGGTCGATGCTGGAGCTGCAGGACACAGCCCTACGTGTGGGAGATGGATCATGCTACTAACTTAAGTGAATCAAGATTGTGCATTTAAGCTGGGAACCTGCAATGTTTTGTTTCAGGAGGGCATATTGTCATAGCTTTTTTCTGCTTCCTTTGCCATTATATTGAAACTATATCAGACTGTTCTTTTTTTAATACAGTGATCAAGCTTACTATATAAAGGGTGTCTGTAATTGCTTTCTGTATTTTTTTTATGTAGGTTGGGTAAGATTAAGTGGCATCGTAAAAACTTCTTATAGCAAAATCGATTTCCCAATGGTAAAACTTTAATATTTTAGCGGCTGCACGGCACCAAACCAAAGACTGTATGGACAGTGATATAACAAACTTGCTTGTAGTCTGGGGTTTATGACTCTATATCAAAGGATGCAATATTTTATTTCTCACCCTTCACCCAATTAAACTGAAATTGAATGCATTTGAAGCTTGAGGAAGTTGAGTAAGTACATGTATACATTCTTACTTTTCATCATTAGTCTCCCTAAATTCTTGTTTCTTTCACACTAGACAGATATGTGGCATGCACATAATCAGTGCAAATGTGATTTTTTTGATCAATTGACTTATTGATTACTTTGAATGAAAGTGACAGCCTCTAAACCTGAGAGGCAGTGTAAAGAAGAAACACTGCTTTATTTTTCTATTTCTGTGGAACTAGAAAAAACACAAGCTTTTGCCACCCTGTTCCCTGCTACTGTAATTCTCACAGACATCTGTGATATTTCCTAGTTACATGTGTAGATTATTAGGGGGGAATTCTCCTCCTCAGGTCAAAACCTCCTTGCTCATCTAGGAACAAACAAATATGCTTTTTCCCTCTTTTTGCTTATCTGTTTTATTTGAAGCTGGATGCGGGATGCAGTAACCCAAAAGAAGAGATGAATGTGGGAAGAGGGGGTGGAAGTATTTAGATGTTGGTCTAATGCCACAGTGAGCTCGCATTGCTTATTAATAAAGGTTTATTTATTGCTGAGCAAAATCATCTTGGAACTGATAACAAGGGGTAGGGAGAAATGCAATTTTTATTCCTGCAGATGTATTGAAGATCTTGCTTGTTGCACTGTGTTAAATCCAGCTTCTTGCCAGATTAAGGGGGACTAATCTCTGCACATGCCGTTCTTGTTTCATGCTGATATCTACCGGTATTACAGGAGGGAAACCCATTGTTGCAATTAGGCTTACACACCCACGTAATTATTTTTCCCTGCCATTTAAGCCCCCCAAAAGTAGGCAATTTGCCTTGTGGGTGCCTTGCATTGAAGTTGTAGTCCTTCATGTGACCTGTGCTAAATAAGACAGGTCACTGTCAGTTTATAGCTGGGGTGTGGAAGATTCAGTGCTTTGTGTATCTAAGGTCATGCGTTGCTACAGTGAACATGTCAAAAGCAACTCGTCCATTGAGGTGTTCCTTCCTACTCCCAAATGTCAGAAGAAAGGCATATTTTAAGGAGGGTATTAGTAGGAATCTTTAACCTTGAGTGACATATTTTCTGTGTAGCACATTGACGAAATTAACACTCTAAAAAATACGAAGAGATTTGTCTGTCTCCGTGTAGGACTCTTCTGTGAAATTTGGTAGCACTGACAAACTTTCTCTAGCTTGTATTGCATTTTATTTAGCAGGCCTGAATGGGGCAGCCTTGCTGATGGTAAAAAATACCCAACAGCCTTGTTTCAAAGCCACAGGGCAATATTGCAAACGACATTGAAGGAATCCTGATAAATGCCCTGTAGTGTCAGACTTGCATCATTTAAAAATAGGCCGAGCCCATACACATTCGACAGTACCTCTGTTGGGTCTGCCACATGAGATTTAGTCTAGCAAGTGACCCAAATACATGCACTAGAAGAACAAGTATAAGTACACTGGGGAAAATTGCTTGCCATCTGTCTCCTTGTTGTGTGTGTATATTTGATTATTAACTTACATCTGTGTTTTTTTTTATGGCCCTTTTTTTGTCATCTACTCTCAATTTTTCAGCTCCGTGTGCACCTCTCCAGTAGCTTTCAGTAGCTCCAGTTTGCAGGTGGCTGCCATCTTCTGAATTCCAGCAGTGAGGCTGGTGGTGGGAAGACAGGGACTTGTATGCTTTCTCTATAGTGTTTTCCCTTTGTCCCTCCTGTTGCGTGTTATAGGTACTAATTTCAAATGACCGTAAAGATAATTTGCATATGAAACAGGGACTTTTAATGTGTTGATAAAGAACAACACAATCCAGAGAAGATGCCTGAGTAGCTGAGGCTACGTAATTTTCAGGTACTGTAGTTGAGTATCAGCCAAGAGAAACAGTAACTGATTATCTAACAGGATGAACCTGGCATGATAATATTCTATTAATGTGATACCCATTCCATTTTAAATGCTGAATATAATCTAAAAATATATTTGGCTTTTGATTTAAAAAGCATTTCTGCATAAAAATTTGTGTTGAATGAAACACTTTGATCAAAATGTGAAATCTTAGTTTCATCAAAATAGTGTGGGGTTTCTTTTTTTTTTCAGTGGAGATGCTGTAGTATAGAGATTTTTGGAGGCGAAAAAGAAATTATGTCCCCGTAGGCTTTATTTTAAGATTCTTGTTGCATATATAACACTAACATAAACCGAGTTACTTCTGGTAGCTCGTTCAGAGAATAAATTCATGACTGTTAGCAGACGGAGAGTCTCCCTGAGTCACTGACGGGATGTGCCTCATCTGCAGGAAGTTCTTCCAGCACACAATGGAGTTACAAATTCAAATGATACACTTTCTCCAGCATCTCCCATATGTATTCCAGCTGCACTTCTGAATCCTTTAAGTTTGCCAGAGTGAAAGTCGCTCAAAAGGCTCAGAAGTCTCTCATCTCAATTTGTTAACCATCTGATAGCTGTGAGAGTGCTGAATTAGAGGTCCTTTGCCTCCTTCATCTGGAAGTTTGCCCTTCTCTCGTTGTTGGCTGCTAGGATTTTTTTTTTTCCCCCTGTGAAGTCAACTGAAGCAGACTTTGCTGTTTGTTTATGGAATTTCTTTCTTTAGCTGAAATATTTGATGCTGAAGCTGTAGATGTAAGCCTGCTGGCAACCTGTGGTGAAAGTTGCTCCAAACATGTAGTTGGAGAAACAGGCTAAATCAGAAGACAGAGATGCTTATTCTTACTGTTACTTATGTAAAAGTGAATCTGTTCTTTGGGCAAATGTTTATGGTTAGATTTTTTCATTTCTATTTCTAAATATTTTATAGGCTTGACACAGCTTTGGTTTAACTGTCTTTTTTTGAAAAAGAAAACTTTTTAAACTGTCCATTTCCCTGAATGGTTTTTTTCATCCCTAATTTTTGTCTGAAATGGTTGTTTGAAAGATGGAAGCGTTTTATCTGGAGACCCAAACTTATGCTGAAAGTTCTTTGTTCTCTGACACTTCGGCCGTCAGGTTTTTAAATTAATTTTGGAATGTCTCTTGATTGCGGAACCTGTTGTTGGCCTTTAAGGCTTGGCGGCCTTTGAACTCCCTGTGCTTTTCCGCTTCTGGTGACTGATCTTACAAATGCCTCTTATCTTCCATTAAGTGAGAGCTTGTTCTGTGGGCAGGTTATCTAAGTTAGGATGACAGTAGGATTTCATTTCACTTATTCTAGATCAGGTTCTTAGGTTGCGTTCCCGCAGTCTCAGGATAGTCCTCTAGACTTGAGGTATTTCTGTTACTCTTGCACAGGCGATCCCTCCCCAGTAAGAGGGAGAGGGTGCAATCCTGTAATTTCTTTCCTAGTTTCACCCTCTGCAGAACTCCATACTAAACCATTTTTCCCCAAAGGCCAGCCCATTGCTGAATGAAACTCAAAGAGCCGGAGGAAATTGGGTTTTGGAATCACACCCTAAATGTTGCTTAACATGTCGACTCTACTGCTCAGTTGCTGCTTCAGGACAGTTGAAATATCTTGCGGACCTGTGAATGGCTCGTAATGGGCATCTCCAAAGGCAGCTGTGCATGCTTTGCCCTGCCTTCAGAGGATGCTTCAGCCTAGCACAGGATTGCTGTTGTTCGTATATGACAGCTTATTGTGAGACGAAGAAACATGCTGGATGACTGGGATGGCAGCTAAGGATCAAGTAATCTGTCAATCTCTATTTCACTTTGAGGAAAAAGAAAACTAGTAAATTGGACTGTTTGGAGCTGATGAAACATGGCCACCCAGCCTCCATAGCTGGGGATGACTAGTCGATGTGCTCCGATGCTCTGCCACGCCAGCCATTCCTGGCCTTGTTAAGCTTCAAGAGGGAGAAAAAGTAAAAGTGGCTTCCTTGAATACTAATACTTGCGTTCCCTAGGACACTGTGAGTTACTCTGTTAGCCTTCGTTGTCCTATTGGCTTCATGAGGAGATTTTTCAAGTATAGTGGGAGGTTTCAGTTGGAGGTAAATAACGCTCATTTACTGTCTTCATATCCCTTCTTTCCTTGATCTCTTCGTCTTTTTAATTGCTCTTTGTTTTATTGGAAATATTGTTCTTTTAGCATAAGCTGTTTTGTCTTTTATATCTTAATTCTTATGATATTTTTTTCCCAGTGTTCTATTCAAATGGCCCATATTCATGCTTCTAAAACTGTTAAAAATCAGGGTAACCTCTAAAAACACATGTAGGTGTATATACCATCACTATAGTAAATAGAATAGCGGGTTTTTTTTGTATGCCTAAAACTTGAGACCAAGCCTTTTTTGGCATCTGTCTTCCAGCAGAGAGCTGGACAGGCTTCCTGTTAGTCTGCCACAAAGGCTCCTTAATTTATTTGTGGGGGTCACTGTTGACTGCCTCAGAGCACTTCCTTCTCTCCAGGAGTTAAGCACGTTGGCCGCAGCAGCAGTCCCGGTCCCAGCTGGCTCAGGAAGCCAGAGACTGAGAGGTAATTGAACGAGGATTTTCCACATGATGGTACAGACTGTTACTGCTAGATGACTGGACTGGTCTGCGGCATCCCGTATTATTCGCTGACCTATCAGTAGACCAAAAAAAAAACCTGCTCTGACCTGTGGTTCAAGCAAGGACAGGTTTTTCTGAATTTAGTTAGCATCCTGTTTCCAGGACGGGGTTTTCTGAACTTAGCACTACTCTAGGGTATTTTGCTAATGAGAGGATTGAATGATTTTAACTCCTATGTATGTGTTTTAGTCGGCTAGTCCAGTATTAGTTCAGAGGAACAACACAGTAATTGCTAGCAGAACTATCGCTGTAAAGTCTCTGCCAGTGCCTGGATGCTATTTTCATGCAGCTTCGTAATTTGCGTACTTAAATGCTAAAAAAGGACTTGAACTCTTGAAACGGGGTCACGCTTCAGTGACCAAAATTGTCATGGAAACAAACCCACTCAGTAGCAGCCTAAACTGTTCCTAGATCTCTGTCCTGTCTTCCCTTCCCACCTCCGTGGCTTTTTACATATAACAACTGGTGCTGGGCTGAGGAACCAGGCTCCAGCATGCCATTTCCCCATCACTGCTGCTGAACGACCTGCACCCCATGCTTAGGGCACCCTTCTGGTGGGAAACCAATCTTTGAACCCTCTCAAATACCTAAATAAAAGACAGATACACTGTAAGTGTTTGTCTGCAGTCTCGACTTAGAGATAGCATTTCATTTCTGTATGTAGCGTTTCCAGTTGCTTGGCTACCTGCTCTGAGTAAGTGCGACTTTAGTTTTTAATTGCTTCTCTGAGAATTTTCTCTCCCTCTGATGCAAGGGAATGTAGTTTGGAGTTGGATGGCTCTCTGTGAATCAGATACTTTTCTTTAGGATGCGGTGCCTGGCTGATAAGTGCGTAGGCTCCCAACATTGTGGTGCATCAGGAGTGCCTTTACAGCATCTAGCCTCCAGCTTCTATGCAGGAATATTTCTCAGATGGTGCTGTTTAAAATAGCTCTTAGGTTTTGCTCAGTAACTGTTGAAGCTGGTAATGGTTATTTACTTTGGTATTAAAAATCTCAGCATGTACGAGTTCCAGTGTATGAGTAAAGCACTGAGAAATACTCTTCCACTGAAAACAGTCATCTTAAGTTGATGTTTGCAGTGGTTTTAAGGTGACAGAATTACTTAGTGGGGAAAAAAAAACCCAAGGCAGTGGATGTTGTCCATTATAAAGATCTTTAAGAATTAACACTGGTACCAGGGAAATAAACCTGTCTATACATAGGAGTTAGCCAAGCCCCTTATTGTGGAGTACCAGTTAAAACCAAGCCCCAGAATCTACCCAACCAACACCAAACTGTTTGGTTTTATCAAAGAGCCCCTTGAAATGGCTTCATCCAGATTCCAACAGGAGATGAAAGACTTCACAAGGAGCCAAGCATCTCTGTAAAAAAAGATCGGTGTGCTGAAGTGGCCTCTAAAAGTAGGCAGAGATGGTCTGCCCCATCATCATTTAAACTCTAAATATTTCAGTGTGTGTCTGGTCTCTGTTTTAGATCCACGAGTCTCGTCATGATTCCTGTGCCTGCCTTCCAGCCTGGGGTGTTTCCCTGAGGTGTGTTTTAGCATATTTAGAGTTCAAGCTGCTGTAAGTGAGGATGTGAGCTGTCGAATTGAAGTTCTTAATATATTCATGTCTATACATTTGATAGGCTTTTAGTAGTCACTTTGAAATGAAAGATGCAGTTTGCGGGATTGTAAAGTAATAGGTCAACTCTTGGAGGCAGCATGGGGAGAACTAGAACTCCTAATCCAGAATAACTTTTTTTTTCTGCAAATGACTAATTTGTTCCAGTTCTCTGAGCTCCCACTTCAAGGTTTCATGTTATTCTTAAAATCAGCCACTTCTGGGGCTTTTAACTTTGGTGTCTTGAGTCTTGTGTGCATGTGGTTTGGTTCCATCATTTTCAGAGTGTGTTTTTGATGGTGGGCCTTTCAGAGATCTCATTGACCAATGTGCAAAGCAGCACATTAAGTGATACACTTAAAAATCTGCTTTTTAAAGCACAGGTTGCCTAAGCATTTATAGGCTGTGTGGTACTGTGTCATTTCTCTTCTGCAGGCTGCTTCTGTTGGTGCTTTTAAGCTTGATCTGATATTGTAGCACTATGATAACATATGAATGTTCTTGTTTTCATTTTACAGCCTGCCAGTGTTACTGGGTTGGGATCAATTACATTTGGCTGGCTCCTTTGTTTGAGTGGACTAGTACCGGGCTACTTTGGGACGCGGATTAGGTTCAGTTGGAAATTCAAATGAGATGCTTGCAGTCACCTCTGGCCATTAGTGCAGCTTTCCTAACCCCAAATAGCACTGGGGATTTTTCTTACCTAATTGGACGGAGCCCACGCTGCCTTGAGTGTGACTCCGTGGATGTAAGAATCCACTTGTAGCTGTTTTCTGTAGGTTATGAGCCTTCTGCTATATACTCTGTTTTCATGATTTATACATTTTATAAAAACAGATATTTTTTTTCTTTTCAAGTAAAAATACATTTGAAGGAACACTGTGCGTTGTCATACCCTCTCATTTGCAACAGTTATGTGAAGATGAAGGTGCTGTCATGCCTTCTCTTGTACTTGATACTGTATTTATTTGATTTGACTGCTTAGTGTGGCAACAGTGTTTGATTGTTGTAATTATTTTAACAAGATAAAGAAGAAATTAGGCTCTGAAGTGAGGCATAGGCTCAAAAGTGAGGCAGTGTCTTAAGAAGCCTTATTTTGTGTGTAATGTATCAGCCCTCTGGATACCATTAAAATAAGAAAAATATTTATGTCTTGGATTAAGCCTCTTTGTATTGGCCTGCCTGTCCTTGTTGGTGCCAGGATTTCATCGGTGAATGATCCTGGGCAACTGTCTGAAATAATTTGGGAAGCTTTGTTTGGAAGTTTGGTTTGTGGGTCTCTAGCAAGGTTGATCTTGTTCTGCCATCCTTTCTTTGACCTTCCATACCTCCTCCCAGCTCCCATGCCAAAAAGAAACACCGTAGAGTTCCTGGGAAGATACTTCTAGGTATGCTATGCATCTAGCTGTCTGTTCCTTGTTGCAAAATCTTGAATTATAACAACAATTTCTTTGTAATAAATTCCATGAAGCTTCAGTGTGTATGCTTCAATTTCTTCAAACAATTTCAGTTGTACTTGAGGTAACTTTTAACTGTTATTTATTTATTTTCAGGAGAAAAAGGAGGATTGGTCTTGTGTAATTCATGTTAGTTGCAGAACAAAGTTTTCTTCTTTTAATTAATTATTTGTAATTATACTTCTGATCTTTTACATTTTTATAATTAAAGCAGAAGAAAACGTAGGCTTTTTAAAAACACTTTGATCTGATTTAAGGTTCCAGTGCCAAAAAAATAATTTAAATGCTGCATGGCTGTATAAATAAAGCTGGCTGAAAGAAAAAGTACGAAGAGAAGGATGAAAAAATTAATAAAATAAAATAGCATTTTTGTGTGTAGCAGCTTTCATTTTGTAGCACGAACAGTTCTTTATAGCTTCTTTGTAACACCAGTATACTTGAATAATTTTTTTATTTGTGTGAAAAGTCATAGCTGTATTTTCTGTTCCATTTCACAGTACATTACTCATCTCTTGGGTGTAAATCACTTGGCTTCTTAAAAATGGTGGTATTTCTCTTTAATAAACATCATGCTTCTGGAGAGTTCTGGAGATGCACTTTTTTTGGAAGACAAAAGACTTAAGTATGGGGAAAGGCCACAGAGAAAATGGTTCCTCACTTTGTTGGCCTCATGCTAAAAAAGCAAAACCCAAGCTGGATCACTCCAGAGTACTGTCTACGCTGGTGTTTGCTGCCAGACACGTTCATGCTCTTCCTGGGCTATGAAAGGATTGCTGAAAGCAGCTCTGCACCAGAGCTGTGCAGCTTCAACGAGCGTTATGGAGCCTTACGGTTGTGGTGATGTGGCTTGCGGAGTCTCGCTGGCAGGTGGAGCCTGAGATGAAAGCCTTCTCCACCCGCAGGGGCCTGGGGCTGCATGACTGGATGTGCCCCGAGCTACTGTGCAAGTCACTACATCTCCTACTGCTTCTGTTTCCTCTTGCCTTGTTTCCGCTCGTAATGTGATTGCAAGCTCTTGGCAGCTGAAACCCCATCTTTAGTAGGTCTGTTGCATTGGTTGGTTCAGCCTGGCTTGAGCCTTGATAAGGACATCTGGCTGTGGGCATCTGGCTATTTTAAAATGATGCCTTGGGCTTAAAGAAGGGAAGTTTAATGGAAGTTGCTTTATATACTTTCCTCTTTCCATAGAACTGCTAGATGTCTAGGTGCTGTTTAGCCAGAACAGGTTGGCCATGGTTTCTCTTAAGTATAAAATGCTGTAGCATTGTACTCATTTTTAATAAAAAACCCCCAGTCTTGCTAACTCTGTTTTGGTCAATGTTGAATGAGTAGATTTGTATGTTTTCAAAGCAGAACCCTGAATTACCCTGATTTATGATGGACGTAGGTACTTGGAGTTTCATGCCTGGCTGATACAGGGTTAAAAGCAAAATGAAGGATTGAATGTCCAGGGAGCAGGAAGCTAGTTGATCCTTTGGAATTTAGAGCTTGCTTCTAGCACTTGACTAAGAAAATAATGTAAGGATATTAATAAAAAAGTTGATGTTTATAAGCAAACAAAACTTATCTGCTGAGGTACAGTAAACCTGTGAGAGATTTTGCAGGGGACTCTTCTACTCTAGGGGACAGTCAGCTTTTTCTTTCATTTTTTTTCTAAATTTTCCAATTTCAATAAATGTGTGCAATCCTTTCTGAAAACAATTAAAGGCCACCTCCTTTGGGGGCTGCGAGAGTGTCTGGTGAGGTGAGGAAAGGATCCCACAAAGAAGAAAGGCCTTAAGGAATATTGGCTTTTACCTGGTTGTGTGCTGCATATCTAATCTGATAGCTTGTAATGCTAATAAGGATTAATATTTGGTATTTTACTCTTTTGAAAAATGATAAAAATACCAACTGTATAGGAATACCTGTAGCATTTTGTCCATCTGACACTAAGATATGTGCTCAACCTACTGTAATTCTGAGCTGTTGACTTGGCGTGTATGGAAATCAGCTAGTTTTGCAGGAAAAGAGAAGGTTTGCTGCTCTTTACGCAGCTCTACATCTCGGTGCTCCTTGGGGATAGTGTTGGAGAAGGAGTCTTGCCTAAGCAGGAAAATTGGATAGTACAGGTCTGCAGGTACCATGGTGATGAGTGTGATACACGTATCTTGAAAGGCTCTGATGCACTAGCTTGAAGCAAGGTACCACACTGTTATGCATAGTTTCTAGAAATCACATGCTGTGTGTCATATTTAAATCTATCAACTTGGCTCTGTGCTTGGCTTGTTCTGAACATCTTGCAGACTGAAATTTGTAGATTTTGTTGAGGCTCCCTGTATTGTAGCTTATTATAGGCAAGGAGTTTCAGTTTATGTTCACACTATGCTAATTGTTAATAACATGAAAAAGTATATAACCTTATTTTACAGCAAAAAGGTTTAAAACTTGGTTTCTTACTACTGAATCCTAATGTTATGGTACTATTTTCCAAATAATTAGAACGACTCTAAAGCATGAAAATAAAGAACTAAAACACAGGTAAAAGTAAGTACGGAAAAGATTACAGGATTCCAGAATAAACAGTATTTTATTAATGCCTATGCCTCATTCTTTCTGTAAATATTTAAGGAAAAATCTAAATGATGTGGACAAGAATTTTCAGTAAGGGGTGGGATTAAAATCAGTTTATTGAAATTTAGTTCCTCCTGGTCTAGTGTAATTTAAACAATTCTGCTTGAAAGTATAAATTGCACTGGATCTTAGTGTGGGCAAGGGTGTAGGGACATCTGTTCATTGTGTAGCACAGTGGGAGTGATGGCTGAATGTTTTTGCTTGAACAAGGGCACTGAGAGCACTTTATTTGGCATACCTCTTTCAAGATAAGAAATTGCAGGGAAACATCTGTGCGTAGAGTATGAAAATGCACAACGTTACACTTCATATGCTGCTACAAGTGGCTGAAAAGATAGTAGTGAGTGGAAAGTATTTGTTTTCCTTCCTTACTTTTCATGGACTGAAATCCTTTGTAAAATGTGTGAGGCAGCAGAGCACAGTCCTGTTAAGGAAGAGTAGATACTGTGATAATTCTTAGCTTGAACCTGAAATCGTACCAGTTAGTCTTTCACCAAGTGAACACACTTGTCGAATAAGCTGGTGAAAGAAGACTGCTTACCAGGCTGTATTTTGTATTGTAAAATGCAAAAGAACCCTGTTAGTAGCAGGATAGTTACACTTAATATGCATATTTAATTGCACATATAATAACAGACATAATTTTTCATGTTATCTGTACTTGCAGTGCTATCTTGTGTCTGCGCCAGCAACGCAGGTTGTGGAGGGAGCGTAGGGCTGGACCCTGCAATCAGTGAATCTTCCAACAGAGTGATTAAGTTAGTATCAAATTATGCCTTCAAGAATTTCTAAGCTTGTAAATATAGTAAGCAGTATGGTAATTGGAAAAAGCAACTTGGTTTTTGTATTCAAAGAGTCTTTGTTTCTTTAGTCATTGTTCTAAATTTCAGCAGGAACTCTTTGTAGAGCAGGAACTTCTACGGTTTTACTTTCTGCAGCAAAGGATCTCTGTTTACTTTGCAATTTTTAGGTTTCCCTTTTTTTTTTTTTTTTTGCTGTTGAAGGTTAAAAGTTAGGTACTTGGGTCACCTTATGCTACCCATGAGGGGTAGCAAACTAAATGAGGAAGCAAGTGCAGAGATTGTATTTCAGCTATTGCTTCAGGAACTGACTAAACCTTGATTTAATTGAATTCAATTTGGATTGGTTGAATATCGCTACTGTTGTATTTAAAGAAAGAAAACTGCAGCTAACTAATCTGTTTTTCTGTATGTCTCTTGTACTGCCTGAATTTTGAAGTACAAGTGAACTCTGCAGCTAAGCAAAGTCAGTGTTTGTGCTGAGATGATTATGCATTAACTATTTCATGCTTACTGGAATGGAAAAAAATGTGCAGGTTGGAGAAGATTAATAGCCTGCTTAGTAATGTCCATGGAAGAGGAAAAATATGACCTAATAATCTGCTTTAGTGATGATCTGTTTATTGTGTCCTAACTTAGTTAAGGTCAAGATAAAAGCAAAACATTTTGTAGGTCCTACATACCAGTAAGAGATAAAATGGCAGTGTATGCCTTGGCTTTGTGGCTAAGACTTCAGTTTTACAAATGCTTGGACATGTGTTCAGCTTTTCAGATGTAAATAGTCCCATTAGATGAAATCTGGGTCCAGCTGGATTCAATGGTAAAATCTGTGGCAATTTAAATAAGGCTAGAGTTTCATGAATGAGTTCAGTGAGACTGCTTGTATACATGAAGTTAAACGCATGGCTAAGTGTTTGCAGGATAGACGGCCTGCAAGGATACAAGAATAAGACCCTCGCGACACAGTTTGAAGTCTGACCTGTCTTGCTGTTGCATGATGGAGAGCCACAGTGAGGAAGTAGGTGAACCTTTTGGGCATAAACAAACACACGAGTATATAAAATATCATAAATAACTACAATTCATAAAACGCTTGGTTGGTCCTAAATAATGAAGCAGTGAAAAAGTTTATGGGCTGTGCTTGTTCTTGTAATATATTTTTATTTTATATTTCTTGGCACAAATGCATGTAAAGAATTAGTATCATTATTATGTTATTCTGAAGAACTTAGTAGCAGGAGATACTTTCTTTTGGAAGAGGAAGCAGGTAAAATGAAGTTATAGGCCAGCTCCCCATTTCCCCCCCCCAGTCTACTACTCAATCACAGGAGTCATGCAATATTTGGTAATTATATCAACTGTTTTAATCATCGTGTGTATTAACGACTTAATTTCATATCATGCTTGGTAAAGAAACACTGTGGGTATTATCATAACTCTGACGATTCTCACCATCTGAGGCTCTCCCTTCCAGATGTTTCACCGGTTTGCAAATTTGATTTGGAGCTGCATGTGCAGCAAAACAACTGTCATATACACTAACAGATCTCTGTCTCTCTCTTTGTGCAGAACATCTTTGCAGAGTCTAGTTTCACACTTCTTGGTGAGAAATACTATTTGAACGACTGTTCCCTTAATCCTGTGAGATTTAGATAAGTGCAATTTTCCAGGTTTTTGAGGGAGTCCTAATCTACATTTCATAACGCACACACAACCAAGCAATTAGCATGAAGTCTTATGGCAGCCTGACAGTCCTTTGTGCCTATGGAAACAGTCACACAATAGTGCATGTGCAAATAATGTTATCGGGTGCCCTTTGTGCGTGCACAGCCATTTTACCTGGAGCATACTAAAAAGCTGAAGTCTAATTCTCATTTAAACTCAACCTTCTCTATTGTATGATGAACTTGCGTAAAGAAACATTGAGGTCTTAAGAAAATAATAGCTACTATTCGTTCTTTAAAATGACTTCATTTTGGCATGCTGTTTTGGCTATTTTTTTCCCTGTGCATGGCTTTAAATAGCAGGAACACAACTCCTGCCCCGGTCATGTTAGATTCAGGCTGCAACCTTCCCTTTGTCTTTGCTCTCTCTCCTTACAGGTAGGTGCTGAACCTTGTCTCTTCTCCAAGTTGGAAACTGATATTGCCTATGTGTTTGGAGAATGGAGAGGAGCATACTATCTCCACTATTTGGCTCATTGTGCAGTCCAGTTGTTGGGGAATAGAGAGGGAAGACTTGGTGTAGTGGGCAAGTAGGAAAACAAGTAAACCAGCAAGGCAATAGGAGGTTCAGCACTGGTACAGAGCTCTTCAGCTGCTGTGTGCACAGGTGTTTGGGGCAAATACTTTCTCACTTCAGTGTCTGTAGTTCTTAAGGTTTGAGGTGTTTTTGTTTTGGTCTGCTAAGATGTTGATTTAGTGCCATTCATTTCACTTATATTATCCCATTGGGTAGGGAGTGGTACCTTAGGATGCTTTCAGAGCTCTTCAGAAGAGATTTTCTGCCCCAAGGAGCTTCAGGCTGAAAGGTATGAGAAGAGCAATGCATGGAAAAGAGGCAGTGTACGCGTAGTGATCCTGTGTGTTGGACTCTGTGTTGTGTTTGCGGGTACAAGAGCCATCTGAACGTTACGGTGATGGTGAAGGAAGGTCTGGAGAAAGGGGAAGGCAAGACAGAAGACAGAGAAGGGTGAAATGAGATATAGCCCTTGGTGGCTGTTAGGCATGTGGGATGCATAGGATCCAAACCAGTACATAAACTGTGAGGAAAAAAAAAACCCTCTCGGTGTGTGAATGCTGCTACTGCATTTGCTGAAAGAGACATTAGCCCTGGATTTTGGCAGTCTCAACTGTTTCTGTTGTAGTGAGCTGGACTGGCTCAAACTGCTCTAGCCAAGGATGCTTGCCTCACTGAAACAAACCTGAGATCAATCATGCCATCAGCATGGTCAACAGGTCTGAAAGGGGCAACCGCAAGCTGTGGAAGTGGGGATGAGCAATCAGTGATAATCTGTTCAGAGGGTACTGGAGAAGCCTGTTCAGAGTGGTCTCCGTGGATTTCATTCCTGCCTTTCACAGGTTTTCAGCTTGCTCTTCTAACCTGTTCTGTCTCCGTCTCCCTGGGTGGTTTTCTCCTCTCATGTTTCCTACAACGGAAAGCAAATAAGACATATACAGAAAACAGACGCTGGAACCAAAGTAGGAAAAATGAGCAATGACTTCGTTAATAGAGTTAGGCCCGTTCAAGGAGAAAGGCACAACGTGGACTGAAAAACAGATAAATTTTTTGGGAAAGGAAAATGGATCAAACAATGTGGCTGAAGACAGCCTTAGCTGTTGCTGTGCAAAAACGAGATGGCTGCAGAAGCTATGGTTTTGTGGCTGCCTTGTTTGGCTATTCCTTACACTAAGTCCTAGTTTGGGACAGACGGCGACGATGCGAAGCACTGCTGCTTTCAGCTGGTCCTTGCCAAGGCTGCTGTGTGGCTGATGCAGCACTAGATTTGAACCTAATCTTGGCAATAGCAGTTCAGATGGAAGGCCAAGCTGAACTATTAGCAAAGACAATGCTATTTTTAAGACTATGTATATGAAGAAATAGTTGATGATATAAAGCTATAGAAACTCTTGGAAAGTGGCACGGTGCCTTGTGCTTTGAATATTTTACTCTGAAGAAGTTTTCAAATCGCTCTCAACTTGAGAACTGACTGTGAATTTCAAACATAACATAGCACAGCATGTGGCATTCATTTATTATCCCATTGTTAGATTAAATGTTATGAATTAAACAAGTATTCTTTTCCCTGTGTTTGCTTAGGTTACTGCTACAGAAGGCAAACATACATCTTTAATACCAGGTAAATAGGCTCTTCTCTTTCTTTTTGGACTTCATCTTCTTTCCTACCATGTCTACCTTAAAGGACAAAGGAAAACTTAATTTGTACATTAAAGAATAAACAATTCGTAAAGACACATTATACTCCCAGGCCTCCAAGACTTGTGGTCTGAAACTGGAAACATAGCCCCAACTAATGTGTTCTGAGGCGAGCTCAATGTGGAGTTTTACTGAAATGTTCAGTGGATGCTCTCGAAAATGTTGAATGAAGCTTTAAAAGATTTTGTGCATCTCCCTACATATTGCCTGACTTCTGATGCTGGCACGAGCTTGGTAGAAATGCACTATGTAATTAGACTGCTATCAATTTATCATGAAAAACAGAATAGCAATAGTTCCCCTTGCCCCCACTTGGTGGTTCATGTATCTCCCTCTCTGAACCTAAAACAGGAAGAAAATACTCTGAGATTTTCATGTTAACATTTTTTTTAAATATACCATTTTCTTGGATAGGAGGAATGCTTTAGAAGTGCTAATGGCCATGGCCTGTGTTCACCTTCATCTGTTACGACATTTCTTACAATACGTCTGTATTCTGTGCATGGTGAGATCTAGGCTTTGTGCATGGTGGCAGAACTGGTCTGCAGATGGCACGGGAACAGCCTGCTCGCACAGATGAGCCAGTAACAACTACAGAGAAAGTTGGCTTGCGCCTTGGCAGTACTGCTCTCGCCACAGCTATTGGTCAAGGTAGTATTAAGAAGCATATTCAAGTGATAGGCATAAAATGGCTATTTCAGAAGGCAATGATAAGAACTATTGTACATGAAAGTAAAAAAATAGTGTGAGCATTCAGGAATGCTAATGCTTTTTATAGCATGATTTCATCACTTGCTTTGGTGTATAGTTAATGATCTTAAGTCCATGTAGCAATAATAGTCTGTTTTCAAGGGATTTAATTGGCGTTTTGGAGACCCTGCAAATATGAGGGACAACTGCCATCTCTGTCCAACCTAATAGAGGACTAAAAGCAGGAAATCATCCAGGGTAAGGGCTGACATACGGGCAATGCATACTCTTGAGTTCCTGGGAGTTCTAAATAAACTTGTAGAGTCTGAGCTGAAACAGCATTGTATTTTTGCCTCAATGTTAATCTGAGTTATTTGGATTTAGATATTTCTGGCGTGTGCTAGAGTTGTGGCTCTGTCTTCAGGGCAGACGTAGCCGAAAAGCTGAGATGGAGACCAGTGCCAGAATTAGTAAATGGTTTATCTGCTATATGGGTAGTTCAAAAGTATAAACTATATCCTTTCTAATTTATTATTATAACATGAGTTTTGAAGCAGTTAGATCTCTCTGGAGTTGGGTCCTCACTATCTGAGAGACTATACAAGTATAAACTATCCTGTTCCTAAAGTGCTTGTCATTCAGGCCCTTATTCTGGAATAAAAAACCCCACCCAAACACAACATACTTCATATCTACCCCTGCCCATTTTATATTTTACTTAATAGGATTGCTTATATAAACCTATGCATTGGTATGGCTGTCTTACTTGTTTTAAGAACATAAAAATCTTAGAGATTTTGTTCATGTTTTATTTCTGATTACTTCATGCTGTGGGTATTGATGAGGTAATGGAAATCTGTATCTGGAACACTGGTGTGGGGAAAACAAATGATGTGTAATGTTTTTCATCAACCATAATTAAAGCAATGACTATTACAATCAAAATTAATTGCAGTTAGTAAAGGATTGCTTTCTTTTTTTTGGTAATGTTTCCAAATCACATTCTCATAATTTTCCCTTTGTGTTTCAGAAAGCTGTTGAAAAATTGTATTTTGCTTCTTCAGTGTACCTATCTCTGGGAGAAAAGGGCATTCAATACTTTCTGAAGGTAGTTGTATTTCTTAAATCACTGAACCAAAATGCAGTGGTTAATGTTAATAAATATAAATATTTACTTTATTTTTAAGCTAGGAGTGATCAGCAATGCCACAAGCTAATCTGTGGATTTGCCTGAGGTGGTGTTGTGATGTATCTGAAGTTGCGCTCATCCGTTGATTTACTGAATAAAATTTGCACCTTTAACAAAGACCTGCTTATTGCCTTAGCTAGGTAGATAATTTTATGCATATTTTAAGTGGTGTTTTACAAAGTCTTTTCCCTTTTAATTGCTTTAACATTACTTTCTTCTGTGTGTTTTTCTCCTTACTTTCTTTTTTCTTCCAGTCCTAATCATCTAGTATTGGGAAAACTGTTGTTTTCAATATCAAACAAAACCTAAACCCTACCAGAACAAAATGTTGGGAACAAAAGCACTTTCATATCATCATAGACCACGAACTGTGAAAGTGATGCAAGCTCAACTAATCTTCTTGCATGTCAATATTAAATTTGTTCTGTCTCCTGTTTTTTTTGTTGTTTGCTTTGTCCGTATCTGCTTGTTCTTTCCTACCTCACCCTTAGATCGCACCTCCTGTGGGCTGCGAACAAACCTGCTTGGAGCTTGTACAGTGTCTTGCAGGAAGGTGTCTTTGCTGATGGGTTGGATTCTTTAAATGTTGTTACTCTGGTCTCTGAACCTGATCTTTGTTTTGTTGATTCTTATAATTCAGGTAACCTGCTGCTTCTCACTTACGTAAGTGTTTGGTAAGGACACGTGTCAGGGTTTTATGTTGGTGAATACCAGTAACGGTATTTTTTCTATATTGCATAAAGTTCTTAAGCACTAAGAGAGTGTAAAATAGAAAAATAATAGGAAACAATGGTGCTTACGTAAAATACATGCTACTCATGAATTTTGCTCATGAGCTGCACTACACTCTCCAGAACATCTTTGCCATTGGGGCAAATCTGTGAGAGAGTCTTCCCCTTGGCAGGGGTCAGGTCCACCTTTAGATCTGCAGGATTGTCACAGCAGTCCTGAGGATACATACGCTGGTTCCCCAAGAATGGTTGCTGCAGGATGGGCACGACAGCCTTGATGAAGGCTTCTGGCTTTTCCTCCCTTGCCTGCTTTGCTCAGATAATCCTGCAGCAGCTGTCAGAGTTTCCCTTTGATTCCTCTGGCTTCAGCAAAGCTGCAGGGGCACTAGAAACCTGGCCCTGACCCCTGCTGAGCTGATAGAGATAAGAGCAACATCATCCCCAATGAAACCTATGTGCCATTGCCCTATTTCAACTAAGTGAATGCTAGGGATTTGTTTTCCAAGGATGAGTGATACGTGCTCCTCCTCCCCGTTGCTGGTCCCAGTGATGCTAGCTGCGTGTACCCTGTCCCCGGTGCCCCCGTGGGTGGGGTGTGGATTAGTGATGCTCTGTCAGCAGTTCCCTGTGATTGCATTCCTGCTTGGGAGAGCTGGAAGGAGAAAAAGGGTGTTTGTGGATCAGGTTATGCTCAAATTTGATTGGGACCTGCTGCCTGTGTTGTGATCTGCTGCAAAAAGTGTCGTCAGTGGATGTCTGTGCGGGAGCTGGGGGCTAGTCAGCAACGAGATCACAACACAGAGCTGCCAAGTTGGTCCTCTGTTATTTGGGGCTGTTTGCCAGGCTCAGTGGAACAAAGATCTCTTATTTTAGATGATGTCTCACTGTCCATGAAGTAAACATGTCTCTTAAAAGTTTTCCTCTTTTTGTTTTTAGCTTCAGCATGGATTTGTGAACTATCTGTGCTTAGGAAGGGTGCTTTGCAGTTGATTCAGTTCTTCTTCTACAAAGCACCCCCAATGAACTGATTTGGAAATGTCTTGATGTATAATCTGCAGTGTGAAGAGGCTGGCAATGAGAAGGGTAGGGGTCATTTCAGGTGATTAAATAATTCCCTAAATACTGATAGGCAGTTTGAACATATACCACTTGGATTAACTGCCTCCACTTTATAAACGTACCTGATTAACTGTTAAAATAACTTCTTTTCCTACAGGTAAAAAAAACGTTCTAATTCCAAATTGATCAGGATTAGCTTTTATTAGCACAATCTACTTTCTCTTCTCGTTTCGATGTCATGTTCAACTCTGCTAGGTAGATTGAGTAGTTTTAGCATTTGAACCTGGTGTATGAGACCTTTTAAACTGTATAGGTATTGCTGATTTGCCTTTTCTAGAGCTTCCATGTCACTCTGTTTAACAATAACGTTTTTTAATGCCTAGAAATGTAGAGGGATGATACAAAGGCTATCCCTTATTATTTCAACCTATAAACACTCTTCTTTGAGGAGCTGAACTTTGCAATAACCCTCCCACCCTACAGCCCCTCTAACCTGCTAACATGCAATATTAATCTCAGCATAACTGCTGAAGGGTACGTGTAAAAGACTTACAAATTTATTTCTGCACAGAATTCTGATGTCATGAGATTAAAAATGTATATTCCTCCCTCGGTTTTTGCCGTTATCAAAATGTCAAGATCGTGGCTTTGTTACTACGCGAGCGGTGTAAGCTTGGCTTTGACCCTTCTGCAAGGTGTCAGAAATTCCTTTCTGAAAACATTTTAAGCTCTGAAGTCTCTTAGTCTCGAAGCATTTCTCTTTGTCCTGACGCTGGCAGTGCTGATCTAACAGGCTGCGGGTGAAGGCAGCAGCTAGAGGGTCCTTGTTGGCAGTGCAGCGGGGGATCTCGGGCAGCCCCGCTCCCTTCTGGCTGCCCGAGAGCTAATCCAAAACCCAGGCATGGGCAAGGGAATCTGCTTAGAGGCACCCAAGCCTGGTAGTGCACCCTGTAAGAATAAGTGCTTTTTGCATGAAGTGTTGCGAATGCCATCATATCAGTGCGTAAAAAGCAGAATGAAACAGAGCCTTTCATGATTGTTCCTTTGTGTGTCTCATGGCTTCTTAATAATAAAAAAAAAGCTTAATTTGTCTGTTCTTTTCCCTTATTTTAAAGCAGTCAGAAATGTGGATTTATGTATTGGACAGGGGAGTCCATCTTTCATCCCTTTCCCTTTTCATCTCTGAAAAGTGGTACAAAAGACGAAAATACAAATGCGGTGTTTTAATTAATTTTTCCCTGTTTTTGAAAAGGGCTTTTCTCATCTTTTGACTCCAGTTTGGGCTTTGAAAAACAATGTGTGTGTAACTTACAGTGTGTCTTACAGTGGTTGTGGGAGCGCTGGATGGGGACTAAAATGAAATCCTCCTTTGACCATTCAACCTGATCAAGCTTCACTCTGCTGTGCCAGTGGGTCTCTGCAGGTCTTCCAGATTTACAGCCCCTCATCCAGGGCAACTTTTAGGAGTTCCAGTTTGTGGTATTCCTTAAAAAAAAAAAAAAGTTATTTGCCCAAATGTTAAAGTCTTCTATTCCTGTATATTCCTCCTGTTTGAGGAGGTAGTATACAGTGGGGAAGAAGGTCTTTTCAGCCTTATTAAAAAGAAGTTTCTCAAAAGCTTTACCTTTTGGTTTCAGACTGGTATTCTATAGATTTTGGTGTTTGTCTATTTTTTTGTTTAGTTTTGTTTTCGTGATGTGGGTGTTGAGTTTATCCAGATTTTTCAGTTGTATTGCATTGTGTTTTTCTTTTTGTACCTTCCGCAGATTTTTCTCCTTTACTGTGGAAAAACTAACTGGTAATTCCCCCTTTTCTATGACAGTTTTGAAAATGACACTGGAACAAATGACACAAATGATAGAAAACTGCTGTTGGTCAGGTGGCTTTGCCTGAGTCTTTGCATTGATGGGACTGGGCATTCCTGGCTGTAATGGAGACAAATCTACTGGCAAATGCTTCAAGGCAATATATTTTTTCTCTTCTCCAGGTATCTTCTACTTTTGATATTTACTCAGATTCTGCTCAGATATTTATTCTTTGTAGTGGTTTTAATTTTGGATTGCTGAGCAATATTAACTGACAGTGCAATGCCTGAAGACATCTGCTTAGTTTTTGAAGTATTTTTTGTTAATAGTTGTCTGTCTATTTGCAAGATCAGCCTTTTGCTCAGTGTCTCCATTTATTTATTCATCTACCAAGACAACAGGCTAAGGACACTGTCACCTTTAAATCAGTGCCAGTCGAATGCAGATGGGGAAAACCTATTGTGTGCCTGTGTTTCAGGGTGGATGTTCCCCCAGTACAGATGTTTGTAAGCAGAAGTCACGTTTGCATCTGCTCAGTTTGAGCTTTGTTTCAAATTCTGCTTCTGTTTTAAGGTCCTCTCTCTGCAGCGTTTCTCTCCTAATAGGTGTGTAGAAGAACCAGGAGGTGAACTACTGGCTTCAGAGGAATGTTGTACTTTTGAGTGGTGTTGTAAGCTCTTAAATTGTGTATGATCTGTTTGGTCTTTAAAATCCCTTCTAGAAGAGATATTCAGCAGATGTATTGTAACTAGACTCTATTGGAAAAGGTTACAGTCTGGAGAGGAATGTCCACTCTGTACTTTAAATCTCTTTCCATTAAAATTTTCCTTTGTTGCCAAGGAAATAAAGCAACGATTACATTATAGGGCTGACAGTTTTGCTAACAATTCATATTCCCAGAACAAGGCTAACCTTGTTAAACTGTTGAGGTTTATGTAAAATTCAGGGACTCTTATTAAAGCTTTTGAAGGGACTAAAATACAAATTTACCCTCCCAGACTCCTTTTTCAATGGAATAGAGGAAAGGTCCCCCTATTTTATGGATTTTGGTAATTGTAGCAAGTAATTAGGTGCTCTCTGAAACTCTGGTAATGTAAAGAGCTCCACAGACTCTCTAAGCAGGACTGCCTCTACTGAGGATTAAGTGTGTTGGGGTTCTCCCCGCTGCATTTCCTGCTCCTGCTTTTTACTGCTTCTTCGGTGTTGTAGGTCTTCGCTGAGGAGGAGGAGCTGTTACCCATGCCCAATTCATAACTGTCTTGTTCCTGCTTTTCATAATGAAGTGTTATTTTCATCCCTGTGTTTTTAACTTTGGTCCATGTACTTAGGAAATAAGACACAGAGACTATGGTTGCTCTCTCGGTTGCAGTTACTGATGCTTCTTTAAGGGCATTGGACTTACAGTTTTACTACGTGCTGGGAAGAGGGAGGAAGCAAATGGGTATCTGTGCTTATGGTAAAATGATGTTAACTCAAATATTAGTCACTTTTCCTCCCTCTTCTAATTCAGAATATCAGTGTAAGACTCAGGAATTGAGCCATCTCCAGAGAGACCATGATGCTTCATCTTCATCCTCTTCCCCCAGCTGTTTCTGAGAGAGAGGAAGTGATGTTTTCCCTTACTTTTGAAGTTGGCAAACTTGGTGATGGCTATTTTATTGAATAAAGAGGAAATCCAAGTGGAGGCAGTCTGAATTCTAGTTTTTTCCTGCTATGCCTGTTCTTCATGCATGTTTGGGCAGGTGGTCCTCAGAGGTATCAAATGCCAGGAGCCTTTGAGATTAATGGAAAACACTCAAATGTATTACTGTTTCAACAGAGCATGTTACCTGTGGCTGTGTGAGGCACGAGAGAACCTTTCTTTCATTATGAACAATGCCAAGCTGCACCACAATGCTGCTTTTGAAGCTATCAGCAGCTGCACTGTCTTGCTGTGTAGCTCATTTTTGATTTAAAAACTTGAGCCTAAATGACATACTAGTAGTATGAGCAAGATTTATTTTGCCTAACTTTGTCTTCTTAAAATATTTAGGTCTAGTTGAAGGTAGTTATGGGGGGTGAGAACGTTGCTCAGAGGGAACAAAGATGGGCAGCTCCTGCAGGCTCAGTGAATGAGAGGGACTTCTCCCCTTCTCTGTCTCCATTCATAATGGTTAAATAGTTTAAATCAAATGTCTGAAACATTTAATTCTCCTACATGTATGATAGGATTCCCCCCTTGACTTGAGCCTAGTTGTTTATTAATAACTTTTGGAAATAATTATCTTGTAGTAAGGAATGGATATTGACTTCTTGGTTTAGATGACCAAGATATCAAAGATGACCAAATGGCATGGCTAAAATATGCAGAATGTATCAAGTTAACCTTTGTTTTAAAAAAATCTTCCTTTGCCTGTAATATTTCATTAGAAGATTATCGTGTAGAAAGATGAGAAGGTAGAGAAACTAGCATTATTGTATATACAAATACCAATCTTTTTTAACCAGGATTACTAGAAAAAATATCATTACAAAATCAGTGGCACATCTTTTATCCTCCTTCCCTTCCCCTTTTTTTCATGTTAAAAAAAAAAGGCAACAAAAAAACCCCAGTGCTATTAGCTCTGAGCTAGAGTTTCAGCTGATGTAAGTTAATATATAGCTAGTAAACAGAAATAGACTGACTCAGAGCAAAGAAAGATGTTCCTTATTTCAGCTTTCAGATGCAGGAAGAAGGCAGACTGATTTTTTAAAACCAGTTACAATTATGACGAATTAGAGAAATCAAAATATTCTGTAGAAACGGGGAGAATTCACGGGGTTCTCTTGTCCTAGGCATGCAGGAAGAGAGAGACATGATGCAAGTGGTGTGGTTAAATTAGGTCATGGCATGAGCTTCGGTGGGGATTGCTAGTAAATAATTCGCACAGTGGAGGAGACCTTCCTTCCTTAATTGTTTCCACCTGGTAGCAGGCTATTGTCAGACTGGGGACCTCTCTGCCCCTTCGAGCAGCACTTTGAATGAGAAATATACAGCGCATTGCGAGTAAGTAGTGTTTGGATAATAGCTAATTCTGTCTGGCTTCATTTTACAAAGCTGTTTGGAAATGTGATAGAGCAGCATTCTCCATTAGGAATACATGCTTTCCCACTGCAGTCTCACTTGGGAGACTATTTTCTTGGGTTTTTGTTTTTGTGTTGCTGCTTCTGCTACTGCAAGAACCATGGCATGGTTTAAAAGATGAGTATAAAAATGTGAAGCGTGACATCAACCTTTTAAAGCACTGTGACTTCTTTCTTTTAGAAAAATGCACCCAAAACTTTTTTAGGAGTGGACTGTCTCAATAGAAGACAAACAAACTAAAATGTCCTTTCTTACACTCTTAATTTAGCTACTAGGAAGGAGATGGGTATATTAATTTTATGTATTTGCCTTGCCTAACACAAAAAAAAAGGAGGAGAGGGCATGCATGTGAAGTGATATCACTACCCTATCTTGAAAAAAATCATAATGAATTCTAGTGCTAGCACTCACTCTTTGGAAATTGGCTTGTCTCATCTAATGCAGCTGTGGAATTGCTCAGAAATTCAGTCCAGTTTTAGTAGCTGAAGGCTAGAATATGAAAGTCTCTCCTTTTGTAATCTATGCCTTTTTAAAAGTGTACTTGATTTCTGCCTTCAAAGTCCGGAGGACTTGGAAGAAGTGAAATGGGATAAGCTTTCATCAGGAATCAACTGAAATGTGCTGTTTCGAAGCAAGTTATATAGTATGTAGGATTACAGCAGACGGCCATTTTACACCTATTGTAGTTTCACAGTCTCATTTAATTTCTCTGAAGTCATGGTACTGTAGCCTAATTAATAGTTTGTTATATTTGTTGATGGGCTCGGGAATCAAAAATTCAAAATTAAATTATAGCGATTAAAAATGTACCAGCAACGAGACTTTCGGCTCTCTAGGCGTATTAAAAAATGCAGTCACATTGGTTACTGATAGCCCGTTGCTATCAGTGACAGATAGCTTTGTCACGATTGAACACGCGCGTTTGCTTGTATGCCTACTGTCCCTGACACGAAACAGGAGGCAGACGGATGTGTGCCGCTGGGGAAGCATCATCTGCCCGGGCTCCCCTGGCTTCCAGGAGCTGCTTGGTATTAGTTGTGGAATATTAAGCAGGAACGAATCTGCCTCAGTATGTTGGAATGAGATTGCATATTTCATTAAAGCCTAATTTGTTTTTCATGGGGAAATACCGGAGGCTTCGGCAATTACCATACTTGTAAGATTGGGAGAAAGATGCTTGGATGAAATCTAGCAAACAAGACTGTCACTGCTCATTTAGTAACTCCTTTGTGAATAATTTTGAACTGCATTTGCATGATTGTAGCGAACCCAGAAAACCTTTTGCAACAATTATCCAGTGATACCACTATAAAATCAGCTGGAGATAATGGGTACACTTCTTCCACACCTTTTTTCATGTCCGTTTCTGGCCTGTTCAGGCCCTTCCTCTGCCTCGCTGGGGCTATTCTGAGACAACCTGGGGGTGCCCCAGGGAAGATACGTGAAGGATTGGTAGGTAGGAAGGAGGAGGGATGCCGGCCTTTTGACATAAGGATTTGACCCTGCATTTTTTCAAATCAGCACGGTTTAAGGACCAAAATCTTGCAAGGTGCATAAATCCCTCATATTGAGGCCAGGATTGAAAGTGCTCCATACATCTCAGGTTCATGATCTAATCTAGGAATTGAATTGAGCCCGTGTAACTTGCATGCTAAATTTTGAAATGCTTGCCAGATTAAAAAAAAAGGAAATTGGAGAGTAAGTAGTGCCAAGTAAGCTCTAAAGTTGCTGTGCTTTTCTCTTTATTTCAAGTAGTGGAGTAGGAAGCTGAGTCTTGAGCTATAATGAAAAAGGAATTTGTGCCTTACAGTTAATATTGTTGGGAAAGTTAGGGATTTGTAAATGACAGAGTTCAAGGCTGACAGAAAAAAATACCTTAAATCTGAAATAGCAGTGCAGGCATTTTTGCTGGGGGGGGGGGGGGGGGGGGAGATAAGGGGGAAAGTGTGCAGAGAACTCTGTGGGACAATGTAATTTCTGTTTCCAGCCTATGGAAGTGGTTAGCAGCTGCTTATTGCCCTTAACAGTTTGTTTTTAATTGACAAGGTTCCCATCTTGAGAGTTTTCAATCGTATGCTTGTATCTCATTGGGCTTGGCTTTCTCTATACAGTATAAGAGGCCTGGCATATCTCTTCCACCACGGTGGCAGAAATCAAATTGCATCAGAACAATCAGACATTGTGAAGTGAGTTGTTATTGAAGTCTCTTTGCCTGAGACACAGCTGTTTCTCAGGCATATGTTATCACAACAGCTACAAGCCTCAGTAATGCTGCATGGGAAAGAAAGAATTATCACTGAATTACTGTTCAAAAGAGGAATAAAATCTAAGGGAACACCCGTCTTCAAAGAAGCTGAAGTACAGCTTGACTTGCATGTACTGCCTTTTGGGTGTATTTTTTTTTTTCATTCTGCAACATAGATTGCCTGAGGAAAAAGCTATTAAATATGCAAAGACCACTTTCAAAGGTGGTGTTACTGGACTAGATAGTCTGTTCTATGCAGACACAATTCCAGTATGCCTTTGCGTGTGTTTGTGCTCGTGCATATATAAAACGGACTTCACAAGTTTAATGCAGTTCTAAGTCCCCAGCAGCTATTGTAATCACTTGATTTGGTGCTTGGTATCAAAGCTGGAAGTAGCTTTGTCAGTGTGCTTGTAATGTCAATTAAAACACTCATAGTGACTTTTTTTTTAACAATTCAGAGATAATTTAATATTTTTTAAAGATATCATCATTGCGGTTTAAAAGATGTGTTGGCTAAGGTAAAAGATAAGAGAAACGTTAAAAATGCTTTGGAAACATACATTTGAGCACTATCTAAAATGTTTCATTTTAAACGATAACACTTCACCTGCAGTACATCAGCTTCCTGAATTTCAATAGCCTTTGGTTTGATCCCTCCATGAACAACTGAGCCCTGCCAGAAGCAGAGGAGTCCCTTCAGATGCATTGCCATGCTGTGCATGCATTTCTGTATTGTGATACTATTGCCTCCAGTAATTCGTCTAAAACCATACTTCCATATCTAGTATTCTTGGTTAATAATTTAACCAATCTCCTCTATAAATGTGATCTTTTTGTTTCCACTTCATTGCTGTTGTGCGTAGCTGTGCAATTGCATGGCCTACTTAATTTTATGGTTTATGGACAATCTCTCTTCAAAGGATTTGGGAATCCCTCTACCAATTAGATAACATCTATTTCGCCATTACTCTCATATAATTGCGTATGATAACATAAAACTGAGACTCCTAAAGCAATTTGATTATTCATTCAGATAAGAAGTCTTACCATAAATCCTTGTTGACAGTCGAATGGAAACAGAGTGGTCTTAGCAACCGAGGTGGATGTACAACTGCTCCAGCATTCTCTGAGAGTGCTAAGAAATGGTTTCCTATAAGGGAATTCCTATAGGGTTCCATATGGCCATATGGTCTTTGATTTTTTTCTAATTTTTTTTTTTTCTGGGGAAAAAAAAAGATTTCTTGGAAGGTTGGTGGCCTTGTATTTCTTAGGTAAAACCATTGTTGTCCTCTCCTGGAGAGGAAAGATGTAATGAAGGGGTGGGTTATGTGGTAAGGCCTCTGCCTTTATGCTGTGGGAAGGTGGGGCGAGGATGTGTGCTGCAGAAGAGATGGGGATAGGCAAAGTCCTTTAAGTGTTCGTGTTCTGTAGTGAAGGGAAAGAAAGGTTGCCGTGTATAGCATGAGGAGTGCACTTGACCTTAATGATGCTCATGTTGTTACAGAGTAAGACAAAGATGCCCTTTTTGATGTAAGCATCTTTCTCTTGAACCTTTAAGTTTCACAGTTGGTGGGATGGGGGGAAAGCTGCATGTGGCTGCTTAATTAATTAGCAGAGAATGTAATTGTCACTTGTATCCTTGATTTAGCATTGAGCACTAATAGTGAGTGACAGCCTGAAGAATGCTCTTACAAACATAGCCTGTCTCAAACTTCACAGCTGGGCTTCAGCTTGTCTTTAGCATCTGTGTTACGTGTGTTGGGTGGATGCCCAGGTTGTCAGAAATGTTGGTGACTCTGCTCTCTGCATCTTCATGACAGCATCAGGAAACTGAACTAGAGATCAGGAGGTCAGCCTAGCTTTCTGGCTTCTCCTCCTGCCTTGCCTTTGCTTTTGGTGACTGAAGGCATCCTTGATTACAGCTGCAATCTGTGCTCTCTGCTGTCAGAAGAGGTGTGCTTGGGTAGCAGGGAAGGTAGCAGCCTGATTCCTACTTGCTGCCTCTTGGAGGTGAGGTGGGACGGAAGAGAAACAATGAAGAGATGAGAACACTTTTTAAAATGAACTGAGTAGATAAATAAAACTCCCCAAAGAATGAAACTATTTGCAGGACATGATGAAAGTTTCAACATTTACATAATTATATTAACATGTGTAAATCAAATGCATTTCTTGCCTCACAGTGAGAGAGGCTAGTTTTAAATATTCTGTGAAATTTGTGTTTAATATTTGATAGCGAAAGAATTTTTTTAGTGCGTGTAATTGAGTTGGGTTCATGGATAAACAAATTAAGTGATTTCCATCTCTGTTTCTTGTTCCACATAAATCTCCAATTTTCTATGCTCTCTTGAATACTCTTAGCACTTTAGACGTAAAAACTTATTTTACCTGACATCAGAACCATTTTCTCTGTGAAAGCAGTTTCTAGTATTAAAGAATCATTCCTTCTTCAGTAAGAGTATTGCTTAATTGAAAATCCTGTCTGTAAATACTAATTCATACTTCCAGGTGACCTCCAGGTGTGCTTCAAATCTTGCTTTTGGTATAGAAGGGTGCTTAAAGACCAAAGACAAAGGGAACATTTCTACAGGGACTGTGTTCTGAGCTTAGTTAGCTGAAGATAATTTCATCTTAAGACTCTGTGTCCTTGATACACAATAGTAGCATTTTCTTCTTATTTTGTTTTGTTTTGCAAGACTGTTAATTGATGTATCCATGCTTTGTGAAATGCTAGGCATAGCTCTGTTGCATATTATGTTTTTATAGGCTTCTGCTATTTTGACAGTATTGTCGTCACCAGTATGGTAAGATTGATTTGAAATTGCATCTGTACCATGCCAGTGGGTAGTGCATCCAATTTGAACATGAGGAGCTAATCCATTTTTGTTCTGAACTCAGGGAAAATACAGCCTTTTCTGAATGAAGACCTGATCTCCGAGATTGTTAATTACCTTTAAAATATCTTGCAGAGCTGCATGAACACAGCTTAGTAATTATGCAGATTTAATCGGAAAAAAAATGTGTTAACCTCCTTGATACAGGAAGCCTTGCATAGTTCTTGAGCAAAGAGATTTATATCACACTGTCCATCAAGCTAGGCTTCCGTGGATTGTTTTAAGCTGTAAGCACAGGGATCAGCTTTGGAAATGGATAGTTTCAGAATTGCTGCAAAGGTAGTTTGCAAATTAAGTGGTAAGTTTTAGTTAAGGAAGATACATCAAAGGTTTATGTGCTTAAAGGAATCTTGGAATTGCTAAACTCTGATGTTTGGGGCTAAGTCCTTGCAAGTGATTAAAAGGTTAACCCTTACCAGCGTTTTGCCAACGCCAAATCCTTGCCAGTGTATCACATTGTCACTGTTCAATGTGGAAGTAACAGAAAGTGCCTCTGTAGGAATCAGTTGGTACAGTGTAGTGTCTCAGTTGTCCTTTGGAAATTGTGCTTACTAAGTACAATAATGTTCTTGGTGGGGAGAAATAACATACTATCAGGAAATAACTGAAGAAAAGAGTATAGTATACCATATACAAATTGTAGGGGGAGGCAAATTCTTGGCAAGGAATTTAGGAATGTTTCCAATTAAGACTGTAAAGGTCCAAACAGTTTTTTTTTCCTTCAAGAGGGAAAAGAAACACTTGCTTCTCAAAAATTGTTAAATGTTTTGTCCCATTTTGTAAAGTAATGACTGTTGCTGTTGACTGTCAACTGGTGAATGTAAGATCTCACGTCTCGTGGATATGGTGCTTAAGATACTGTGTACTTTACATGTTGGTCACAGTTAGAAGTTCCTATCAAGGAAGCCAGCAAATGAGGAGATAAGGCTGTGCTTAAAAATGTACAAAAATGATTGTAGACTCATTTATCTGACTGCTCCGGTACACACTGCATTAAAGTACATAATGAATAACTACATCATGGTTCATGTAGGGTTTAACATTCTTAGGTTAGGCTTTTATCAAAGGCATTAAAAGAATGAATAGCTATTATATGAATAAATCATATGGATAAGCAGAACGTAAAGCAGAAGTGAAGTATGCTGCACCCCTTAGTGGCTAATAGGCAAAGGATAACAGCATACTTCCCCTGGAGGAATATAGAGCTAACCCTTCAGTTTGCATAGGACCTGTGCTGAATCTTCAAGCTTTGAATCCTATTTGTTTATTTATAACATTTTATTTATTGTCCAAATTTGAAATTATTATATGAGAAAAATGTGGAGTTTTCTCTGTTAATGGCCAGTGCATAAAAATAGTTACGAAGAGTACAGTGCTGTATCTATATTGATTTCCACCCCCACCCCCCGCTTTTTTCCTTCTGATTTTGTACTGGGTAAGAAAAGTTCTGATTAACTTGTCTGGTGTATGTTTGGAACATAACCAATTAAGACACTTCTCTGGTAGAGTTTGGTAATAAAAGAAAGCACATTAAAACTATGGATGGATGGTTACCTGGTTTTCCAAGGCACGCTGAGAACAATGAAGAGAAGTAGCTATAGTAATGTATTTTCATCTCCTTTGCTTTGGATTAGGGAGCTATGACCTTTATTTTTGATTGCTGACCTTTTAGCTATGCTTCATGTTTTGGTCATCAAGTTTAATCAAGATTTAGATTTTGGCCTTGATTTGTATGCTACTGTACAGCTGTACTGCTGACTCCTTAAATCTCATGAAAGAAGGAAGTTACTACAAGGATAGAGTGATTTATTTGCTAATGGTATTCCTTACCATTGCTAGGTGGTCCCTACCACTGCGTATGAGTGCAAAAAGTAGCTTGTATTTGTCTGCGAAGTCTGCAAGAGAATCTGCAAAGTGGTTCACAGAAGCAGGTGTCTTCTGCTAGCTGTTACATTGAACATGTCTTCAGGAAAAGTCCCCAAAAATCAATCTGCTTGGAAGAGGACCAGGCTGTTTGATTCTGAGGTTTTCTTCACTTTGGAATTTACTTAGTTTCTTTCTCCCTTTGACTGGCGTGAAATAGTCCAAAGTAGGATTAGCTCTGAAGCAGACTGCAAAGTCCTGTTTTCCCAGGTTATAGGAAGAGACAGTTATGTTGACTTTATTCTCCTTAACCTCTGTTCTCATCCATGGTCAGTGTATTCTGTGGGTTTCTGGCAAGCAGCGCGCCTTATGGAAGAGAATTTATTTAGCCAGTAAGTGTTTTCATGAAATGCAGAGCCTCTGGCCATGTATAAATATGTATCCCTGTACTTTATCCTACCTGGGGTAATATCTGTCTGAAAATTACGGGAAAAAAAAAAAAAATCTTATTAGTCACTGAATCTAGTTTTGATGATAATAGAAAGCTAATTATGGTGAAGCAAAAAGAATGGAGAACTTTAAACTGTCAAATGAAATTAGAAATTAATCAAGAGGAGTGGTATTCTTCCTGCGTTCTCTTTCTGCCTCTGTTGTCAAGATCTGAGCATTATCGTGATATGGGGTTGCGGGTTGTGTAAAGACTTAAACTGTTTTCTCTTGTACCTTCATTTTTTCCTGTTTCAGTTAAATGAGTGAAATGAGGACGGATCAAGTCTCTAATACTCCCTCTGTAATCAGGTTCTGTATTTTAATTATTGCAAACTTGGCTAAGAGGCGTCTGTGACTGCACTGATATTTTGGTAATATGAAGGTGCTTACAATCTGATTAACGCATACTGCATTTTTCTTCTCTCCTGCTGGAAATAAAAGTCTGGGGCTAATAAAATGTTTCCTGACCTTGAATAAGAGGGTGTAGTGTTTTCTTTCTTGATAAATATGTAAGTATGAGTGCTGATTTGTGCTGATTTTGTTGCAATAAAATTTGAGAGGAATAGTAAATGACACAATTTGTGAGAAAATATGCATAATAAATTGGACCCTACTTAATCCTTTTTTCCTTAGAATTGTCAGCTATTTTCTGCAGTATTTGTCCATGAAGGAGTGAGTTAAAAAAAAAAGTTTCTACAATATGTAGCAAAGAAAATAAAAAGCTTTTTTGGTTTAAAGGAATCTTCTATTCAGAATTTGTATTTAAAACACTGAATTAAAAAATACTTAGGATAATTGTTACTGGTTTTTCTGTATACAACCTGGAATTCTACATTGCTGCTTCTTAACACAGGTAGTAAATAAAAAACCAAGGAAATTGAACATGCCTGGCTTTAAAAGTTTGCTAAAAAGTATCTAAAAAAATTCTGCAAACTACTTCTCTTTTTTCCATTATGATTTCCTAAAGACTTTTTAATTTAGTGGCACTTGGAGCTCGTTCATGCCGTTTCGAGTTAAAGTGCTTTTCTTTGGAGCTTGGAATGACAACATAATAAAGGTCTGCCTACAACTGAGGTTGAATTAGGAAGTGTTGATTCACTTACAGAGTCAGGAGAAATACCCAGCTGACAGCATTTGAGCTAGTAGATTTTTAGCTTTTCATAACAATTGAAGGAAAAAAAACCCCAGCCATAGCATGTTCTTCCCTCCTGGTTATGCAGCTCAGATTCCTTAATAACAATGGTTATCCTGGTGTAGCTAAGGTCCTCCTAAAGCAGCAGTCTTCTCAGCTGCAGGTGGTAATGGATGGGGATGGATGGAGATGCAGATGCAATTGGAGCTGGGGAGCTGTGTGCCAATCACTGGTTCCCACCCCCCGGCATCCACTTCTTTGAAGAGCTGGCTCCAGATTTTGTCAGGAGTCCCATTTGGCCTCTGTTCAAATCTGGTCAAATAAAGATGAAAGAGAAATTTATGTCTTTGCTATACCAGACATTCTCTGGCACGTATTTGTTTTTAGTGGTTGGCACACCATATTTGTCAGGAAACTGTCTTTAAAATGGTATTTGCACTGAGTGCTTGACATCTTCTAGCACAGCATAACCTGAGTCTTCTCCAGTCCAGTGGTCCTTGAACTCCTACATAGAAGATGCCCCCACATTCTATGTCTTGTGAAACAGTAGGTCCTTCCGAGCCCTAAAAAAGGGATTAGTGCCGTAGCCATTGTTTAAAAACATCAAAAACATTAGCTAGCACAGCCTTACGGCAATCCTAGAAGTGGAAGGGTGGTGGTCACTGAAGGGTGAGACTTGAAAGATAGTGGGTTTTGTTCTGACAGTGTAGTAGACGATAGCTTGTGGCCACCTTGGGTGATGTTTACTTTCTGTGAATTAAGGAGGGCAGGATGAGAGGAGGAGCTCCGGAAGGAGCCCTTTGTTCCCAAAGTCCTCTGGCGTTTAAGGTTACGGAGAGCACATCTACACCGGAGATGATAACTGAGCAGGAACTATGACTTTTTTGTTGCTATATTGTTTTTAGGGTTGGTGGAGGAAGAGAGGAGGGATGCTAGTAAAAGGTGTTTTCCTCCTAGGGAAGATGTTTTTCCTGCCTGAACCTGTGACTACAGCAGGAGGGAAATGGAGGCCGTAGAGCTTGCACGAGCCGTGTTTCTCCAGTAGAAAGAGTGGATTTTTAGCTTCCCATGCAGTTAGCTAATATGCAACTGTCATCTGGGGCTGATATCTTCTAAAATTCTGTGATTCAACCCTGATGACTCCTTGTTCCCAGCTATCAGTGGTTTGGCTGTCAGCTTCTGTCTATAGGTAATTGCAACTAGCTTGGTTCTTGCTTCTGGGATGGGTGGGAGATGCAGACGTGGCTACAGCAGTGTCCTGCTTATATTTAAATAAACAGTTGAGTTTCTGACAAGGGAGTGCAACATTTACCAAGAAGTTCAGAAAGATTTTACTAAATGTCATCAACCGCTTGTGCCCAGAAAGTGGAGGGAGGGATTATACAGTTTGCTACGGGTGATGCAAACCTGCAATTCTGGCTGGTTTTGCTAGGGTGAGGATCAAAGGCTATTTCTGGATACGTTTTGGGGGCTTTGAAGTGGTAGCACTACTTGAGTCGGTAAGTATTGGCTGTGTAAAGGTTACGAGGGTCAATCACGTGACACAAGACTACATAAACTAAATATACGTTATTTTATATAATGACATTATGCCTGGTCCACTCCTGCTCTACTCATTGAGAAACTTTTGGTGGTGGTCTCACAGCCTGTTCAGATAAGAAAAAACAAACCTTTCCCTGCTTTTTCATGGTCTAACACAGTTAATCTGACTCTTAGCTTGCTATTATCGTACAAAAAGAAAAGTTAATTCATGTACTTAATGATATGTCTTTGAAAACAAATTTGTAATCATTATTCAGGTCATCATTTATGGCTCTGAAGTTCTAAAGCGTTGTGTGTTAGAAAACATTTTAATAGTTTGGCACTCTTTCAAAATAGCATGTTTATTTTTGTTTTGTGCTTTTCAAAGGCAGTTTTTAGCAGATCGGTAGTTCTTGAAAATTGTGCCCCTGATTTCTTGACTTGAGATAACTCCATGCTCACCTATCGCCTAAGTTTCTACCGTGTCTTTGAAATAAACGGTGTTGGGATGGAAGTCGCTCTCTGCAAATGTAGTATTTCTTGTGAAGTCCTCGTGAAGTGGTTAAGTGGTTTAAAACATTGTGTTGAGAAGAGAATTGTTTTTCTCATAAATAAAAAAAGTAGAAGTAGCAGTTTTTTTCTTTGTAATGTTCGCAGAATGGTATCAAAGAATTTGATATGTGTTTAAAAAAACAAACATGCAGAAGAACAAAAATATAAAAGAAGGCTTTGATGCGCTTTTTTTCCTGTGTTCTTTTACTAACAGGCAGAAAAAGGGCTCTGAGCCTTATCTTGTAGGGATTTACACCTGATAGGAAACTGGAGTGCATTTTGAAGGACCGAAGTACATTGTTGTCTTTGGAATAGTTACTAAGCCTGGTAGCAGCATGACTGTTTACAGGGGATAATGCCTCCAGGCTTTAGGCAAAGCAGTGAGGCGGATGTGAGAATATCTGGCCCTTTGAGACACCAGAGAAAGCCGGAGCCTGTCAGATAGGCTTCAGCATCCCATGGCATCTGATCCATAGTGAAATCCGGCAGAAATAACGGTACTTTGTAATTTAGGTAACAAGAATTTAGGATCCAGTGTTGCTGCTTATTTCTTTCCTGAAGTGGTCTGTTGACATTTATGTTGTTTCTTTTGTGTGCAGATGTGACTCTCTGGGGCTATGGGGAAGGCTGGTAGTAAGATATAAATGCGTACTGTACTGTGTCTTTGGCTCTGGCATCTTACATGTTTCTTATTTAACCCTTTTGAACTCTTCTAATGGGAATTTTTCATGTGAAAGTTGTATTTAATTTCAGAAATTCAGCTATACGATTGCATTAGCCTTGTTAATGTTTGTGCAGTTGTAATGTAACATGGTCTTAACAATAATGGGATTCGCAGCTCTGAGCTGCAGATTGTAGTCCTGCGGTACTACTTGGAAATAAAACTATCTAAAATGATTAGCAATATTATTTAAATATTTGCTAAACATCACGCCGGAGCCAAGATTCCTGTTCTGTGGGCGAGCACCCTGCTCCTCAGGCACTCGGCTCGACAGCCCTCCCAGCTCTCTCCCCTCCTTTTCTTCCTCTCCTCTGACTCTGCATGTTTAGTATGTTTTGGCAATAGTTTCAACAGGAAAGACTCTGCCCTCCGCTGACCCCTGGAAAGCCTTCGAAGCTTGTAGTAAGAGCGCTTTGCTGAAAGGTAAGAGATCGTGTTTCAGATTTGGAAAAAAGGGGGTTGGAGTCCATCTGGGAAGGGAGCGCTGGCAGCCCTGCGGTGCCGCGTCCTCCCTTGCGTGTCTCAGCCTCCGCGTGCTAGGCAGCCACTGGTGGTTCTCTGAAAGGGTTAATTTGTGCATGAACTGAAGGAGTGAGACGTAGTATTTTATTCAGCCTTCAGTTTACATCTATCAAAAGCGTGAAGGAGGAATCCAGTTTATGCTGACCTAGAGTAAAACTGGAGTGAAAAAAATAATCTGTTTTTCATTTTCAAGATGGCTCTGCCATTGAACTTGAGGTATGGTAGGGCCTCCATCCCATCCTTTCATCCAGCTTGAGCTCCTTTGAAATAATAGGCTTTTCAAGTTGTTGATAACAGTGGTATACTTGTAATTCTCTCAGTCTTCTGACACCTTGAAGTCTCCTGCACAGAATGGAAACAAGAAACAGGTCGGGTAAATATTTTGAAATAAAATGCTGAACCTTAGCTTTGACCTTCCTTATGCTAACAAAGACCTTTTACTGAGAAAGCATTCTTCTCTCTTCAGAGGTGTGCATGAGGTGATTCCACTCCCACCCTGTATTTCACATAAACTTGTGTGTTTGCCTGTGTGGGTTCCTCCACTTCAACTCTGAACCAGACAAAGTGACATTTCATTGATTTATCTGTACAGGGAATCCTGTGCAGGTAACACAGTAGTCCCGATAGGCGTGACAACTAACACTTAAAATACATTCTTTCATACAGAAATGACACTAATAGGAGAGTAATATTAATAATTAAAGTATTTCTGAAACACTGTTTTGAAATTGGTTTGAACCCACGCTCAATTAAGACAACTATGCTGAGAAGCTCTATGGTTTGATACAAGGCTTTGAACTAGCAGCTATACACAGTTTTCAAAAATAGCTGTACCATTATTTCCTTAAAAGTAAACCAAAAATCTCATTCTAACCTACATAGAGAGAAAGAGGCAGATGCTTCTGTAGCAATGTAAGTCAAATAAAGGAGAGTGTAAGGCTGGTTTTGCTGTCATGGTGGCATCAGTTCAGAGCTGCATAAAAATAGGAGCATGGGGGAGCAGCCAGAAATTTGTGTATTTGTGATGGAAGAGGTCACCGTTCTGCATTTGAGCGTGTAGAGATGCTGAGTATGTTTAAACATGGGGTCGCTAATTAGCTGGTGATAGAGGGTCCAATTCTGACGTTGAGTTCTATTGCTGTAAATTAAGTTTATTCTGAGGGGTGGCAGGATTGAATTTGCACTTGTGTTAGCGAGGGGAAACTTCTGGCTCAGCATTTGCTTTTTAATGCCAAAATCTAGCATACAGGGGGAAAAGCTTCTGTCATTCTCTAAGTCCCCAGATGCTATCTTCTGGAAGAAGGTAATACACAGATGCAAGAGAACTGTTCTTGGAGTACCAGCTGCAAAAGGTTGTGTGTCAAAAAAATGTTATGGATACCTAGTATATAAAGAAAAGGGGAAGCAAGTATGCTGTTGCCTGTTGTTCTGCTAGAAAATATTAAACTGAAGTACTTTCAAAGCCAAGAAGGACTATCTGAGTGAAATAAGAATAAAAATATATTTTCACATAAATTCACTGTGTAAGGCCAGAACGGAATTTTAGGACATCCGATGATCTCAAGTATATTAGACATTATTAACTTTCAGTCAGTTATCCCTTTTGTAAGACATTAAATTACTGGACAAAAATAAAATCTAGGTTTATATAACACTGCTGCTTGAGTGCTGTTTTTTCAGTTTTTATTTTTAATCAAGACTTGTGCATCTGTGACCCCTAGAAAGCTGAAGCCAGATATACTCACTACCTCACCTAATGCGTAATTTCTGCAGTTATGATCATTCCCACCCACTTCACTTTTCACCTTTCTTCCTATAGAGTGTAAAAGAGGTGAGTTAGTTTCTTGAACATTTTTCTGTAAAAATCTAGTCTCAGGGTTTTGGATGAGCTCTGCATCTACACTAAGGGACATTGGTGGCTAGGGAGGTGTCTTGACAGGGTGTGAAGTGCGTTTAGGAGGTGACTTGTGCTTATGAGGGCTCTCCCTGCCATTCTCTCCTCCAGAGGAAGGTCAAATTTTGTTCCAGATTTTGTTCCAGAGAGAAGGACCAGCTTGTGCCATGGGAAAAGTTGAAGAGGCAGGTTGTCTTTCCTCCACTTCTCTTGAAGTGCTCCTCAGTGTTCACTTCATCAGCTTTCTCAGGGGAGAGGGAGCAGGGGAGTTAGATTGCCTTATAAGTACAGCAAGTTTCTATTTAGTTGATGTTAGAGTTGCAGTATCTATAGCATAAGTAAGTAATTAACAATAATAACTGAAGCCAGACAATACAATTAGAGGGCAAGATTTCACAATCTGACTCTCTAGGGGTTAATTAATACATCAGGTAACAAACCAATCACTGACTGCAGGTTATTGTAAGTCCTAATGATATTTGCAGTTTATTTATGGCCAAAACGTAAATCCAACAGTAAATCTGGTTTCTGTAGAAGCGTGTCAGACTCTCAAAGCAGCGCTTGTGTGTCGTTTTGTTGCCTGAGCATCTGTGCAGTGTTTTGGTGTCCTAGGATTTTTTTGACTTCAGACTATTTCCAGACTTCGGTGGTGATGCAAAATGCAATAATCCTACTGAATCCTGAGAAGGAAAATTGCAGTATTTTATTTGCATTTACTTCCTAATTTTTTTCTTTTGTTAACATACAGCCGTAGAGTGGGAAGCTTAGTGGCCTTTGTCAGCGCTGCCCTGAAGGCTGCTTCCAGGTCAGCTATAGAGAATAGTGTACATGACCTCCTGCCTGGGTCCCTGTCAGCTTTTGTGGCTGGAGGGCAGAGCAGTGGGTGTGTGCCTGGGGGCATCCCCTCGTGTCCTGGGCACTCAGGGTACGTGTCCTGGGCACTCAGGGTACGTGGGCTCTGTGGACCTGCAGGATGTGTCCTGGCTGTGTCAGGGCAGGTGGGCACCTGGTGGGTGAGGCTGGTTAGGGACCTGCGGTCAGCTTCCGCACTAGGGTGTTTCTTGGGAATAAGGATGAGAGGAGCCTTTGAAGGACAGGGAAAGTGGATGTGTGTTGAACTGCACGAATTGGTGGAGGAAATCAAAGGCAGGTGTTATCAGCTGAGCTGATTTCTAGCTCATTTTCTTTTTTTTTTTAAACTGATTTTTAAGATCAGTATGTCTTTTTAGAAGATGAAAGGAATCTCTTAGTGATGAGATTCAGCATTGATGCCTAAGCAGGCACTGTAATCGGGTTTTTCTTGCTTGTTTTTGAGTGAACTACATTTCTTTGTGGTTGCTGACTAGCCTTCACTTTTAATCACACAGGAATAAGGGCACATCAAATAATATGCAATAGAAAAGGGAAAATAAAATAGAAGAACTAATGTTAAAGACATGATATATATGAAGGAAGGAGCTTCCTATACTATTTTACTGTATAATTCTATGTAGAGCTTTTTATTACAAGATCTGTTTTTAGTTCTTGACAATGCAGGTTGTCAAAGACACTCAGGTGATACTGCCTCTCATCTCCCTATTCTGAAACAAGAGTCTGTTAAAACAATTTGTAACTTTAGGTGAGAACTAGAGTATCTATTTTAGCAGGACTTTCAACCAGAAGCAGCCACAGAGTAGAATCGGTGCTTGATACTTCATGTTTCATGAAAAAAAGAATTGAGAAATACTGAATGAGAGAATACAGATCTTTCAAAATGTGGAAGATAGCATTTGCAACTGTCACGTAGTCCACTGTCTTATCCTCCCAAATGTGCCAAATCGTTTACATCTAAGGGGTAGAAATGTTATTTATTGTACAATGAGCAATACAAAAAAATGGCTAGAAACATTTGTTATCAGAAAGACATGGTAAATCTTTTCTAAGTTACTGAATAAATGTTGCTGCAGCACACCACTCAGATTTTACAACACTGAGATTTTACTGATAATGCTTAGAATATAAGGGTTTTTTTTGTGAATAAACATGTTGTGATGTGCTGAGATTCCAGAAAATCACTGATGTGTTGCATTGTCTCTATCAAACCCCAAGTTAGTCCACTGGTACATACTCATATGATTTGCAGACAAGTAAACAGACAGCTTTATTATCTTGCCAGATACTAATTTTCAGTAAAACTGGCAGAAATACTTTCTGACACTTGCTAAAAAGCATCTTTAAAGGATTTTTCTACTTCTCCTTTTCATTTTCTTTCTCTCCTGGGACAGTGCTCCAAATGATGATCTCGACTCCTCATTGATGGTGATAAATTTGTAATTTTTATAATGAATCCCATCATCCTGAGCTCTTGCCAAAACACTGCTCTACAACACCTAAGTGCTATTCTTGTGATCTCATGCAATACTATCCTGTTTCATTTAATCTCATTGAGATTGATTTTTGAGTAAGCAGATGGCTTAGTCTTCTCTAAGAGTCCATAAGGAAATGCCTTGCCAGAAATATTTTGTGTCTCATAACATTTAAGTTTCCTGTGATCTGAGGGTTTGTAAGAGCATATTCACAGTTTTTGTGATGTTCATCAGGAGGGTTTCATTGCTGATCCTCAGTCTCATAAATGGAGATGACAATTCTGTTGCTGGATGCCTTTCAGAGCAAAACCTGTTTGGCCAAGAGGACGCTGGTTCTATGGGTGCTGTTGCTCAGGCTGGTCAGGTAGTCTCTTTGAAAGCTTAGCCCTCTATCTGTTTTGAGGATGTGGATATATCTAGTGTAGCTAGTATGAAGTGAAGAAAAATAGTTTAAAAGGCAACCTGGATTAGCAACTTTTTCATTTTTTTTTAAAAACACAATGGATTCATCAAAACAGAATGATTCTAAAGTGTTAATTTTTGTTGCCCAAATCATTACTTAAAAAAAATCAGGAAATACTAACTGTAAAAAATGTTTCATTCTTTTTGACCTATAACTATTATGATATATTGGATAGTGACTAAGTATATAACTATTTAGAATAAAATTTAACTTTTTATTAAATATAGTATTTCTTCTTTCTATGTTTACTTATGTACAGTCTTAATTTTTACTTTGTTAGAAAACAGTGAATGACATTTGAAATTGCAAGATTTTTTTCCTAAGTTTTTTTTCAGCCTCTCTTTTATCAGGCTACTTTTGGTTATATATTGTTGTATTGCAGAATCTTTGGTACTATTGTATTGCGTTCTTGAGACAATGAATGCCAACAGCATACTGGTGTGTATTAGCAAAAGCGCGGCCGGAAGTTCAAGGGAAGTGATGGCTCCCCTCTACTCGGCACCTGGGAGCTTGCATCTAGGGAATTGTGTCCAGTTTCGGGCTTCCCAGTGCAAGAGAAGGATTTATGAAGAAAAGTGGGTCCAGCAGAGGAATGCTGAGATGGTTTGGGGGCAAGGGCATAAGTGCAGGGGGAGGCTGAGGAAGCTGGGTTTGCTCAACTGGAAGATGAGAGGACTAAGTGGGATCTGATTGCTGTCTTCAACTATCTAAAGGAAGGCATTTAGAGGAGATGGATCTTCTTGGAGGTACGTTGTGAAAGCACTAAAAGACAACAGTCACACGTTGTAGCAGGTAAATTCTGATTAGGTAAAAGGTTAAAAAATATTCACAGTGTGAGTGGTTAAGCACTGGAAGAGGTTTCCCACGTTTCTCTGTTCTTGGAGCCTTTGATAACTAGACTGATCAAGGTATGGAGCAAACTTATCTTTCTTTGAAATTAGCCCTGCTTGGTGAAGGGGCTTGGACAAGATAACCTCCAAAGGTCTCTTCCAACCTAGAGTACTTGATGATTTGATGCATATCCATAGGAATGATAGAATATTTTTTTTCTGTATTGCAGTTCCCTTGTATATTCTGAATAACTAAGAAAAATTATATTTATAAAACTTTCCCCCTAAAGTCTACTTACCAAAGGAAGTATTTGTAGTGAAGTGACTAGATCTAATTGATT
Source organism: Gavia stellata (assembly GCF_030936135.1). Classification (NCBI taxonomy): domain Eukaryota; kingdom Metazoa; phylum Chordata; class Aves; order Gaviiformes; family Gaviidae; genus Gavia; species Gavia stellata. The sequence goes on from NC_082597.1 coordinate 46,062,920, forward strand.
TTGCTTACCCATGTCCCTCCAGATTTGTTCCTGGAACTAGAAGAGATCACACTTTCACTTTACTGATGGACTGGAAAATAAGCTCTCCTGTTCCTGCAACTCCCTGTGGGTTCATCAGTTTTGAATAAATTAGTAACTGAATGGAGATATTTGCATGAACCAAGATTAAAAAAAATATATAGCCTTGCTGTATTCACAGAACATGCTATAGCTGTCAAAGCTGGTTTATCTCTTTAATGAACTACACGTGCTTAGACAGACAAACATATTATGTGGGTTTTTTAAGAGCTCACTATAAAATTTGTGCTCTTGCATCATCATACAGAGAATGTTTTTCTTGAGAGTGTTAGTACATTTTTGCATGCATAAAAATTCATCTGTCTTGATCTTTTCTATTTGCCAGGCAGACCAGGTGCATTATGTATATAGAATAAAAGTATAAAGAATATGTCTAAAGACTAAAATGGTGAAGAGGATTCTTTAGAGGAAAAGGACCTAAAAAAGACATGAATTTTGTTCTGAAAATTTCTAGCAGCTAGTGTAGTCAGGCCTTTAAGCTACCTAACTTGGGCTGTATTGCTGGATGATGATTATTATTATTAATAATAATAATAATTTCCCCCTATGTTCGTGTAGCTCTTTGCTTTTGGATTGAATGTTTGCTGAGATGGAAGGGAAGTTTTAAACGGGTGTCATGAATTGAAGCTGATTGAGTGAAGTTGTGCTTCAGCACATCTTGGTTTTCAGTTGACTGTAAACTGAGTGTAGGGAAACAAAGCTGGGAAGCATCCTTGGACGACACTTGTACATCACCTTTTAAAACTGATAGGGCTGATCATCAGCTCAAATTAACTGTTTGTAATTGGGATTGTTTTCTTCTGTCCCCAGATCTTACCTTTTCACAGCAACTACCTGGCAGGACTACAGAATATTAAGGAAAGCAATGGGACTTTTTCTGGGGGGGCTGGGGGGAAGTGAGGGATGGGATTGGAGGAAAAAAATGCTCATGAATTATGTTAGTATTATTTCCATTCCCCAAATATTTTCTCTCTTGCCTCTTACCTCGCAGCCCTCTTGGTCTCTCTGACTGACCCAAACCAGGGCTTATGTCCTTTCATTCCCATCTTCCACGTTCTTCCTACTTCTCCTGGGTCTGAATCACTTTCTTTCTCTAAAATGCTAATCAGAGGCTATATGTGTACCTCAAACTATGTACTATGGCTCAAACATCATTTCCTCGTCACGTGCAATTTCCGTGGGTGGAAATTAGGAGGCATGTACAGTGAGAAATAGTTCCTCAGAAACCAGTGTTCATTGGTTTCTGTTTCTTCCTTATTCCATTTGTGCCTTGTGAGCTTCAAGGACCAAATCTGGGGGGAGCTGGTGCAAACAGCACTCCTCAGTGTCCTGGTTTCATACGTGGACTGTGGGATGGGTCTTTAAAAGCATCAGTGTGTACCTAGATATGTGATTATGATAGAATCACCCCTTTCTGCCTTAACATGAATGGAGAATGCTGGACAATACCGTAAAGCCCTGTCTCATTTCGTTTTAGTCAGACTATTGCCATATCTACTCTTCAGCTACTGCACTTTACTGGGGAAGAAAACCAAACCAAACCCAAAAACCCAACAAAACAAACTCCCAAACAAACAAACAAATCCCACCCCTCCACTCCTAAAATCCCAATCAAAAAGCCCAACACAAAACCTCTGAATAGTCATATTGTGAATGTCCCTGAGGGTTCACAGACTGCAAAAGGTGTATAGGAAGGGGGGTTTAGTTACGTATTATGTGTGTGGTCACGCTCCTACCGGCTATGCATGTATATTGCGAATGGTTTCAGCAGCACATTTTGCCTTCTGGTCCTGCTCAATGATTTATTCAATGCTGTTGGCCATAAATGCTCTTTACTGTTAAAAGGTAAAGCTTGACTGTGGATGAAACATCTTGAGCACAGGACAGGCCAGCCATTTCACCCAGCACTGCTTTAGCAAGACCTTGCGTAATGGCTTTTTGTCTCAGACAATCTGTCCTTTCTATTTCCTCTTAATATAATTAGGAATGAAGGTCTGTTTTGTTTTATCTGCTTTTGAAATATATTCATGGTATTATTTTTTTTCTTGTGGAGAAAAATAAACTGCACATCCAGGGACAGATCAGACCACAAGCTTAGAAGCAATGCAATGTATGTTATAAAGCCTATAACTGATTTAATGCATTAGTAATAGCAGTATTTTTCTGGTATATAGCTTCACAACAAAATGGAAATCATCACAACTACAATTACATATTTCAGATGCTTCAATGTATGTCTTTTACAAGTGAAATCAAGCAGATGCTCTTCTGTAGTGAGAAATAGGTTAGACAGAAACAAGTTATTGGTCATTGCAGGTGTCTGTGGGGTATGAAGTTAAATTCACGGGCCTCAGTTTTGGCTTTAGGGGTCAGCAGTGGCGGCAGGCATGGCTTTGGTGCTGTGAGATTTGTCTCTAACGCCGCCATTAGTCACTTTCTGTATGCAGTGGTGATGGGGGTGGGGGATAATGTTGTAGCTGAAGGTCAAGTGAGAAAGATGCAGTCTGCTGGAAATGTTGGCTTATTCGGATAGCATTTTTGTCCCATAGTGGCTAAAATGATGGCACCAGATGCAGTGTAGTGGTTTTGAGATGATTTGTATTGATCATCTTTGCTGGTCTCCTATTTTACTGCCTAATAAGTACTGCTGAGCTTTTGTCCTAAGCTGTTGATGATATGTAAGGATTGTCAATAGCTTTCATTATCATTATTTTGAATTTGCATATTAACACACACACATATTGTAATTACCCTGCTCTTTATGGCTGTTTGCTGTATGTATAAAGGGAGAGGAAATAAAAAAAAAAATCTGTATTTTTCATTTTGGTCTGTAAGTCTGGACAATAGTCTTGATGCAGTAGCATATAATCATTAGAAAGAACTATAGATAGCAGTTTTACAAACTTAACTATTTTTTTCCTTTGTTGTAATGTGTGACCTTTTCATCTCTTTGATCCCTTAAGCTGTGGACTGCGTAACCTTGGATTAGTGGAAACGAGAAATGCTGTGCATCATCTAAAGACATATTTCTTCTGGCTACATCAAAGAAGGTTAGATAAGATCTGTTGTAGGAAATCTTCTGCATAGTCTACGGGAGCGAAGGTTGTAGCCAAGGGTACTGTGACTTCCTCTTGCAATGAAGGATAAAACTGAAATGGACTGCCGTACTGGTTTAGCTTAAAAAGCTTAGGAAAACCTTGAACACATTTGAAATAATGTTGACAGTGCAACAGCAGATCTTCTTAAGTGAAACTTCCTTTCCTACATGCTGACATTGGAAATAAGAAGTTACTGACTGTTGATATGACTTGTAGTTAATTTTAGGTTATTGAGAAGCTGCTGTTTAGTTCACTTGGTTTTGATACTGTAGCGTTCAAAATTCTCCTCAAGGAAAGGTGGTGAATGGTATTTTTGTTTTCAATGTGAAACTGAAATAGTGGTAATATTACTTTTCAGTATGTGTTGCTGTTGCTTAGCCCTGAGGTTAAATAAGTTTCATTATATCCTGTAATATGAATGGATGGCAAGTCTGGCTTTGTTCCAGCATCATCTGTAAAATGGAGATAATGTTTTTATGGTTTGGAGATGGTGCGAAACTGGCAAAATAAGTTCAAAGAGGTAGTCAGTGAGCCTTCTTTAACCATATATGCTGCTCTTCATCTTTAAATAAAATTAATTTAAATAAATTTAAATAATCCTCTCTTGAAAGCTTAAAAATTAAATTTTTTGCTGTAACCTTGCAGAAAAGGGACGTGTAGGGATTGTGCAGAAACATTTGGGATGTAAAGAATTATTTTAAAACAGTATGTACAGGGGACAAAGGCCATTCTCTTTTTATGTAGAATTTCCAAGGTGCTTGTAGTTGTTTGGAGTTATTGTGTGTAGGTACCACGTGGACAACAGCTGGCTTTGATGTAAGGCTGCATCTTCTGTCCTGTGTTTGTAGCTCTTTCCTCCTACCCCTGGCACAGGGAAAAGCAACACCTGCATTGAGCAGACATCCCACAGCTTCGTGCAGTGTGACAAACTGCCCCGCAGTTTGAAATGCTTTGCCATTGGCGTTTCGTATCAGTCATATGTTGATCAATGTTATTGGGTGCAACAGATCTATGGTGATGTTCACATTTAATTGATGGCTTTTAAGGAACCTGTGCAAAAGCACATTTTTCAGCTATACCATATTGTGAATGACGTTCACAGAGGTGTTCAGTTGCCTCACTTAAAAGGTAGGCTTGATGAAATACAGAGGAAATACCTAGCTAATAAAGTACTTAATATTGGCCAATGGAATTGATGATTTTTGAGTATGTTGGTAATAGCTGAATGTAACAGGTATTTTATTTTTCTTAGAAGAGGATGTGTAGTGATTGTAATAAGTAGTAATGAGATGATGTTATGAATGTTAAACATCCTGTGCATAAAGTTGTTTGACAGCTGGCCTGGCCTGCATCAGTATCTTCCTTTGATCTCTCAAAGTGTACTAAAGGGATTCTGCTCCCCTCTGCCCCCCTCCCGTTCCCAATGACGAAATGTCTTATCAGAGATCAGTCTTTGTATCTGTTAGGAAGAAAAATAACCAGTGTGGGAAGGAAGTGAGTTTTCTTTAGCTGTGTTAACTTGGGCCCTTAGGATAGGAAGAGACCAGAATAGCTGTTAGGTGAGAGGGGTATCCTTCAGGATTTAGAGGACAGAAAAAAATTGACTCAGAAAAATTCAATCATCCAGCCTAGAATTTTTGTCATAAATATTTCCAGAGGTAAAGTAGACAGGATAACAGTTACAGAATTCAGTTTGAAAGTGTTTTTGCAAAGCTGCTTGTGGGAGAAGAGAGGACAGACTGCTATATTTGCTCTGGCATTTTAGCAAGCACAAATCTTTAGCTTTGGCATTTATCTTGAAAATCTATTCTTAGTTTGAACCTAGATAACAAAACTCACATGCACGTGCTGAAGTATTGGTTGTATATGATAGGTAGTGTGTAAAAGTGCCTACAGTAACAAAGGATTTAAAAGAAATAAAATATTTCAGAAATTTTCTTGGCATTTGAACTCCTGTTACCTCAGAGCAGTACCTTTTCATCTCTGTGCATTGTGGATGAAAACGCTTCTGATTCTTTGCAGTTAATTTCTGAAGTGGAAGCTCTCAGTAGCCAAGCTGTGATCCAGATTATCTGTGGTGTGAGATCAGAATTTTTAATGAAATGTTTTGTGTACCTCAGGAAACTTTGAGTTCTAAAGATGATGTGGTAATTCTTTAAAATGTGGCCTTTCATAGAATTCAATGTCAAACTGTATTCTGAAGTTCCTTTAGAGTCCAGTGTAAACTATTTAGTAAGTTTATGTAGAAGCTCATCACATTATGAAGTACTTCTAATCACTTAAGACATTTGGCTCCTTGGTTCTAAACATAAATGGTATTCTTAATCTCCAGGCTAGATCACTGGGAAGAGTAGATCAAAATACAATTAAGACTGTCTATATTTAAAGCATCTTTCCACTGATACTGGTTGAAATGGTGCAAATGGTTGCAGTGTTGCAAGTCAGTGAGTTTGAGGTTAGCACTAGTTGTTTAGAGCAAGTTCTTCATCTGTTTTGGCTGGTCAAGCAACTTACAGCTGCTCAATGAATCTGACTTTAGTATTTTGATTTAGTACAGAAACACATATACCAAGAAAGGAACTCAAGACAGCTGATAGCCACCAATCTCTGAAAAGATTTCTGTGAATAGAAAAGAAAAAGCAAAGACTTACGAATGGGTTTCTTGGGTATTTGTGAGATGATTTAGACAATTTTTGTCTAATGTCCTGAAATATATCTTTGGCACTTCCTAGTTCATTAAGTTGGTACCTCTGTGATGCTTCAGGTGATATGAACAGAGCAAAACTTCTGGTACAAAATTTTTTTATCAAAAAATTTTTGAGTGAAAAAGCTTTTTATTGTTCCACTCCCTTTTTTCGGTCTAAGTTGTCTCTGTAGTGCTGAAAGACTTTCTTCCTCCAAGTTAGCATGGAATCACAATTTGATTATTTTCTTTCTGAGCTTCTACTGTTTGTTTAAACAGATGAAAAAAAGAAAAAGCAGATACAGCTCTTTACAGCAGATGACGCCAGCCAGTATGTTTGGAGGGGGCTTAGCTGCTGGAGAGCTTTTTTGTTCGTTAGTGATTTGTTGTAGAACAACACTGCCTGACGCACTCATGGTGCTTGCTGGATTTGGTTCCTGGGACTTACTGGTTTCAAGTTTCTTTGTCCTGTACTCTTGTAACCTTAACATGAGTTCTGTGGCAACAAGAACTGTAAAAAATGAATGTTGTGCTGCTAATCAGGAGGTTATAGAGACAGGTGGATGAGGCTGAATCAATCAAGCAGTTTTAGAGAGTGATCAGGGTCTTTGGGTTTGTGAATGTCTACCCTTATTACCTTCATAAAACTCAAGGAGTGGGACATAGGCTATGAGTATTTGCAGTATTCTGTGGGTGTATTCATGTACGTGGTCACTGCAAGACTATGCAGAAATTCCGGGTTACCTTCTTGCATGTTTTGTTGGTCTAATTAGAGCTGCCCCTTGCTGCTTCTCATTGTGGAGGATGCTTGCTCAGAGCTAGTTTAGGAGCTTTGCTTTAAAGTGTGGTGTAGAAGTAGTTGCCTTGGAAGCTGTGTCCCTCTGAAAGGCAACACTTAGAGGATGACAGGATAAAGCCTGGAAAATCATGCTATATTGCTCTTAAACATGAAACCATAGTCTTCAGTGACTGAGATGAAAACAAGCATAGGAAACATTTTGTTCTTCAAAAATACATTGTAGCAAACTTTTAAACTCTTCTGTAATTAATTTCAGAGATTTGCAAAGTGATAACAAATAGGACAGAAGGATTGTTATAAGTCATAGTGATGGAATAGGTTGCTACCACTTACTGTGTGGTTTGCTGACAGGGCTGGGTAAGGTGCCATTCAAGTGTTAAGCATAATTTCCAGTATCAGCAGTGTTACTGAAGGCTTTTTGACCATTTTGCTATCCTAAACAGTCTATCACATAATTTATATCTTGGTCTTTGGACATCAGGGAAATTGGAAAATACAATAAAAATAGTGTAAGGTTTCTGAGCAGCACTCTAAAAAATGAAATTCTAAAATGAGTTCCCATTTTTAATTCTTAATTAAGAAAATGTGCTTAAATTCATCCTGTGATTTAATTATTTTTTTGTATTTTTTTCCCCATGGCAGTGAGTAAGTAGCTGCTGTCAGGTTTCTTTCTTGCTTTCTGGCTTGGTTGGATGGATCGATGCGTGGCTACTGGCTATAGCAACTTTCTGAGTACCTTTAGAATGCATTAGTTATGGATTTTACCTTTTTAGTTGATGGTAACTTTTAGTCTGTAGCTGATTTATGCTGTGCGGTTCTGCTGTGGCATGGAAACACTCTGATTCAATACAAACTGGACAATGAATTCTCCAAAAAAGAAAGAAGCAGAGTTGAGTAAAGCCTACAGAGTCCAGAGCAGCTGAGTCTTACAAGCTGAGCTATTCAATTTGCAGTTGCAGTGAAATGACCTCCCCCATTTGTGGCTGGTTTTTCTTGCTGGAAATGTTGGGCTAGAGTCATGTTTACTACAACAGTGTGTGGTACGTGGCTGGTCTAGAGGGATTCATCTGCTTCACATACCAGTATGCAACCACAAACCATTTGCTCTTAGCTGTTTGGTACGTCTCTTATGGGATTTGGGAGTTGGGAAGGAATCATTAGCCTCAAAAAATGAGACGAAGGTTGGGGAAAATGTCTCTGCAATGGTCGGTTTCATCAGGGGGTTTTGCTTAGTAAGCATACATACCATGTTAAATAACGATGTGGAGAAACATGTTCCTATAATCTCAATGGCTCTCTGCCAGTCTGACTTGAAGAAGAGTTTTATCATGACTCAGCTGTGGTGATTTGATCAGATATTAAGTGTTTGAGCAGGGCACATCAACCTGAAAATTTAATGTAAGTAGAAACATTAAGGCATCCTCTCTATAGTTGTGATAGATTGCTGATGCTTTGGAAGAAGGTGGAATCTCCCCCCTCCCCATTAATCTAAATTAATTAATCTTCCTGGCCTGCTAATAAGAGGAATAGTGGAGCATGGAAGGTTGCCACCTTCCTTTAATGTCTTGGGTAGTAGTCTTCATTGCTTTTACATTCTGGTTTGCCCCTTCTCTAATTCTCCCCTCTCTTGTGTGCTGGCTTCATGGGGCTCGTAGTGCTGTGTACAACTGAAAATCCTCCTCCATTCCCATTATTAAACCTGTTAATCAGTCTGGGACAGATAAACTGCACTTTTCTTTCCTGTATAGCTTAGGAGGGGCAAAAAGGGCTCCATATAGCAAGATATACCTTTCAGAGGGAGTGCTCTGAACCTCTATTAATAAAGTTCCTTAGTCTTCCTGGTGATCAGCGGAGTAGCTTGGTCTGCATGGAAGAGGTAAAACTAGATGGGACTTTACCCATTTAAATATTTTTGGACATGATCTGTAGTTCACAGGTGCAGTAAGACTTAGATAGAAGATTGTATTCTTAAATTGGCACCAATTTTTTACTATGTTAATTTTATTCAGTATGTAGTATGTGCTCAATTGTGCACATGAATCTGAAAAAAAGGCACTCAGATAAACGTCAGAGTATCTTAATATTTGAGATTTTTTAAAAAAGAATTTACGGACAGAATTGTACCTCAAGGTCATCTGTCAGACAAAGCAAATGGTAAAAATGAAGCATTGACAGGTGGCAGAGAAGTGAAAAGTTTGTCTTCATAGCACCAGGTTATTGTCTGCCTTGTGGTGAATGAAACTGCTGTCGATGAATTGTATGAGTGTTGCACCTTACTGTTCCTGGCCTATTAATTTTGCAGATTTGCTCCCAGCATGGACAGAAGGAAGAGTGATTAGAAGCTGCTTTATTTTTTTCTCCTTAACATCAGAATGTGGAGGTCTAGTAGCATACATAATTTGATAAAATGAAATATAGATGGAACAAAAATAGAGTGCTTGTACTCCATCAGCCCTTTTCTGTTACTGTACAAAACTAGAATGTTTAACTCCTTTTTTTTTTTTTGTTGCTGTATCAAGTGCTCACAGTATACTCTATTGATTACTCAGGGCCAAGATTGAATCATCTGTATACTTGTTCTTGGTTTTCTACTTCCAGCTCCTACTTCTATGTAAAATGTAATGCCATTGTGATTATCAGGCTGTGTTAATATGGTCACTGATATACGTCAAGATTTGTAAATGACCTTGTCAGATAAATCCAGGAAGAACCACCTGAGTGGTATGACTGCATAAAACAAATACTAGAGGTATTTAATGTTGCCGTCTGATATCCATAGCAAGCTAAGGCTGCTAGTGCTTGGTATTTTGTAGACGAGCGCTAACATAAGCATTTGACCAAAAGCTGACAATGGAAAACAATAGCCTCTGTGAATGCTGGTCAGTAGTACTCCTTGGGCTAGAGGTTTTATAATAAGCCAACTTGTGAAAATAGTTCCTAAAATGGATGGTAAGGAGAATGAAAGGTTAGAGAGATGAGCTTAAAGTTCATTAAAGCAGTAAAATATTTTGACTCCTCAAATCACATTTAATGGATGCTAAAATCACAGTTTAATTTTAAAATTTCAAAGAACTGAAAGCACACTCAGGAACGTCGTACCTAGTATAGGTAACCAGGTGTGCTGATAGCTGTTGTCTCCCAAGTAATACATTTGTAACTCTTCTGGAAGTGGTCGCTGGTTTGTAATGTGATTTCTAGAAGTTGGGAAGGAATGTGTTTCTGTGTCGTCTCAACGGAAAGGGACAACGAAAGCTGGAGGATTGCTGGAGTTGGGTAGCTGGGGAAGAGCTGTGCAGGCTTTGGTTGAATGCAGGGTTCTGTGAGATCATAGCACACAGCCCATAAAAATGACCATTTACAGCTGTGCATTTTATAAATTAATCTTTTATGCTGCCAGATATTTAATCAGAATAAGTGGGCTAGGAAGAAACTTTTTTTTGAAAGTGCTTGAAGACTAAAACATTTCAGAGTATAAGCACTGAGGTTCAGTCTATTGAAGCTTGGCAAGTCTTAGGTAGTTTTGAAAATCTGCCTTACTAAAAAGCTACTGTTACGAATGCAGGTTTTACCAATCACCTGCATTTTGCTGGTAAAACATCATTTTTTATTTAATTAGGTAAGAAGCGTATTGTATTTAGAAACTTTTCAGTTAAAACCTCTTCTAGTTTATCAGAGGATAAGCACACAAAGCATCAGTGTGTTATTCAAGGCTGTTATTGCTACCCTCACAATCAGTGCCTATCTTACAGATGCTCTAATTTCCCCCCCACTTGACCTGCTGTCTTAGTTTAAGAATTTTTTTAATTGCAGGCCCAAATGTAGAATTTGCCTAGTACATACTTTGTCTCCTGAAATTAGGGAATATATGTTTTTATTTACCTCAGAGTAATAAAGGATATTTTTATGCCAGAGGTGACATACAGTATTTAAAAGAATTGCCATTCCCCATAAAATGTCATTAATTTTTTCCAGTAAGAAGATGGTGATTTGGTTGCCCGTTGAGATAATCTTTTTTTCTAGAATAACTGACTTGTTTAGTAGAAACTGCATATGAGTCTCTGTTTTCCTAACTCAGTAACTTTTAATTTTTTGTACGCTCAAGTATACAGCTGATTTCAATGATTAAAAAAATCAAATGCCTTATCTCCTATTTCTAGTGGCCACAGAATCTGTTTAATCTCCTAGAATGTAGGTAACAGTGATACATCTCCTGATGGACTGAAGGCTGCTTTTCCTCCAGATCAAGCTGGTAGACTTTGCTATGACTTTTTATAGTAAGTTCCTGCAGTGATGTACCTGTAGTATTTTGGTTTTTTAATGCCAAAATTACAGTGCTTAACTTCTGAAAAGCTTCTGATTTGCTATTGTGTAACATATTCTAATAAAGTTTTGAACTCAGCAGAGGTCTGAGCTTTCTGCAGAGTTCCTCTTGGTTTTGCATGATTTGCACAAACAGCTTTGCTAATTAATTACTTGAAAATTTGTGTATAGTAATTCTTCCTGAAAATATTGAATATATTGAATAGAATATTAATTGGATTGTTTCATTTCGACACATGACTTGAATCACGTGCGTTGAGCTTTTGTGAGTTTAAGCAGGTTTCCTTTGTCTGCAACAGCTTGCTCACAGTTTGCCTGAGCTGATGTAGCTTTTGGACACTGCAAGAATATTTGCCTATAGGGTTTCAAATGAAACTAGTTTTCTACAGCTGTTGACCTGCTGATGCCAAGAGTCCACAGATTAAACTGTTCCTTTCTGTTGTAAAGAAAGATCCGCAAGCATGCTCATAACCCCCCACCCTCACATCCCCCCCAAAAAACCCCCACCCTTGGTAATGGCCATATCTGAGAATGAAAGAAGAATCTGTTAAATGAATTATATTCAAGGAAAATATGATCTTCTCTAAGTTAAAAATACATTTAAAGTTGCAAGTTGATGTTGAATTTACAGGTCTTGTTCCCATCAGCTGTCTATATTAACTCACATGGCCGTTTTAGCTTTATATTTAGGATGGGAAAAATAGTTCTGTCAAAACAGTATCGCATTTATTATGCAAATAAGCAGATGCTGAACTTTTGAGTCTTAAGATTAGTTTGGTCAACTTCTGGTGTGCATTTTGTAAACAGACTCTCAACAGGACTTTAGGATCCTTGAGTAAGAGGCTGGGAAATAATCCATCCTTCCTGCAGACACTGCTGGAGCATGGGTGCGCAGGTATCTTAAGTGTGTAGTTTAAGCACAACCTTTACAAACCTTACAAGCCTTTATGCTCCTCTTTTTCAAACCACATGTGTGCAAATTAGGGCAGAATAATTAAAATGCGTGTACACACGCATGGGTGCACATACATTCACTGTCTCCTACGTGTACCTTTACAAAGACTTTTTGGCAACTAAAATCTATGTAGTATTTGGAGCAATTTTAATTTTATTGCTGCATCCAGGTATACAAACCTGCCTTCTTCGCAGCTAGATGGCTAAGAGAGGTGATGCTAAATTTATGTATTGCAAAAGGAGACTCAAGTTGTCCAGTTCCTAATTCCTGCTTCTTTCTCTCTTTCTATGGATTGTTTTAATACTCTTTATTTAGCAAATGGGGAAAGCAGCATTACTTAATACAGCTCACCCGCACTAATGAAGTTGGCAGCCAAAGAATTTGCATGCTATAATGAGGCGGTTGTGTACGGTAGGTTTTAAAAGAGAATATATAATGAATTGTAATGGGAAAAAGGTATGGTGGGAACAGATAATGTAGTGAGTGTGCAGTCTGTAAAGGCTGCAGAATGTTTTCCCTCTGAGGATGGTACAGTTTCTTCAAAAATTTTAAATTTGCTTTTCTGTAATCTCATTCAGACAGACAAAAGAGTTCTCCTGTCTTTGGTGCTTGTCATGTGATTAAATACTAATCTATATTGTATTATACTTTATAACAACAGATCAAACTCTTGTGCAACTCCAAGAAACAGGTTAAATGCCTATTGACTTAATGAATTACATTAAACATCAGAAAAAGTGGGTTAAACTTTGAATTTGCTTCAGGGAGAAAATCTTGCAGTGTTCAGAGTTGATTTTTAAAGTATTCTAAATGGAGGGAGCAAGCAAGTTCCAGAGGAAGATTGCTACAGCAGAAGTAGCTCATTCCAGGTTTAGGATGACTGCAGTAATGACCTGGAGTGTGTCCCAACTGCTATTCATTTTAAATCTGAACAATTATGTTAGGATAATGGGATGAAACAAACAGCGATATAATATTGTCTGGGAGGATCTCAGCAGAGCTTGGGTGCAAGTCCAAAGAATTTACGTGCACTTTGCAGAGAGGGGTGAGTGCTGAACGGGTTTTCTGAGGGGTGGATGCTCTCCAAGCCAGGTTGAGCCAGGCTGTCTGAAAGGTTCTTGTATACTCATGTTTTTACCTCCTTGTGGTTTGAGTTCGAATAAAGCAGAGAGAAGGAATTTTAGTGTCTTGTCAGTGTTTCTAGACTGAGTTGTAACCTTTTTCCTTTTTTTTGTTGGTTAAAAAACCTCAAAGCAAACAAAAGAGCAGGTGCCCTCGGGAATTGTGACCTGGCAGTGTTCAGCAGGTTGCATTTTTCCCCCTCCATTAGTCTGTAAATTCCTCAGATCAACCTCTTTAGAGCTCGCAAGGTAAAAAGAAATGTCAGACCTTGAAGAGGAGTTAAGGGTTAGAAACACTAGTAGTATCGGGAATGGTGGTGGTTTATGGCAGTGATTTTGATGGTAGAGGAAATAAGAATTTTGAAGCCTCATGTTGATGATGCAGAATTCCCCACAATTTGGGACAGTCTGTCTTGTTTAGGGAAATAAATACAATTTATGTTGATATTTAAATTTCAAAGCATATTGCATGTTACAGGGATGTCCTTTGATCTATATACAGAGTATCTGAAACTTTGAATGCAAATGTTACACTCCTTGCTGTTACTAACTTAATAAGAAGGAATAAACATAAAGCAATTAGCATCTTCATGTCCCCAGTCTAAATTCAGCTTTCCAGAGGAACTGCTTTGCATAAACAATATGAATCAAAACTTCTTCCCATGTGCAGAAGAACAGCTGTCAGTTAAATGAAAAGACCTAACACTGAACATACTGGTATAGAGGGTTTTGCTGTTTTTGAGGGTAATGTACTGAAATATAAGCAGCTGCAAATACATTTAGGACTTTTGTGAATGAAAATAAAATGCTTACTTGCCTACTTGCAGAAAAGTGGAAAAACAAAAATGCAAACAAACCCAAAAACTCCTTATACCTCACCTTGATACAATTTATTTTTGGGGATATCTTGGGAATTCTAGGTGTGCTCTATAATCTGGTCATGCAAACATTTCTTGTCTTCCAGCTTTATTATGGACTTGGTCTACCTGGATGCATAAGAAACTTGCCAATTAATTTGTCTTCTCAGGGTTGCAGTCTGCTTTCAGACTTCCTTGTGAACATGTACACCTAGTCTGAATTGAATTTACAAGAACAAAGAATTGAAGCTATTTACTTCCTCCCTAGAGACCTCACATACAGTGAGGCTAATTTTCTTTAATCAAAATCAGGTCTCATGAATTTAAGCAAATACTGTGATTTCAAAAGCGGATGCTACATTGTCCAGAAGAAAAACATGAGTGAAACACTAGACTGTGTTCAGTCTGTCTTTGGGCCACAAGATGCAAAACGTGACTTCAGGAAAAGTGGGGATGGGGTGTTAGCAGTCAAGTTTGTTAAACAGAGTTTAATTAACTTATTTATGGATGTTCTTTTGTAAGCCAGTTTCTTTAACAAAGGAATGTGTTGAGAAAGCTGTACCAGCTGCAAGCAAAATCACTTGTCATTTAAAGAAGTAGAGAAGAGCATTTCCTTGCAGGTACGGCAGAAGTAGAGCAGAGTTGTGTTGCCTCTCAGAAGAAAATCCCTCACCACTCAACAAATGTCCATCACAACTCTTGGTCCTGGAACTCTGGAAAAAATGAACTGTACATTTTGTCCCATTAAGTGGCTGAGTGGGACTAGTAGTATTTGTGCTGTGGAAAGGAAAAGCATTACTAAAACTCTGGAAATAACTCCTCCAGTATGATATTCTGTGGTCCCAGGCAATAATCTTGTCATATTCGAGTGAATATATAATGCATAATAAAGCAAGACAGGTTAGTGCTGAGATAAAGACATAGCACTACCTAACAGTTGCTTTCTGTAGCTATCAGTATATATATTGTTTTGTTAGTATATATAAATTACTTCAGAAATAAAAAGGGATTTTACAATAACGTGTTAATTGACCAACTAATAAATTTCCCATTTAAAGTCCAGCAGTAGCTTAACTTGAGTTCTTCTAGGAAGCAGTGAATGTTCCAGCTTCTTGAACCATGTAAAGTTTTATGTCCAACAAATGTATAAAATTGTCCTTTTTTCATTTAAATGTGTTCTTGGTGTCGTGTGGGGGTTGTGTGTGTGTGCCGGCAGCGGAGCTGTCTCATTTACTATGGGTACTTGAAGAGTAATGATAATTCATAATGTAAAGTAGAAACCATTCAAGGTAATGTTACACATCATGATCATCAGGATCCCTCATCTCTTGTCTTATTTATATGCTTTTACTGCACCTTCCCCTCCCAAAATAACAGATAACCTTGGTGTCCAACAGAGTTGCCAGTAGCTTAACATTTGTCATCCATGTGACTTGTGCTGGTGGGTCTCGCATGCTGCTGGCTTTTGCAGAAATGTTTGGTGGTTTTGTGGTGTGGAACATGTTGTTTTATTGTGCCTGAGCAGTGGCCAACAGATTTGTTTCAACTTTAACCAGAGCCTGATTCAAACCAATTACCCCAGAGAACGAATCCTGGCACCTTGCGTCAGTGCTGTTACTGCGATAGACATCAAGAACAGATCCAGGCAGCTCTGCAGCTTCAGAGTTAATATTGTTGCTTTCTTGTGCAGCACTGCTATTGCTGTAGACGCATTCTTGTTTCTTGTGCCTGCTGAATGGAAGAAAGGTGAGGACTAACTACGTACCTAAGATGGGAGGAAACATTTTCAAGAGAAACACTCAAAATGTGATTCACCTCCAGCTTGTTTGCCTCTCATAATTTTGAGTGCTCTTCATTAACTGAATGTTGTGTGCTATTTTTCCTGCGTAGACCTTTAGGGAAAATTTAACTTAACTAAGAGAAACACGTTAATACAAATTAAATACTTTCTTTTTTTCACCTGGATGACATGCTGTCTATCAATTGTACAGGGGTATTAAGTGTTTCCAAATTCTAATTGTTGATTATTTTTTTTCTTTAGCAGTGGAAGTGCTTTTCAAGCTGTTCTCAAAAGTTGATCCCCTGCGTTCTCTCTGCAGTAACTTATACAGCAGTGGCTTTAACTTTTAATCAACTGATAGCTTGTTCTTGCTTTTTGCTCCACCTCTGGCACTTCAGCACTTGCAAGTTTGACAGTGTTTTGGCAGGACTTCACATGCATATTAGTTCTGGTGGTCAATAGTCTCTTAGCTGTGTTAAGTTACCTACAATATTGCCAGCTTTCACAGTATCACTGGACATGTTCCTTGCTGTCTTTCGCTTGCTTGCTCTCCCAAGTTCAGGTGATGTACAATGTAAGAATTTGCTTGGAAAATATGAACCAAACTCCAAAGTTTATCAAGAAATCCATATTCCAGATTCCAGAATCTGTAGTCTTTATTACGTGCCTGTCTCATGATATACTACTGAAGACGTTTATCATTCTGTTTTGATAGTTACTACATCTTAGTTGCTCAGTGATGTCATGAGCAACTAATGTTCTCATTTTTTTCTGTCAGAGGTGGCATTCTGGGGAATGTGAACTAAGGAAAATTCATGCTAACATACTAAAAAACTTTGTAGGGACTTTTTTTAATGTCCAATTGCTTACTGATTTTTCTACTCTGTTGGACTGATCCATAGAAATTATGATTCTAAGTATAAAAAGCAATGTATAACTGAAGCTGTATATAGCACTGCCATTGGTATTGTGTGCCACTTGATTATGAGAGCAAGGAGGGAGTAATGTTTGCTCAAATTTACTGAAGCTATGCCTTCATTTAGAGAAGGGAAAGCTGAAAATGATCATTTCTCTTACTGCACTAAGATGACAGAGTTTGAGTAAAATGGGAGAGAGTTCCTCCTGGAACTACCCACGCAAGAGAACTTCAGATGCTGGTGGTGCATGTGAGCCTCTTAAGAGAGGCTGGAAAGGAAAGAGCTTGTCAGATATAGGAGAAGAGCCTGCCAGAATGGCCCTACAGGTCTTCAGTATTTCAGCTCTGGATCCCTATTTCCAGTTTTGAGGCATGGGTCTAACAGAAAGGTAAAAAACCTTCTTCTCTTTGTAATATACCCATTAAAATGTACACCAGTAGTGTCAATGTTTCCCACTGATCTGCCATTTCAATAGCCAGCACCAGCCCTGTCCTGCCCGTTTGAGGAAAGGCTGGAGTTTCAGCAAGGATGAGTGTCATTCCTAAAGTCTCTTGCTTTTGGAAGCTCTTCTCATCCAGGCCAGAGCAGATGGTGTTATGATAACCACCTTGAAGATTCGTGGTGCTGAAGGAGGACATTGTTTCGGTTCTTTCTTATGTTAAGCCTAGAGCTGAAACTGAGGTACCTGGGGAGACCCAAGAAGTAGAGCAGGAAGAAAGGGAAATCAAAAGATCTGGTCATGAGGATGCTGAGCAACGGTCTCCCTGGTATACCTTGGCATCTGAGATTCAAAGTAAAATTTTTGTATTTTGATGATTCCTCCTTGAAGTGAAACAAAATTTCTTTTTCTCAAGAGCCTCAACAAGAGTTTTGCCTCATGTATGTGTTTTCTCTTTAAACCCAACTGAAGTTGTTGTGCAACTGAAGTGCTTAAGACAGTGTTTATGTTGGAACTGCTCAGTAGCTTAAAGCAGAAAGCCTTGTGGGATCAGGATTGAAAAGGAAGGGGGTAATCTGTATTTCCCCCAGGTGTGGGCAAAAATAGTGGGATGCAACATTTTCTGTGGAACAGCAGTCTCTTCTTGGGGGGACAGATATGAAATACTGACAGTTGTTGGAGTGCCTGCTTGTTTCCCTAGTGATTATCTGAGAAACAATTTTTTTTTAATGCCCATAACCATATGTGACTCTGGGACTGGACTGTGATCTTTTCCCTGAAGTATAGGGGCTTTGTTATTATTGTTTTATATTAATGGCTTGTGTTCTCCTTGAAGTGTAGATTTTTTTTTTTACTTTTGACGATGTGTGGTTTAGGTTTTTGTACACTTACTGGCTAGAAGCTGTTTGGGTGGTTTAAAAAAAAAGTGTGAGAAGAAGGAAGTTCTTTCTGCTCCCTCCAGTTTGGCTTCTTTGCTTTCTGGAGCGGTGCAGAGGAGAAGGAAAAGAAATATTCTTGTTATTATAGTTTTTAACATTGAACAGCTGCCTTTTAAATTATTATTATTTATTCTTCCATGTGCGTTCTGGCGTGACTCGCAAGTGAGATAGAGTTCATGGGATTCATCCTGTTCCCTCAGGGACATTTGTCCGCATCAGAGAAACATCCCACATTGTGACAGCATTGGCAACCTGTCTTCCGCAGAGGCTCAGCGCTGGAACCGATGGGTAATTGTAGATCAGGAGTGAGGCATATTGGCAAAGCTTTCTCATGCTTACGCAGCACCTGCCTTTACTGTGCCTTGATCTGTCCCAGGCCCTTAGTCACAATAGCACTATAGGAACAAAATTTACACTCTGCTTGGCATGCGGGAGGAAAGAATTGAGTAATTATTGCATAGTGCTTGTAAATTCACCTACAGAACTCCATTGGTGACTTCCAGAGTTAAATCAGTAAGCACCTAACATGCAGTGTGGGTGCCCTCATGAAGACACTGTAAGGATAGCTTAAAAAGCACAGTCAAGCAAATATTCTGATTAAGTTTCTAAATGGCACCTAGGAATCCAGTTCTCCCTTACCTTATTATGTCAACATGCTAATGAAATAGTGTTGTAGAGGACAGGGTGATTGTAGATACCTATTACAGTATGTGACGACTTCTCTGCAAGACAGGCTACCCTTGCAGTAGGTGGTCATTTGAATTGTTGTATTTTGCAACCAGAGCTGTGTTTCAGAAGAACTTATGATATTGGTAGTCAGCAAACTGGCAGGTGAGGGGTGAAGAAGTGCTACAAGCAGTATTCTGATATTCAACTTGCTTGTGCAAAGCAGGCTTCTATCCAGATTCATGAAGTCTTTTGGAAGAAAAGTCTCAAACTTGTGGAGGGTTTTTTATGTCATTGCAAAATACTAAGCCTGTTTTTCCTTTTTAGAGAATCTTGCTAAAGGCTGTCTTCACTCTGGTTTGCAGCTTCATTCAATCACATTCTGTTTTTGCTCTTTTAAAGGTTTGGTTTCACTGCAGTATAACTTTCAGCATCTGTAAGAACTCTCTGTGGATTGCTGAACAATAGGGGGGAATGAAACCATTGCCAGCTCCGTACGAACTGAAGCCTGTACTTTAAAATCTTCTGGGCCTTAATGCATCCATCTAAGTTCGAGGTCCTGATTGATCAGTGCTGGGAATAGCATGAAATTCCATCTGGTTGTGATGTGCCAGGTCACGATTAAACTGTCTCATTTGGGAAGGGGGAAAGAAAAGGAGATGAATAAATCCGTGTTTTGCAATTCCTTAAAAAGGCAGGAATCCTGTAACTCTACAGGTGTGGAATAATTTTGGCCACTCATTCCTTAGTGCCTCAGAGCTTTTCTACACTGAAGTCAGCGAGGAACAGCCTTATGGGATCAAGCTGTTGTTAGAGAAGTTGGGGTATGGCGCTATGTACGATTTTTGTGTATGAAAACCAAAGTATTCAAATCTGGTTTAGCAAAATTCTGAACTTTTGACCAAGCTGTGCCCTTGCAAACTGTGCGGTAATATTGCAAATAAGTTTTTGTATGTAACTTAGAAAGCAGAAAGATTGCATTTTGTTTCGTGTGGTTAGATGAGGAGTCACTTAGAGAAAAGGCCTGTCCTAAATGAATCCCTCTCAAATAAATGAATTGTATTAAGGTCTTGAGTATGTTATCTCAAAAATGTTTCTTCAACAAATGCCTTTTTTCCTAAAATACTGATGTTCGGAGTTACCAGATATGTTAAATGCAGATGCTGTGTAGTGAAACTTTAGCTCAGCATAAAATAATGCATTTGTTTGAATTTCTTCAAATGCATAAAACTTCTAAGGATAAAACTGCAGATCAGAATTTGAATGTACTGTAATGTTTTGCTATGGAGGTGTGGTGTAAGTGACTGAATTCACCAACAGAAATAGAGCAAGTTTGTAGGTTTCTAAATTACACTTAATTATAAAGATGGTCACTTCTTGTGTCAAGTAATAGAAAGCAGGAAAAGCTATTATAAAGAAAATGAAGAAAAATTATTTTCCTTTATACTGATAGGCTTATTTCTGAAGTTACTTTTAAAATCTGTGGTCTACCTTTTCAATCATATCCCAAACTGCTATTTTGAAAGGCGCTAATGAATTGCTAAAACCACAGAGTGGATATTCTGCTGTTATAACATTTGCTCCTTAATTTCTTTGGTTGGAATATTTAATACAACTTGCTACTTGCTTATCATAGATAATGTTACAATTAATTGCCACCTCCGTTCTCAGTCTTTTCTTCTCTCTTAACTTTGCTTAACATTCTGGTCTAAAGATTGATGAAAATAAATCTCTCCTGAAGTTTCAAAATAATTAGTCTTTTGACTTTAATGGTAGACCTTGAGAAAGGGACTTAGATGGGCTTTCCCTGAAGTTAAAATTCTGCTGCATCCTTTACAGCACAATAGTATGATGTTGTACATAAGCAACCAGAAAAACACATCTTTTTGCCTCATTACATTCAAAACTGCTCCTTAAGGAGAAGCTATTAAAAACAAATTGTATTTAAAAAACCAACTTTGTTTTTCAAGAGAAGAATGTGCTCCAAAATCTGAGCTGTTAGTGACATTTATATTTTTTCTTAATTCTTATCTATGACTGAAATGAGGACTGAATGCATGTTTAACATATTATACATATGGGATGTATTAGGCATATATAGTACTGTGAGAGTAAGTTGGTTTTTTTTCTCTTTCTTGGGAGAAAATTTCCTGAAAGATTCAATGCACTAATATTAGTAATCACTCTTAGACATAGTACGAGGCATTTCTTAAGTTCTTAACTTGAACCAATAGGAACATAGATCTGCATTTAAAGGTTATAGTCTCATCTCTAGAGCATTCATTGTAGTTAAGTTAAAATAAGTAATATATGAAATATGCCAGTTAATAAACAGTTAATGTACAGGTGTTATTTTAGAAGAGGCCTCGTTGCATTGTTCTGTTTGGCAAGGTTATTCCCTTTTCAATTCATCTATCTGTAAACAACACTCAAATATGAAAGAACTGATTTATTTTAACATGCTGAACTGCTGTTCCTGACCTATATTATTCTGGAACATCTGTTGCCCTAAATTTTTAGCTTTTGAAGTAGTGTAAAGCCTACAATATTTAGTCAGGTCTTGTATTGACTTTGTTGTCTGAAATTCCTCTTTGATGTTCATTTTGCTTGAATGATGACTTCAGATTTTGATTCTTAAAAACAAGTCTTTCTTTCATTGTCCCAAGGTTTCAGTCCATCTCTTGCCTCCCCTTGTGAATTCAGAGTTTTGTAATTATCTCAGCATTTTGGCTTATTCTTGGTCACTCAGCTGTGGCTCCGTTCATATCTTTCTACTGTTTTTGGAATAGTTACCACCTGTTTACTCTTACTAATGCTCTCATTATATTTTCAGGAGTCTCCTCATTTAGTCACTTGGATATTTTGAAAAGTATACTGAGCTATTAATTCCTGAAGCCTCCAAAAATGTGGAAATATTTTTAAAAAGCATCTTTTAGTTCTTTTTAACCTAAAATCATCCTGTTTTCCCATTTGTGTGGCTTACAGGGTTAGCAATGCAATGTATACCTCCTTAAATAAAATAATTATGTGATGGCTTGCTATTTAGTCATTGCATTTCAGCAAAGTTCCTTAACTGATTAGGAAGATTGGAG
Source organism: Gavia stellata (assembly GCF_030936135.1). NCBI lineage: Eukaryota > Metazoa > Chordata > Aves > Gaviiformes > Gaviidae > Gavia > Gavia stellata. The sequence continues at coordinate 46,084,663 of NC_082597.1, forward strand.
TCCTGGCAAGTGTTTTCTTTCTCCAGTTAACACATGGATGACACTTTTAATTCTGATACGTTTTGTAATAATGAATATAAAACACCGAATATGACAAGACAATAATCCCTTTTGGATGTCATTTGGTTTCTCGTCCACTTTTTTTTTGCTGCCCTGTGTTCCTCTGCCCTTCACTGGTCCAGCTCTCCCCTTGGTCTCCTACTGCCTCAGCTCCCTTCTCCTCCCCTATGTGTAAACCTGTTTTTTGCCCTCCAAATCTCCCCAGCATACACTCATTTCCCATTGCCATTCCTGCCTGTGCTATGCATTATACTGAGGTTTGGCCCATTGGGCTTAGAGTAGTTTGACTTGATGCCAGGGAAGCCATGAGAAGTGACAGTCTCGTTGGCTGCTGACAGCTCATTCCTGAGTGAAGCAGCTACAGGTAAATTTGCGTCTCTGATGAGAGCAACCCTTTTTTTTTTTCCTTTTTTCCGTTGGGAAATGTGACCTTTTTGAAAAAGGACAAACATCTCATCAAAGTTTAAGGAAGGTGTGAAGTTTATACAATGCCCTGATTGTAACAAGTTAGCAAAAACAGACAGTGGTGTGTTTACCGCACTCTTAGATGAAATTTGAAAAGGAAAAAGAAATCAAAGAACAACAGAGATCCTATATATATGGTAACATCTAAGCTAGTGTTCTGGGCTCTCTTCAAAGCCAGTGGAGGAAAACAGGCACTTTGGGCATGACTGACTTAAAGCTGATGTGGAAAATGATCAGATGAGTGCTTGTTTCTCAAAGGTGGACATCTAAAGTTTGGAGTGTGTTATCTCACTGGAGAATCCCTTCAGGGATGTGGAGCGTTTACTCTGGAGCAACAATCAATAGTAATTTTGTTTTTGAGAAACAAACCTTCTGATCTTTAATTATTGCCTTTTTTTTTTAAAGCATCAATCCTTGTAATAAGGCTGAATAGGTACAACTGATTCTCTTCCAGAAATGTTTCTATATATTTTCTGCCCTCTGTATGATGGGAGGTGTGAAATTTTCTGAGGGTATGTTTGTGCTTTCTTAATGCTTGGCTAATTGAGCCCTCATATAACAACATAAACATTTATGGCTACAAGTGATGTGGACTTGGCCTCTGTTTATTTGTGTTCATTCAGAAAATTGTAACTGCTAATTAGTGATCATGTCACACTGACAACATAGCCATTTAATTTTGTTCTCCCCCATTGGAAGGGATAGGGAGTGAGAGGGAGGAGGAGGGTTTAGAGATTTTAGCATAGCTTATTGTCTATACAGATGAGAAGCTTTGCTGCCCTGTAGCTTGTGTATTGTCCCACAGAGTTTTGGTAGCTTGACCCACTTTTCAGTCTGTTGACCCTTGTCTTTCTTCTCAAGCTTGTGCCTGTCTGATGCTAATTAGAGAGCTGTTTTCAGCCTCGTCCTCCTGAAAGCAGGATCATGTAGAAAGACCGCATTGGTGGTCCCAGAGTGATGCATTTTCCCGTTACCCTAACTGCCTGCACTCCGAGCATTTACCATGTGAGACACATTACGTAGTTATTAAGTGATGAGGTTAAGATACCAAGTGCTCAAACGCTGTAGCATTGGTGTGTGCTCCGACTAGCTAGATAACACATTCATAAAGGAGTATGCTGGTGTCCTGCCTGTCCGTTGTCAAATTCTGTTTTAATTCTTTTAAAAGTAGCAGTTGATTCAAAACACTGAGAATGCTAGATAAAAGACTATTGTATTGGAGATTCAAATGGTGCAAGACTTCTTGCATGCCGGGCTGCCTTTTCATTCCTCCAAAAAGTGGCACAGAGGAACTATTAGGCATTTGGTGTCAGGGCTTCACAGAATAACTTGAATATTTTGCAGCAGCTGGAAGAATAGAGCTAAAACCAATGTATAAATTACCCTCAAATGATCTGTTTCTATTCTTTCTTTTTCATGGTGGACTTCGTTAAAACTATGAATTTTGCCAAAAGAATTTTTAGTTTCTGAATAATTACTATAATGTTGCTTATGTTGCACCAATCCACTAGACTATCCCGTAAATATATTGTCAAATACTTTGATAGAAACTGGACTTCCTCAAGTCCATCTCAGTAAGATAAGTATAGTCCTTACAAGTATGTCCTGAGATAGCTAGGATGGCTTGGAAAGCATATGAACTAAAACTTCGGTTTATAGTTTTCTGGCTTTTTCATTGTGTCATGATTTCCTAATTATTTGAGGAAGGTCGATGATGGCGTTGTTCAGAAACTGCAGATGCTTTAGTGTTTTATTTTCTGTGGGGTTTTTTGTTTTGTTTTATTGTTCATGGTCAGTGTTAGGAATGATGTGATGAAGTTTACTTACTAGTCCATTATAAAGTGAGAAACATTTTTTAAATCCAAGCTACTTGCCAGTTAAGAAAGGTACAAAAATTAGTTTCTGTTATCTTGAAGATTGCATTATGTATTCATCAAATGAATAATTCCAGAATACTTACACTGAAAACCAGCTGAAACTGAGTTTTATATGCATATTTACAGGTGTGTAAAGTTTACTTGGTCAAGAAAATACAGTCTGCAAAAACTTGAAAAATGTTACAAGTTTTACTTCCAGAAATTTTTGTTAGTGAGACCTCAGTGCTTTTTTGAGTGAAGTTTGTGAGGGAAGAGGACTGTGCACAGTCCCTTTTTAATTGGGAGCTGTGGGCCCTATTATTTGGAACTGATTAGACAATGTTAAAAGATCCAGTCAGCTAAGATGGGAAACTTTCTTGCGGAATATTTTTTAAAATTGCAAATAGCAACCTAGAATGCAGCAGGCTAAGGGTGATTATTATTGTGTTAAAAGTTTGTTGGTACGTTTCAATATTTAGAGAAGTACCACAATAAGTAGATTGCCAACGGGATGGAAAAAAACATCTCCTGGTCTTGAGTCATCTTTTTTGCTCATCAGATTGAAAAATTGCTACATAGAAGAAAAATTATAGGAGTAAAAGCTTTTTAGCTTGTGTATCTGTGGCTTGTAATGTAGGAACGTGTATTTCATGTGCGTGTGCATTTTGTTTCCAGTATCTTTGCTGTGAGTGATTACTGCTGAGCTTTCTGTGATCCTATCACAGCCCCAAATTGCTCTTAAACAGGAAACTTTGATTGCTTTTAAAAGAGAGTGCTTTGGCTGATGTATTTGGCATGTATCTTGTCTGTGACTATACTTATAAGATATCTTATTATTAAGTGAACAAGAGGAAAAACTGTAGTATAGAAAAATGTCATGACATGTAAGGTCTCTTCAGGTGTTTTTAATCACAGCACTGCTGTCTTCTTCCTAAAGCAGCATGGAGCTTTTCACCCCTTCATCACTCTCTGGTTTACAGATATCTTTCTGAATGTTACTTTGCTTCCAAACAGCTTCATTTTCAGTCTATTAAAGAAAAAAGCAGAGTTAGACTCCACTCTGCTTAGAACCCCTAACTCTCTGAACTTGTTTTTGTTTTCTATCACCTGAACATTTTTATAAAACATAAAAACTTCTTAATATTGATTTCAAAACTAGTATGCTGATGCCATTTGATGTAAGGGCTAGCTTAATAGTTTGTGTAAAAATTTTATGTTCTACTTATGTGGGAAATGTGCTCAAATATTTTTCTTCTAAAAGTGAGCAAAACTATGTAAAGACTGGTATGAAAATCTCTGGTTTTATGAGCTAAATATAAAGTTAGACTACCTAGAAGTTGTTTAAAAAAACCCTGGAACTTGAGTACTGATAGCCTTTGTGGTTTTTATTTTCTTTTACTGCAACTGTGGATGTTGTTCTTATCTATGTTGCTAATGTTTTATAGTCTTACTAAACTATTCAAGTCAATATCCTCCAAGAGTTAATTCCACCTACTCCACTTTCTTGCTTCTACTATGAAAACTCTCCCCCCCCCCCCCCAAATTAGAGAGCTTTCTTCCCCCACTAGTTTTGTGTAAGAGCTTTGTTTCATTATTCCTGCTGCATTCTGATTGTTTTATTTATTTGTGTATTTCTCCAGTGGAGTAGGGTTGGAAAAGGTCATTAAATAATTGGGCATTTTCCATCCCCTTTTTCTCACAGTAAATCAGCTCTTAATGCTCAATTACTCTGCAGCTATTCAGGCTATTGCAGAGTAGGTATAAACCACTACATTCTAATTCGGCAGTATTTTAGAATTTCTCTGTTGGCTTTTCTACCGACATTTCTGCTATTGGTATGACTGCATCATGCAAGGCAAAGAAGAGTCAAACTTGAGATGTAACAGAACCTTTTCGAAAATACTAAATTTCTAGATGTGCATCTTTTGCTACAGTGCCTGTGTCTTCAGGTCATCATTTGTGATGCCTTTTGTTTGGCTGTGTTTAAAGTGATGAATAGGCTTTTTAAGTTAAGAAGAGTAAATTCTGTGATAATTATCATCAGCAACATTTGATTTCTAAACATTTCCCACATTGACACTCATTTTCATATTGCAGCACTGAAAAAACAGAAAGGCTATTGTATGTGGCAGTTTATTGTTTTTTAATGCTAGCTCATACAAATTCTAACCCCCAAGCTGTCATGTCTTTAATAATTTTCCCAGCGTTCTTTGATCATAACCTTTTTTCTCCCTAATGAGAATGTACGAATGGTCATACTAGATCAAATTGCTTATCCATCTAGCTTACTATTTTGTTCACAGGAGTAAATAGCAGGTGAGTAGAGGTGTGTATGAGAGCAGAGGAAAACAGAGTGATACTTCCCTGGAACCTTGATACCAAAAATCTGCATCTTGGATCTGCACTGAACACCCATCAGAGCACATGTTAGGAACAGTAAAGCAAAAACCTCACTTTGTATTTTACTTCCTACATACCATCGAATGTCCATACACATCTCTGTCCTGTGGCTTTTTTGTGGTCTTTTTTTCCAATCTGAAGGATGTCAGTCTGTTTACCTGCTCCTTGTATGGAATGTGTTCATCTTTTTCCTGTCTGTATGATTTCTAGTTCCCTTCTTAAGAAAAGGAAAACAAAACTGAGCGTGGGAGCCTCAAAATAAGTAAATAAATAATTAGGTGCACCTATAAGTATGTAGCGTGAGATAATGATTTTTTTTGGAAACAATATCCTTATATTCTACTTGAACATTAAAATAAATGAACAATAAAACTCAGGTTTAAGATTATCTTATAACTCCTGAGATTTTTTTCTTCATGGGCAATAGCTAGGTCAAAGTCCATTACTTTCTACGGGGATATACTCAGCATATGTTCTGCTTGACTATATACACACCTATAGAATATGTTAGGATTTACTAATATTGAATTTCGTCATGTAATTCATTGCCTGATTGCAAAATATCATAAGGGTTTTCAGCAGCTCTTCAAAGTTGGCATTCATTTTTACTATTGGATTAAAACCAGCAAACTTTGTCATTTCATTTTCACTGCTACTCCCTTCTTCCCCTACTCCTGTTTTTCAGTAATTTATTAATATGAGGAACAGCAGAGGTGTGTTCTGGATCTTTCTAAAGACCTTGTGATGGGTGTTAAGAATGTATTCTGAGGCTTTTGTCAGGTTTATGTGTTTGTTCTAGCTGGCATATTTTAAATGAAAATACCGTTTTCTTTCAATTCCATTCTTACATGTCAGCATTGAGCTCTTGAGTTTTTTTGTCAAAACCAGTGAAAGGTAGTGGAAATTCACTGTCGCCTTTAGAAGAAATCACCAAAGTTGAATCTGTTAGGATGAAAGCAAACATTTGATGTACTTACTAGCACTATTATACATGTATTTTTCTGTTTTAATCTTTCTTCTGTTGCATTTAGTTCCATTTGAAAGTATTAGAAGATCTGATTCTCCCTTTATTGAATTTTTACATCAGAATTTTCACCAATAGAAATGGTTACTTCCACTTTATACAAATTAAAATGAGAAGACTCACCATCTTTCTTGCACCTGACATGTTAGTGAACAGATTTTTGAGAGAGAAACTGTAAGCCTAGGAATGTACAGGCAGTTTGTCCTTCATGAAGGTACATGTGCTTTATTTAAATATGCAGGAAGATTTACCTCTAACTTAGTTTTGCTAGGCTGCTTGGGAACTTCTCACAGTGCTGTTTCGTCTTGGCTAACCTACATAATTTCCTGCCATCAGCATTTTTCCATCTCCTCTAGGTCATTAATAAATACATGGAACAGGGTAAGGCTCAGCACAGCTCCCCAGGGCACACCACTGTTAACTTCTTTCTATGCTGAGAGTTGGCCATTTATTAATACTCCTTTGCTTCCTACCTGTTGGCCAGCTTTCAGGCCATGACAGGACTTTACTAGTCACTCTGCGGTTACCGAGATCGTGGGTTTCTTTTTGTTTTTTTGTTTTTAAACAGCCTCTGATATAGGACATGTAACCTACATTCAGTGCTTCTTCCTTATCTGCTGTTTTCTTAACTCTCCCAAAGAGTTCTAACAGCGGAGAGGGGCAATATTTCACTTGTAAGGGCTGTACTTCTTTTCATCCCTGTAATGCTCATCGGAATGCTTTATATCTCCATGTAGATTCAACCTCATGGTCCTCAACATCCAGTTATTTTTCACTTTTAAGTATGCTACATCTTACCCTTCAGTAAAAGATGGTAAGCAGAAAATCATAATTCAAGTTGATGGTGTGTGGTAATGAATGATGCAGCTAGATGTTTTCCAATGAATGTGTAGCGCTGGTGCCCCTTTATTCTGATGCCTACTAGCAAAGAAAGTGAAATTATATAGATTAAGGGTTTTCTTCAGTTACCTTTTTTGTAAAGCATATACATTTGTTTACTTGAAATAAGACTGAAATTCCACCCTGAAGGTAATTTACAGGATTTTATTCTTACTGAATAAAAGAGCCTCCTTCTTCCTATATACTATAATTAATTCAGCATATTAAAAACTGCAAAATAGTTTATTTTTTTTAATTTGGTGTTATTACAGTGTTTATTTTATGTAGTATTTCTCTTGTATGGTATCATCCATTTGGCTTCCAATTTGCCTTCTCTGCTTTTCACTTCTTTCAGCAGTTAACATAGGTGCTATTTTTTATTTTGGGTTCATTGCCCCATTTCACACTTGCTCCTGATTCTCTCAAATGTGAGAGTTAAGTAGGCTGTTCGCTTGTTTTAGCAGAGTTGCGATTTATAAAAAGAAAAGCTTTTTGTTTAGCAGCAAGCATAGGTGTAGTAAGTTCTGTAGCTGGCGTGTAGAAAAGCAAATCTGGGTTTATCTTTGTCTTAGCTGCAACAAGACCATGTGCTGGTGTACTTAAATACTGAAACACAAGAATATATTCAAGTGCATTGTTGCACTAATTAAATGGGTATATACGGGGATACCAATGTGTGGATCACAGAAAGCTTGCTTTTATTTAGAAAACTACTTTAAAAGCAGAAGAAAAATGATTGTGTACTAAATATTATGATGGATTCTTCCCTGAAGAGTGTGTGTGGGAAAATAGCTTTGAAGAGGGGGGTGTCTAGTTCTACTAATAACCTGCTAATAAATTTCAATGTCAGAAGGCTGCTGGGAAGCTGAAGACCTTGTCTTTTTTGGCTTCGTTTGCTTAATTCTTTATAGACACTGTTCCTTTGGGAAATATTTAGGTAATACCAGTTATTTAGAGTGTTGAAGGTAACAAAGTAAGCAACTCATCGCAGACTGCTTCGATTGATGATGAGTGCTGCTGCTTTTCATTTTGATCTGCTACTTGAGCAGTGAGATGGGCAGAGATACAGAGCTGTTCTTTTACGCAAGAACTAGTTTCTTAAAGCTTGAAGCTGTTCCTTGTCGCCCTCCCTTGCCTCCTCCCAGATGGGGTACCATGTTTCAGCTGAAAACATCCAACCTTCTCACTAATTAAGAATAAAATAGAGAGGTGGTGGGTCTTCTGTCACTTGTACTTGCTTTGGAGTTGTGAGGGGTTCCAGCTGAGAGAAGGCTTCGTTGTGTAGCATCTAGTGTGATCACACAGGAGAGAAGGACCTTGTGCTGAAGGGATTTGTCCAAATAGACAAAGGGATAGATTAGTGCCAACCAAATTCCTTCCTTTTTTTCTGGAACATAATGCTGTTCCTCAGCATTCAGAGATGACAGATTACCATCTTCATCCTGTGAGGGCAGTCAGGAAGGGGCTGGTGCTTGAGGGGGTCGTTCAGCGTTCAGTTAGGTACACGCGCATGTAAGATGTGAAAGTTAGGTGTAAGCACTGGTGCTCTCAAATGCTCCTTCAGAAGACCCAAGAGGTAAGCTAGAGGAGGGTGGTGAGAGGTTTTCTTCCCCATTGTGGTGGGACCCTAACAGTATGGTTGAGAATCCCTGTGGGCCTGCAGATGCTGAGCTGCAACATGTGAATGATCAGCCTGCGTCACCGTGTCCTTCTGGACAGGCACATTGACGCTGCTTAAGACCTGAAAGAGATTTTAGCTCTTGTTCTTCCTTCATCACAATTACAAACAAATCGATTTCTCTCACTTTCTTCCTTTATTTAAGACTTGGTTCATAGTTCCTGCTCTTTTCCCTCCCTCACGTTTTGTGGCTTCATGGTAGCAAGGAAAGGTGGCCATGCAGGTCTTTCCGATTGTCTGGGCAGTCCTTGTTGGAGGAAGGTAATTGGACACATGTGGCTGCAAGTAAGTGGTGACTTATCTTGAGTTGGTGGGTGTGTGTTTGTGTTGGGGAGTGGCACAGCACTTCATTTGTTCAGCTGTTAAAAGCTTCCAGGACGGGCATGCTTTCTGCAAAGCCTTTGCTGTTGTTCGCTTGCTGTCGCTGTAAAATTTGCTTCATACTTTTGTTTCTGCTGAAAGTTCTCAATAGGATATGCTCATTCACACCTAAATCATCCCATCTTTCTGGACAAAAAGTAATTCTGCATTCTCATAATGAAATAAAAAAAAGCGTATGGTCCTTTGGGTCATTTGTTAGAGAATGACATCTTATAGGTCAGGGCAGGAAAAGAGCTGCTGCTATATTGATTTGGAATGCCACAGAGTATTTCTTGAAGGCTGGAAGTCATTACTTTTACAGACCTGTTATGTCTTATGTGCTCAGCATAAGCTTACTCTTTTGGCCCTCACTGTATGCTCTCCTGCTGTGGTCCAAATGTTTCATACGCTGGCTACACAGCCTTGCTTCCGCTGCGTATCAAACACAGCTGATTCACAGATCTGTGACCTTTCACTGATCTGCTGGTGTATAGTCCAGAAATGTGGGAGGGACAGAGGGGTTCTGTTATGCTTTGGAAAATGTGTTATAAGAAACACATTCTCAGTACCAGCTTTATAAAATAGGCATTCCCTTTCATAGGGTCTAATTTGCCTTTGGCAGAACAGCCTCACAAGTCTGCATGGGTTGTGTTGTGAACCCATGCATGTTTGTTGTGTGAATAGATGCCTTTTTCCCTGGATGCTGCTTCCGTGGAATGATGCGTTAGACTTTTATGTCCGGCTTCTAAGAACTGGAGACATTTGCTTTTGTATAAAATCATTTGGGTAAAAGTCCTTTAGAGCTAATTTAGGAGGGAATTGAACAGAGATGTCTTTGCTGCTTATTCAGAAAAAACTGAGCTGCAACTTGTTTCATAGTCTGAATAGAGAAGTAGGGAATAAACTTCAGAGAAAGTTTAAAACAACAAAGCAGGAATTTTCAGAAGAGTTACAGGCATGATTCAAGCTGATTAGCTCAAAAAATTCTGAGAAATTAAGGGAGCTAGTACTGATAGCTTCTGCTTACAAATACAGATTGTTAGGATAGGTAGGTAGTTATCTGCACGCACTCTGTATTGCTTTCAGTACATTTAATTTTGTTGACTGGAAAGCCTTTGCATTCCTCCACCTGCTGCTCTTTACAGACAGTCTTCAAACATTGTGAAAAATGCAGGTGTCTTTTTTCACGCTTAAAAAGATTTCCATGTGCCATCTCACTTGGGCTGCCATAAAAATGTTACTGGCTTGATAATTGCAGACTTCAAGTTATTTCAAGTAAGTGATGAAACATGAACATTTCAGATAGTTGGCATGGAAAGGGGCAAAGAAGATTTGTTTTTCTAACAATAAAGGTGACTTTTTTGTATTCTAAGTAATGTACAGTCCAATATTTACAAATAAGGTGTATGTGTGTGAATAAAGAATTGTTCTGTACATTCAGGCAGGCACTGGATGTATTTGCTCGGTAGCAACCACTTCCAAACTTCTATCAATTAAGCCAGAGCTTGAAGAAATTAATGGGTAATATACTGAGTGATACTTTGTTATTGTATTGGTCATAATTGTAAGCACTGAGCAGCAACTGTTGCATTATATATGGTATTTTTAAGGCTTATAACCTACTTTATGTGCTGCGAGGACACAAGGAGTCTTTGAAAGGAGAATTTGGCATGAAACATGATTGTTTGCAAAGCTAACTGATTCATTGCTGATCTTTATTTTTCATACTGCTAGGCTATTCAGATAAATCCAGATCTTTCTGTAGCTAATTCATTGTCAAAATCCCATTTCCATCAGTGAAGCAAGGTCCAGATATGCACTTCCACTTAAATCTTAAAAGCTCTTTTACATATCTTTTCAGTTTCTCTGCCCTGAAAGGCTGCTCAATGAAAATATTAACACCTAATTTTTTTTTCCAGTACTATTATGTTTGCTTAGGCAATAAGTAGAATTTTATTCCCCTCCACCCACAACAGAAGAAAGAAAATTCCCAAATGGGATCCTCTACGATAATGAGTACTTTCAGCTCATTGCTCAAGTGGAGGCCCTAACACTGAGCTGCTATATTTCTTTTCAACTGGAGAAAAACATACAATGTCCTAGCGATATTACTAGTACACTTCCCACTAGTGATGTAATCCCTCTCCATTCCATCAAACTAATGTATTCCAAAGAAAATATATAAAGGAAAAAGGGAGGAGGTATGACTATTTATAATTATTTTCATTTGTCAAGGAAGTTAGTGCTTGTTCTGCCTTTATTTTACTTCTTGTGCTTGAAACTGAGTTCTTTATTAACAGTGTATATGTATCCACATCGCTATAGTATTTGAGCTCCTCACAGTCTTTGTAATATTCATCCTTACAGCAAGGTAAAGAATTTTTTTTATTGCTCTTCTACAGACAAGGAATTATGGGTCAAGATGCTTTTTAAAGTTAGATCTGTAAAGAATTTTGCTGTGTATTTCAGTAGGCGTCAAAGTTCTGGTAATCTGACTTAACGTGACACCACCAAGGCTAGAGCTGCACCCCTTCGCTTGAGGTGAGCGCGACAAACAGTACTGATGGGTACCGATCCTCTAGGCTGTGTTTCGTTAAACCACAGAGATAACGCATTTGGCAAAGCCAGCTCCAAAAGCTCCTCCAAATTGGGAGGCTTCTGTTTGTCTTTGGGATGTGGAGGCATAATTTCCTGCTTTTCCAGATGGTTCAATGTGACCCGGAGCTGCAGCAATCAGCTGATGTTAAGAGACAACCTTATTACCCATCTCTCTTTCAAAGTGTACAGCACGCATTATTTAAGCAGTGAACCAGCAACAAATTAGTTGTATTGTTCGTCACAGATCCTTGATTAATAGTATCTGACTCAAAGTGAGAAAGTCTGCCCCGAGGCTCATCATTGTGATTAGATATTTGAAAGAATCATGGTAACTTTTTTAATCTGTTGTTGTTGTTACATTTATTATATATTTGGTCCTGGCATTTCATTCTTGCTTTCAAGAATCCTGAAAGTCTGAAAACTTGCAGAGGAAGGAAGGAGTACTGTACTGTTGTGTGATAAAGTACTGCCCACATCGTTCTTTCTGCCTGTAACTCATAGGGTTTTTATTTATCCCCTCTGGTTGCTTGCTGCTTTATTTTATGCCTGTTGTTGATATTTTTAAAAGGAGATTGAGGATGAAGTTAGCATTGACTGTGGATGGAGAAACTGCTTCGATAAAAGTCTCTGAAGCTTTTTGACTTGTCTCTTCGGGGCAGGCCTTGCAAAAAGCCTGAGGCAGATGCATTAAACTATTGCTACTGTCAAAATAGTAACATGACTGAACCAACTTTAATTAAAATAAATTTTGCATTAAAATGTAGGGGCTCCCTAGAGGTTTTTAAAATATGATTTTTTTTAAAATGACATTGTAAGATGAACTTATTTTTAGCTTAATAACATAAAAGAAAAGCCTTATCAGTGAATAGCTAGCTTTTTTAGTTCAAATATCTTAAATTTTTCAAGTATTTTAAATTTTTTTTAATTGTATGTGTGTGGAATGACAGTGAAAAGCAACCAATTAATGTGGTATTGTGGGGAGTATTCTAGCTGTACTATTCCAGTGGTAGTCTAATTGCCATTAGAATATGGCAATCACTCCATATTCTCAAATTCTTAGATTAGCAATCTACTTTATTCATCCTTTTTTAAGGGAATTTTACTCTGAAAATTAATCTGGCTGTATTCAGTGCTGTTACTTGTCATTTTTGGCCCTCTGTCCTGACTATGGTTAACAGTGTTCCTTTTGACAGACTATGATTTGGACTTAAATGTGAGAAGACCCTGGAGACTCAGAGGTGCCAATAAAATGGGACCCATCAGAAGTAGCGAACTTGTTTGGGCTGTAGAAATCAGGTGCATAAATAACGTTGCTATTGGGAAAAGGTAGTGGTGTGCATGGCTTGTCTGAGTAGTGATGGCAGGACTCCAGTGTGTATTCAGATGTCTTTTTAGGTATGGGCCCCTAAACCAACATCTGACTGACCGCTATTGCTGCTTATGAGTATAAAACTCACTAGTGGTGAAAGTTGCTACTAAAGTCTTAAGAACAGAAATGATGTTCTGAAATGAAGTCATGACTCTTGTAATGTTGCTGTTGAAGCCAAGCATCTGGAACTAGAGGTTTAAGGGAAATGTGAATGCCAGGAACCCTTTTCTTGTGCATGTTGCATCAAACTTTGGCATTGCTGTAGTAGTACCAGACATTTGAACTCTGAAATGTATCAACTTTTGCAGTGTGTAAAAGGGTCTATTTGTGTAGTCTGGAAGTAGTAGTAAAGAGAATTGTGCTGATTTCCTACTGATCTTACGAATGCATACGCAAGGTTAATTTTTTCTTTTTTAACACTGATTTGAAAATCTGAACTGTTTAGTGTGGCTTCAGACCATCTTGTTCAATGAAGCTCATTATTACACAGCTGTGTGAGGTTTAAATTTAAGTATGTTTCTGTGCAGACTACCAGTACATTTACTGATCTCTCTGCAGGAAATACGACGGCAAAGATCAGTAATACCTTTATCTTCTGTACACATATATAGAACAAAACAAGTATTTTCAGGCCTTTTTGTTTACATTGGTATTAGTATGAATCTTCCCCTTGTTGCTCCAGCAAAGTAGTTACATTCAGGTATCTATTCTTAAGTCAGTTCACCTGGTTTTAGTAGACCATGTAAATTTTAATGGAGACGGTTTAATATGGGAATGGAACAAACTATCCTGCTAGAGGGTTAAAAAAACCCCTTGTGTAAACAGTGCAGAGTGGAGTGTTGGTTTTTAACCTGTCTCTGGTGGGAAGCATGGCCAGGTGGAGGGCCATTGACAAGAAGATGGGACAGTGTGTGTAGCACCCAGCATTGGTGGGTTCTTTTGGCCAGAACAGTTTCTTCCATTGAAGAATTGGCAGTGCTGTCCAAAAGTGATGTTCTTCTCTAGCTGTACCATTTAATGCAAGGCTGATAAACTTAATTCTGTTCTACTTTTGATTATGGATAAAGGAATCTATTTCTCACATTGGTAATGGTTGTGTAGGCTGTGTATAGCAGGGTAGTTGCAATAGCATGTGTGCTTATTCCAGGTGGCTTTTCACACTTGGGAACCTAAAATTTTTACAGCACAGTATGAAGACAAAAAAACCCGTCATGTTGTACAGAGACTGGGGGTAGGGAGGAAGGAGAGGATATCAAGGAGCTGTTGCAGGAACTGCATTTTTATGTCTTTTCTACTGCAATTAATTTTTTGGGTGATGAAGATGCTAGCTTTTTTGTTACTCAGCTAATAATTGTTGACCTTTACAACCTGAGTCAAAGTTCATAGTATTTAAAGCAATCTCATTGCCCTCTGTGGCTTTTGGGTCACTGCAGCAGAAAAGGCATTCAGACGCCTTGCCCTTTCATTTGGGAACTGTGATTTCATGTGGGCTTCCTGTTCCTGTGAGATGATTGCTCTGAGTTGACTTCATTCAAAACTGATTACAGAAATGACAAGCTGAGGCTGTCCCTGCTTTTAGTGTGCTATTCAGTGCCTATGAAGTGTTTGTCAGGCCTTTTATAGACAGTGTGTGAACTTTAAAAATTTAAAATGCTTACTTTCAGTATGGTAAATGGGGATTTAGCTAAACTACTCTTATTAACATTAACTGAATGCCTTTAGTACTTACATAGTATTTTACACTTTTGAAGTGCTGTGCTAACATTGATTTTCAAAACACCCCTGTACTGTACTGTAGGTGAGGAACTTGGTGGCTAAATACCCATCAGCAGTACTGAGAATGTCCCCACAAGGGTATAACAAAATGACTGAACAAGGACGTTCTAGATTAAAAACCAGTTTAATTTAGTTTAACATAATTCACTAGCTCTAACTTTTGTTCATGCTGAACAGTAGATGTCTGTGTTTGCTCTCAAGACTCCTGGGCATAACGGGACAGTAGTATGAAAGAAACAATTCCACATTTCTTTGCTTCCTGTCCTAAATTATGCTGGCTGTATTTTGCACAAATATATTTAATGGGTTTGTGGTGCCTAGAGAGGGTCATTGGAAGGTGTGAAGTTCGTATGTACATTCAAAAAACCAGCAACATGATGATAGACCTGTTGATGTAATCGGAGAAAAATAAAAGGGTGCATATTCACAACAGCTCACAGTCAGATTTAAAAGTTTTCTGCTCTGCATTTAGGAACAAGATTTCAGTACTTGGCATGAAGAAATTCTCAGCCAGACTATTAAAAGCTGACATCATCCAAAAGGGCTGATTATTTGAAATTTTGATCACTAGCTTAATAGAGTGGTTAAGTTCCTAAGAGCCAACACTGCATCATAAATCAACACTTGGTCAGAGAAGGCAGCACCTCTATCACTCACTTTAACTATCAACAACGAAAAAACATTGTTTTCTTGTAAACTGATTAATTTCTAGATTATTATGGCATCTGTTAAAAACCAACCAACTCTTACCCCACCTTCAGTTGTCCATAAACCCACCGCTAGCACAAAGTAGGGTAAAAATAAAAAATGAAGAAAATTTAAAAAATTGCTATTCCTTTTAGTTATACTAAAATGTCTTTGCTTTTTTGCTATTGTGGAAAATATGGGGGAAAAAATATCCTTTGTTCTGTAGTGGAAAGGAAAAAACTCTGTCCAACATTTAGTTTCAACTAGTCAGGCCCTTACTCTTCTTAACCTATACTCTTTCTAAAATGAAGACTTTTTCCTATAAATATTAAAAAAGTTGCCATACCCGGTAACTCTCTGCAGAGCAAGGTGATAATAGCAGTGAATATCAAAGGCAGCTACATACTGATATTTGTTGTTTAGATTTATTTCTGACCTCTTGGGCTGAGGAAGTCAGTGTGTAATTTATCAGGGAAAGGTTTTCCGACACATAATTTCTTTTGCTTCTGAGCTCATCTATGACTCTCACAGCCACTTTCTCCTCTGTTTCTAAAGGTGCACAGGAAAGCTATGAAGTGTAGCATCATTTTGTTCATTAAAAGGAAGTTTATATGTAGTTATTTCTGAATGGTTTTGCATGGGTGGAAAATGGCATAAAGGCATCTTCCCCCACTTTACTTAATTTTGCCCTGTTTAAGAACAAGCTTTAGCTTCATGAGAGCCATCAGAATCTAAGGGCTTATGCAGAATGGCTAAATTGGGAAATCGTGCTCAGGGAAAGAAATATGTGTGTCTGGCTGCATGCATGTGTGTGGCTTTTCTTTTAGACCAGCTAATTTCACTCAGTGGGGTAATCAAAGCTGAAAAAGGGAGGTGGAAACTTTCTTTTAAAAGTAAGTCATTTGAAAAAAAAGCAAAACCAAAAACATTTGTTGGATGGAATTGATGTTTCTGACAAGGACCATCATGTATTTGGACAACTTAATGGATTTATATGGAAATTTCATTTCTTTAGCGGGGGAAGTAATTGTATTAATTACGGTGTGATCCCCCCCCCATATGGTTTAGTAATCCTACATTCTCAGATGGAAGTGGGAGAACACAGAAGCCAAGAGAAAACAAAGCTGGAGGAGGGGGAGATGTCTTCTAATCTGATGTGGAATTGGAGAAATGTTAAAAGGTTTGGCTACCTAGAGCAGAACAAATCTGAAGTCTTACAGCAGCAAAATACTTTAGGCTCTGAAACTGTAATTCTCGAAATTACAGTGCTGAAAGCCAGTTTGTGCCATTATAGTATTGAATGTTGTCGTGCATGAAAGCATCACTTATAACAGAAAAATGTTACTGAACGTTAGATTCCTGCTGCTGCTGTAATTATCTTCCTTTAGATTATCTTTGTTTGGCTAAATGACTCTTAAGTAAAGAAAATCAGCCAATAAAGCATCATTCATATAAAACAAATTATTTACAGGAATAGTTGTTTTGGAATGCCCGAATTTTTATTTATACTTACCACTTTATCCCCTCAGCTAAAGTTCTCACAGAAACCTAACCAGTTGTACTTTTTCTCCTGAACACTAGTTTCTAGTGGCTGTTAAGTTACTCTACCTTTCCCTAGAAATCAGAACTAGGATATTGGTGAATATTTTAGTTGTTTGGATTAAAAGAAAAAAAAAATCCCAACAGATGCATTTAAGTTATTTTTCTGTAAGACAAGATCTCTTTTACTCTTAGAAAGAAGTTGACAGATTAGACAGTGTTAATGCCAAAACAAGGAGATGTGAGTTTGCATCATAATATCCCCTTGGCAGTGAATACTGAAGTTCAAAAGATAATTTCTGTCATCTGACCGTAACCACGCTTCCAAAAGGGCTAAATGGCTGCTTAAAAAATAAACCACTTCACTTTATTGAGGGTGTTGAAAAGTGGTGTTCTCTTGTCTTTATGATTCTAGCTATTGTGTCAGTTTTACTACTGCTAGGCCTGCAGAACAGGTACAGTCATGGGAGGCTGAAGTGGTTCATACATCACCTAGAGAATTGCTAATGAGGTTCCAGCTGCCAAATTCTGCCTGCAAATTAAAAGCATAGCATGGTTTCACCTTGTTTATGTGGCTATTTAATATTCTGCTTTGCCTTTTAATTTCTAATGAATATTCTTTCTGCTCCGAAGCCTTACTCTCATTTTTATGTTTGGCTCAAGATGGTTGTCCTGTACATTAATTTTGAGTATTACTGTTTTGGGCACAGTAGATGTTCTCCTGTGCATGACTTGTTGAGATCTTTAATGTTTAGCATTGCATTATATAAAATGTCACTGCAGTTGGAATTAGCCCACCAAACTTTTGCTCCTAAGTCCACTGGAGAAATTAGGGGCAGACAGAAACTGGCTTCCCTGAGTTGTAGTTCTAGGCAACAACTTCATGGTCCATTCCCATCTTGTGTTTTCTTCTCCTCCCAAATTAATTGTGAGTGTAATGAAGGGAATGGATGAGGTTTGAGTGATTCAGGATTAGTTCTGGGATCAGGAATGGGTTTTCACAGTTCAAGGAAGAGGGCGGGAACTAAGCAGCGGCTGGGTTCTGCCCTAGTCCAGCCTGATGGGAACATACAAGATTCATTGCACTTGTACTGTTCTCCAAAATTAAGACTCTCTATTAGAAAGACTACAAAAATCTTCTCCCACTTTCCCACCCTGGCCTCAGCTGATAAAATGAGTACCAAAGTGATGCTAGGTAGCTCTTTGTTCAGAAGAGCTAAAAGCACCTGGTTTTAGGAAATCAGTTGCAATACAATAAGGATCTCACTTTTGTATGAGGAGCTTCTTAATATATGATCTAATCAATCATAATAAACTCTCGAGTTCTTTCTCTCTGCAATATAGAGCTTTGCAACATCTTCACTGTAAATCCATACCTGTAAAAATAGTTCAAATGTTATTACTGGTAAGTGCATTGTTCTTTCTGAGTTCTTGCAACTTTTCTACTGGAATATTTCTGGCTGTATTCGAAGTACAGTTTATCCACCTAAGCAAGGTTTCTTATATTAATGCTGAGTAGGCAAGACACTGAAATGCCCATGAAATATGTACAAAAAATACTCGTACATTATTATATTTAGAGAGAGATCTTTCTGTATTTGTGAGAGTTTCAGAATTGCTGGGGGGACGTGCCAGTATTTGAATACTCTGTTTATTTTTCCTATAAAATCACTCTTCTAAAGCCAAGGAGTAATTTATGTGTATATCAACACCAATGACCAACTTTCTCTTGTCTTCTTTCCAATCATGGATATCTAGGAGTATATACTTAGACGTGATCGGGATGGCAGGGATAAAAAGGGCTCTGCACTTACAAGTCCATTTGTATATGAGTTTGCACATCATACCAATGAAGTTCTTCATCTCCCACAACTGAAAAAAAATGATCCATGCTTATAATTTCCTAGTAGAAAAAAACCAGAAGCCTAAAACCAAAAGCCTAATTATAATTAATTGAAAAGTTTTTCTGCATAAGCTAGTGGCAGTGATTTGCATAAATTCTCATTAAGGTGAATAATATATTTTCTTCAAGATCCATTAAACAAGCTTTAATCAGTTGAGCTTGAAAAAACATCACCATGAAACTCCAGTTTAAAAGTCATTACACAGCATCTAAAGTAAGTTCTGAAAAATTACAAAAACGTATCCAAGAGACATCAGCATCCTTCAGACAGTAAGAAGCCATGTAATAAATACCAAGAGGAAGGGTGGATTGTTGTTCCTGGCTTTCAGTTAATTCCACAAAGTCAAAACATGCCTGGTGGGAAGGAAGCCTTGTGTCGCCAGCACAGTGGGGTGTCGTACCGGAGTGAGGTATCTGCAAACTACTTTTTCTGCTAGTTTCAATAAGAGAACACGATGAACTGGCAGGTATGCTACAAGCTGCAGTACCTACCACCTCTGCCTTATGTTGTGGATACCCTACTGCAGGTTTGGGGTTTTTTTCTTTTTTGAATAGTTAAGCTGAGCTGGCCATTGAAACATTTATTTATGTATGCAACCTAAATACTTTCGTATATTTCTATCTACTTTTACTTTTCAAAATTAATTCAGATGCAGTCTTTCAAATCACAGGTTCTAACCAGTTGGATGTGTTGCCTTTACCATGTGTTTAATGAACAACTTTCCTTTCTGAGTTAGTCCATTTGGTAAGAGGAGCTGTGGGAAATTCAGTTTAGAGCAACCGTTATCATCTTTTAGCAATCTTTTGGGTGCCAGGAAAGGTGGAGTGGCAGAACTCAGAGTTTCTGCTGTTCTTGGCAATGCTTTCCTCTCTTTATTTAAGGCCATAAAGAAATGAGCACTTCATTTATTTGTAGAATTTTTTTTTAATAATTCTGTTTTATTAATTGATTTTTATTATTGCTGAGAGGTAACTGGATTCCTTCCTTGGCATTTAGTGAGCAGTCATGCTTTTGTACCCTTTTCTGTTGCAGGAGCCAAATTTAAAGCTTTAGATGCGGGCACTGAATCAACTTTCTAAAGCAGCAGTTGCTAAATTGCAGTGTTTGTATATACACACTTGTATAATATATGACTGTTCAAAGTGGTAGTTGGCCAGGCTGGAGCTGGTACTGCTGGAATTGGTACCTGCCAACCTTTATTGTGGTACCTGGTCAAAGAAAAAAACATCCAATTTTGTTCCCTATTCTAGAACATTTTCCTTGCTGCTTTCTTCTGTTCAACGTTTACAGTCTGAAATACAGAAATAGGGACATGAATTTCAGGATGGATCAGGTTGACTACTGTTAGTGAATTTTAAAAACTTTGTTCTCTTTATCTGTATCAATTTAACACTTGCTGTCCTTGAGAGAGGCCTTTTATGGTAAAAAGCAGTACCATTGGCAAGAAAACAGTAAGTATAGCTTGTTGTGTTATGTATGCTAGCAAGTTTGAATTATGTTTTTCCCTGCTCATCATTAGGCATTGCATTTTTTTACTGGTGAACTTGTTTTATTCAAGAGAGCTCAGCTGTACAGGTAGAAATAGGATACACTGATGTTTTCTTGTGTTATGGAAACCTTCCTCAATTTAAGGAAAGGAAAAAAAAAAAAAGAGTTTGAAGCTTCTGAATGAAAATGTAATTCACAGTTACTTTTGTGGCTCTGGAGCCCAGACTGAGAAACGGATTGTTTATTTAGTAGCAGGGTGTCCTTAAGACTACTGGTATATGCTGATTATTTTTGAATGTTGAAATCAGAATTGTTTCTAATGTCCCCACATCAGTGTGGTACTCCTGATTATATGAGTTCGCTGTTACAGCTTCTTTTTGTGACCCTGGAGAAGAAAGGGAAAAAGAGGTTATTTATTTATTAAAAAAAAAGTATTTTACAGTATGGTGATGTGAGATACTTTCCTTTTTTTCTGACAATTGTCACCATTACTTCTTACTTTATTATATTGGACAGTTTGTGTTTTAGTGTATATTTCTTTTGGCTTTGTAACAGCATTTAGGTTATTTATCTTATTATTGTAATAAACTGCACCCAAAATGTTGCATGACTCATCTGCAGAAGAAAATACACACTAAAATATCTCCAGATAAACTCTGTTTTGATTGGTTTTTTTCCCTGTTGCTTCAATTTTTGATGCTTTTACATCTTGTTTAAAGACCTAGTATCCCAAAGCTGGTGTATGCTAAAATTCGGCTGAACAGTTCCTTTAAATATTATGGGAGGTCTATAAGTGATGGGTGGCCCAAAACCCAAAGTCACCATTCTATTCAAATAAACACACAAAGAAAGTATGTGCAAGACCTTTAACTCTTACAGGAGCTTGGCTGTGTGCCATGCTTCTGACTTAATGGAATGGCTGATTTCAGGGTTGCCTGGGGCCACAACCACAAATAAGCATATATATCTCTGAGGTCATTGAAACCAATTTTATTATTTTCATAGCTATTGGAAAGCAGTCACCTGGCTTGATTTATACATAAAATCACAGAATATCAGCCCACAGAAGTGACCTTCAATTTAAAACGTTAATCTGTCTTGTTGGCCTGTAACGCTGGCTTGTGATACTAAAATAACATCAGCTTGTGTCTTTAGAAATACTATTTTATCTTTCTCAGTAGTTGATGGTTAAGCATTTGCTGTAAGTTTGGGATTCAAGTTGAATGTCTTCATGTGAAATGAATCCTCATAGTCAGCATGGCTGCAGTTCCCAGTTAGACTCAGTCCAGTTTCCAGGGGTGGGACTTCCAACTCCCAGTGAGTTTAGAAACATGATGGTGAGGTTTTGGGTTTCCTGTGGGCTCCCAGTGCCTCTCATCAGCCAGGAGCTGCCTCTGTTCCATGTGGATTTCTACAGGGTTTTAGCCTACAAGACTGGAATTGAGAAGGAACTAGAGGGGGAGATTAAGTTGATTTGAATGAGGTATGTATGGCTGATTACATTCAACATCTGGGTAAATTTTCCTAAAATGGTTGGATAGCAATATCTTACTATCTCAGTATTTCTTCAGATTTCATTAAAAGATCATGGCAGTCTACACTGAAATCTTCATACGCCTTCAGTGCTACGTTGTCTTAGCGGATGGGATGTGTGGGTTGGATGGCTGTATTATTTATTGGCTATATGCCATAACTAATTTCTCAGTGTCTTTCTGTGTACCACAACATGTTAGGAACCTGGGAAATCTATGATGCACACACAGCATTGCATTATTCCAAACAACTAATTTCCTGTGGCGAGAAATAAATCTTAAATTCCCAGTTATTTTGTAGCGAGATCAATGTGGAGCCCTAGAAAAAGAAGCAAGTCTCATAGAGCAGAAACTGCTTATTTCTTATGTTACTCTAGTTTGGTTTTATTATGCAGAAATAAATACATCCTGCTGTTTTATATGGTCTGGCAAACTGTAATTTTCTTCATTAAACTTTCAGTGGCTTGTAATGCCATGGGAGACAGCAAAGAGGGAGCCTGAACTCTGAAGAAGTAACCTTTCCTAGATTTGTAGGTAATAGGTATGTGCTGTAGTTTACGTAAAGATTCAAATGGACTGTCGCTCTTTGGAGAAAAAAAAAAAATAGGGCATTACAATACTTTTTCTTAACTCATATATATATAAAAACACGTAGATCCCTAGTA
This sequence comes from Gavia stellata, assembly GCF_030936135.1. NCBI lineage: Eukaryota > Metazoa > Chordata > Aves > Gaviiformes > Gaviidae > Gavia > Gavia stellata. Next base: position 46,106,943 of record NC_082597.1, read on the forward strand.
GAAAACAGACTCTCTTCAAGCTCAGGCATGTGTAGTTGAAGCTTCTTCTCTCCAAGGTGAAATTCTGTATTTCTTCTGTCCTTATGTGAGAAGCTGAGATATTTGAAGAGAATACATTTGCCTTGTCAACAAATGCAGCAACACAGTACTCACTGTTTTTTTCTTTTTGAAGTCTGAAAGTGCTGACTGACCTCTCCAGGCAGTCTGTTCTCTGGTTCCTTTGGGTCACCTTCATTGCACTGACTTGCATGTGTTTCTCTTAATCTACCCATGATTTTTTTTCCCCATGTTTGAAGTTTCTTCTTACTGCGATCTCAACCAGTACTCCTTCTTTGAATAGAGAAGGCAAAATTATCACTGTCCATTAGCAGTGCTGGAATTTTGGAAGATGACTTACAATTTCTATCTTAATAAAATACTACTCATGAATTGTTTCCCCACAAACTGTTTCTGTAGACTACTGAAAGAAGGAAACTGTTTACTTTTTTAAAGCTTTCAGTAATTTTTGTAAAGCTTTGTGTTTGATCAGCTTTCCTCTATAGGTCTCTTTAGGCAGAACTTATAGCTGTTGTTGTCTAAAGGCCAGAGTTATGAAATACCGTAACCTTTTGCGGCACTCAGGTCCCTCAGCTACCAGGAAAAATGAAGCCCTCTGTTGTGTTCCTGTCAAGGATGGTTGGACTTAAATGTTCCAGTAGGGAAGTTAAGCCTAGCAGTTAAATATTGGTTTGATCTTCCAGTAGATCTTCAGACCTTCATATTTAAGAAGGATACTTCTTAAGAAAGTTAAACCTGATTAAAAAAAATCAATTAAATGGCATGCAAATCACTAGTGGAGAAAAGTGCAAGTGGTTGGCTAGAATAGAATTGGAGAGACTTGAAAATCTGGCACTGCTTCAATTCAACGCTATCTGCTTTTTGTAGTTCAGCTTGATTGACTTAGCTGTAATGGTATTGTCAGGAAAGTTGATCAGGTACGTGATTCTGGTAATGACTTCAGTTTACCTGAATTGCTATCCGAGATCCTTTTTACTTACTGCCGTCCTCCCAACAGCTGCTTTAAAACATAGAAAGGAATGGTTTCTGGTTGTTTTGTTTTTATGCTTGAAGTCTAAAAAGTCTGCTGAAAGGCTATAAAATCTTGTGCCAATTGCAGTTGATTATAAAACCCTACTGGTTTCAGTGGCATAAATTGGACGTTATTCCAGTACTAATGTGGATTAACGCTAATGTAGCAGAAATCAGAATTTGATCCTGTGTGTTCTGATAACATAATTCAACTAATTTGTCATTTCCTGGCTTTTTAGCTTGGTCTTTGACAGCTTCCAGTAAAATCCTCGAGAGTATGCTGGGTGCGGACTTGCATATAATGGCAACTATAAAGCCCATGTTTTCTTTCACAAAATAACTGTAATTAGTCCTTTCGATGTGACTCCCAAACTGTTGCCTACTACCTAGGTGCTCTTAACCAAGGAATTAAGAGAAAATAAAAATTACTTTAAACACTGCTATGGTTTCAGTTTCTAGTGTTTCACAATTGCTATGGTGTGCCACAAAAGTTAGTTTACTCTAGTAGGTAGTTGGATAAGCTATTGAGGGACAAAGATGAAACAAATCAGTAAAACTCATTTCAGCCCTTTTCAGTAGGATCAACACCTTCCAAATGGGTGGGTGCCAGTCTGCTCTATTAAAGTACGTTTATGGAGGGTATCCCACAGTGCTCCTGTAGAGAAGTTGGAGAGCTGGAGAGAGCATAGTTCATTCATCCAGGACTATGCTGAACACTATTCACTAGAAGTCATTACGCATCTTTGTGGAACCAAATATAGTTTTTAATCATCTGGATTGTTTTACTTTTTCATAGAATTTAGTTTTCATAAAAATTGATTTTGACATAAGTCTGCAGCAAGTTCCATTTTTTTCTGCTAAAATAAAAAAATGCTTCCAGGAATTTGTCTGACGTGTTTGTGGCAAGGCTTGAGTATAAAGGCTAACTCTGACTGTCACAAATGCTTTCTAGCCAGATTTTAGCCCCTCTATGTGTTCTGTAGGAATTTTGCTTAATAGGAATCTGAGAAGGAGGAGTACTGCACTATTTTTTAATTTGGAATCCTCTGAAAAGATACTTTAAATATTTTGGTTGATTCACTGGTGAGTAAACTATCATCACAGACAAATGTAAGCCTTAAGTTTTATCTCAAGTATATGTTAACATGCTACTTTTTCCACTAAGTTAAGCTTGCTTTGTTTTGTGTGTTTCCTGGACTTTCTCTTTTTTTCCTCAGACTGTTTCATTGAAATGGCAGTACATCATCTTTGGTTCATGATTGTGTAGCTAGACTTTGGAGCTGACTCGGAATAAATTAGATTTTTTTTTATTTTTAATCCTCATGGACGATTCCCTTGCTTTCCTAATATTAGTATCTGGCTATAAATAAGGCTATGACCACAATCACCTGTGACTGCACATCAGAGAAGTTGGTAAACTAGACTAGGAAGATAGTGATGATTTTGAAGACCAGTGGCATCTGTTTGGTTCCTTAAACCAGACTGATTTCAGGAATGAAAAATTTTAAGCTTTGTGTTTTCACTTACCCATTGATTTGGAAGTTTCCGTCTAAAAATAGTACCTTTTGTAGTGCGTTAAGTTAATATATTTGTGGGCAATCTTTCATGTATGTAATTGGGCAACTTTTGAGGGCAGTTATACTAAAAATACTACAAGAAAAAGATACCCGAGAGTTCTAGTTTCTTGCTATACAAAATAGTCTTATAGGGCCTCAGCATAAATATTTGTAAGATAACAAAATGTACTTAACCTAAATGGAAAATGCTTATTCTAGACAATATTATTTAAAAAAACCAAACAAACAAACACCCCACAAATCTGCTAGCATGATATCCTTTGGGTAGGAAAAGCCATGAGGGGTGTACAATTGGTGTGTGTCAGAACACTGGTTTTATGATTTTATGCATCTTATGGTGGGGCTGAAGGGAAGAAGAGGAGACCTTTTGGGGGCAGGAGAATTTTGTGTGGGCACAAATTCCAGAGCTGATAGTTTGTAGCTTGGTGGGGTCTGTGCTTGGCAGTTCTGTGGATAATGAAAGCCAGGGTGGGTCTGACTGCTTTCTGAATCACTTGGTTCTTACAATGAAAACATGAATATGACCAATGATCCTGGGTCTGGGATTGCTTCCCCCCCCTTCCCCCCCCCATAAGGACATTTCTTCAATATGAGTTCTAAAGCCAGCGTAAGGGTTAAACTGACCTCTGTGGATATGCATACACCAAAATGTTTTCACTAAATAGATTTTGAATAACACCTTTCAGTTAAACCAGTGAAACTTCTAAGTTTAGACCAGACCTTGGTTAATGAACGTTTTTTCTGATGCTTAAATAAAAGGCTTGAAGAAAGGAACTTACACAAAATAACTTGATGCTTTTCTTTATCCTCCCCCTCAAAAAAATATAAAAAGGAGAGTGTCTGTATGTTACATTGTGGTTCAGTAGTTTCTTCTCTACTCATTATTTCTATATTTGTATGTATACATGTTCCTGGGTATTCTCTTCAATGCTACACTAAAAATAAAAGTCAAAGTGCCGCCTAAAAATTCTTTCAGGCTTTAAATTTAGAGAGCACAAGAGGCGTGGGTTTAGGCATAATTACATACAATCTCCTTGAACTTTCTGAAAATGCTGTGTCAAAAAATAGATTCAATGGAAAAAAAAGAGTAATTTCTCAAAAATTAAATTACTGAGCTTTTTTTCTCAGTATAGTCTGCCATGTACTGAAAAACTGAAAAGAACAGAGAAGTGGATAGTCATGGGACTGATGCATGACTGATAAACTCTATTCTGTGGTGGTACAGTATATGTGCCTCCATTTTCAGATAATGGCTTCAAATGTGTGTGTCTTGGAAAGGCTTTATGTATATCCACAAGGTGGCTTGTCAAAAAAGTAGTTTAATATCCATACTATTAATCTGGTTAAGAAACTCAACATGTCTGCTCTAAGTACTGTATTCTCAAGCCTTAAAATTTCTGTCCTTGTACTGTTGTGAGTTGCTGTATGGTGAAATGGCAAAAATTATTTATGTTTTATTTTTTCAAAGGAAAGTGGGGAAAAGAAATATTGTAGTGCCGTGTTCTATTGCAGAACAGTAAATCTAATAAGGCCTGCTGGGCCCACTTTTATCATCTAAAATAGATTTGAAAAGGGCAGCAGAGGTTCCAACTATGAATTCTGACCATGCTTCAGAAGCTGGTATTACATATATATGTATATAAAAGAAACGAGTCATGAGTTATTGCCAGGCAGTAGTTTGGCACTGAAGAATATTTTAAAGAATAACTTTGAATGTGTATTTGAAAGAATATGTTATCAGGTAAATATGGAGTATCTTGAAGTCTTAGAGGAACAGAATTAGCAATTTCTTGTTACATGGTGTAGTAGGGAGAGAAGCTAGAGTATGAAATAGCTGTTAGAACAGCAGAAAGCCTTTTTTTGGTTTAGGAATTAGTATTTTTTCATTACATGTTTTTTCATAGACCTATTGTACATGATGTGGTGAAGAAACTCAGGGAGCACACACAAAGACAGGAGCCCTTTTTCTCCCTGTATCTGCTCCCTCCTGAGAGGAAACTGATGGTATCCCATTGTTCAGCAGCAGAAAATATTAATTACTTCTCTCACTTCCCTCCAGAGTGCATTTTTTACCTGTGCATGAATAATCAAGTAGTACTATGTCAAGCAGTGGTATTAATTAGGGTTTCAAATTTCACATAGTCTGTCTTTTAGTGTTTGTTATGTCAGGCTAAAGCTTAAACTGAGAGGGAGTGAGGTGCACTTAGGGTTAATATTAAAGCCAGATTCTTTCAGCATATGAGGACACACTTAAAAGTGAAAAGGCTTATTATACTATGGAGAAAGATACAGTTCAAAGCCTTTATAGCTAGCTTTTGAAATATTTATATTCTGGGTGGAAAAGAGTTTTCAGGCCACCTCAACTTTCTTGTAGCCAAAATGTTTTGAACCTTTAGTTACTTAAAGTTTTCAAAGCTCTTTTAGTCAATAAGAAAATCAATCCATGCAGCACACTTCAGTGTAGTTAAGGCAGTGCCCACAGCATTCAGCATTATATGTAACTACTGTCACCGCTTCCTTCTTCCGAATAACACTGTGCATCTTCAGTTGCGAAGGTATGAAGTCTAAGTCTGCAACTGATGGGCTGCTGAATTGTAGCCTACTGGCGGAAGGAGTCAAGCCACAGCAGATGGTCACAGATTTTCATGGAAATAAACAAGGAACAAGTTACCTTGTGTAGGTGTATTTTTTTTCCATTGCGTTCTGCAAATTGATGTTGCTTATTTTAAAAGATCAATTCGTTTAAAAGACATTGTGCAGCTTAGAAAAATCTTAGAAAATCTGTATGTCTTTATATTGTGGTACAAGATCGTAACCTTTCTCTGTGATTTTGTTACTTGTTTTCTGGAGGGGTTTTTTGTTTTTTAGTTGTAATCCTCTCATGAGTCTTTCCCTTCTGCTTATATCTAATTCAGGAAAGTCTCACCCAAGGAAGTTCTATGAGTAAACCACTACTTACAGTCCTGTTACTTGTAGTTCCTGTTTGTTCTGGTAGTAGACTGAAGTTTGACTATGAAATTACTGCTATAAGACAGTAATATTCCCAAATCTATAAATAATATTATCATTTGTTAATACATTCTCCTGAGGCCCTGTGCTAACTACGTATTTATTTAATAGCTTTCACTAGCAGTTACATGAGATAGGAATATTATATTAAAAGTATGTTTTGTCTTCAATGTTTGAGCTCCGAGTTTGATGCATTCAGGTATTTCTATACAGTTAGAAAAGGACCATACTATTGGCAGAAATTAACTAGGCACTAGTTTACTAGAACTTTATTTCCCTTTTGTGATGTTAGGTTTTCCTTTAATTAATTTGAAATATTATTTGAACCTAGGTGTTTTCCTTCAATCTGTTTGGTATGTACATTTGTATTTTCAGAGCCTGGCCAACAACTCAGGATCCTATATATCACTTAGTTAGTTGTTACCCAGTATTTCCCATCTGAAAAAAGCTGAGTTATTAGCTGTTCCTTAGAGATTCACCTAAGAAAATTTGTTCTTTAGAGAAGCTGAAAGCTGCAACTTGAAACGCGGAGGATGCACAGAATTTAGTCTCCTGCAGGTGTCCCTAGTTGATATACAATATAGAGATCTTTTTTTGAGAAGTGGCATGGATAAAACTTTACTGCCTGCTGGATTTGTAGCTAAATTCCACTTTCACAACTGTTGAGAAGGAATGAACTTTAATACAGAACATGTAAGATATAATTGCTACTGGAAATCTACGAGAATGGTAAATAGTTCCCTTGACTCTATAATTACACATTTAAATGAATGCGTTTTCATGTACTTATGCTTATTACTCTCTTAAGACATCTCTGTGTATGAGATGGTATCCTATTAATACAAGCTACATGTGTATTGTAGTCTGCAGCCAAGTACGAGAATTGTCCAAAGTATGACAAGCTCTGCTTGCCTGCTTTCTGACTATGCACCTGCCTAACAGATAACCTATAAGTAGTTTGGAGGGGTAGACTCAGCTGCTGTATGTTTGGGGGATGTGAAGCTGTTTGTACTCCAAAAAGTATGCTCCGGCTGTGTTTTCAGGCTTGTTGTCTATACAAGTAACATACAATCTTGAAAGCATCTTTAGGATGACTTGTTAAGGTCCATTGTAAAAGTACTCTAGGGTGCTTTCCCATTGCTATTTATGAAAAAGGAATAAATGAAAAAATATTCTAAAATGATCTTGAGGAAAAACAATGAAGAACCTCCAAGCAGAAACTTGCCAGTCCATCGCTGCCTATCTATTTTATGTGAGAGAGGGCTGGTCAATGGCTTCCTGTGTGCACATTTGGGAGTTCTCCTCTTTCTTTAAAATATGTTCTCTACTTCAAATGCTGATGTTCATTTTCAGCATATGGGGGCCATTAGCAATACTGAAGCTGGACATATGGCTTAATGCGTTAAATCACTTTAGAATGTCGCATCTGTTTTTTTACCCTGGTGTTAACACCTGGATCAGTTTAGCACTAGCGCATAAGTTTAGGACATATAGAGCTGTTAACTTTAAAAACATCTGGATTTTTTTTTGTGTGTATGCATCTATAATGGCATGTGTGAATTGCTGGATATCTGGCATTTTTGAGTTTGATGAAAAAAATCTTAATGAATTGCGCTCAAGGTGTGTACTGACCTAGGAACGTAAGTGCTTTATGGTAGGAGGCAGAAGGATTCTTTTGAGTGGATTAGAAATTATGATTTTGCCTTTACAGCTTTTGTCTTTCTTCAGACTTCCATTTTTGAAGAATTGATAGCTGACTCTGATTCCTTTTTTTCCCGTCTCAAACCCATCCATTTGTTGCACACTGAATAAGATATCCTGCTCTCCCGGGATGTGTGAAATGGGCAGGCATTAAAAATTGAAGAAAGCAAGTTCCCTGACTGAGTCTGCAAACCTTATCTGAAGTTGCTTGAAAGTAAAAATGCCAATTGTGTTGGAGCTTTGAAAAATGACTTTCCCTGGTGACCCGCTGCCTTTTAGTGAGAGCAGAGTTTACGGCTCTGTTTAAGAGTGACGAGTGCAGCTGGAGAGTTTCTGTTGTTGTGCCCATTAGCAAGATTGGACTAATCTGCAGGATGTAACCTGAAGGTAGACTCTGAGTGAAGGAGAAGACAAGGCTAATAATAAGGTGTTTTGTAGTTTCCTTTATCCCAGAGTCTTTCCTGGAGCCAGCAATTAATATTATTTTCTATCTGTGGGGAGCCCAGGTCGCTGCCAGCACGGGAGGCTTTATAAAGGACACGTCAGCGCTGCCTGCCAGGCCCTGAAGAGGGACTGCTTTCAAAATTGCCATTGAAATTGGCAACTAAGCATCCATACAGCAGCAGAGTTAACCGCTTGTTAATTTAGTAATGGAGGAAAACCAGGGCCTGGCCCCAGGCAGGCCCAGGGCAGCAGGAGGGGGGTATGGGGGGTGGTAGGGCAGCCCTGGGCATCGGGCACCTCCCTGGGGCTGAGGCTGGGCCCAGAGGTGGGCCTGCGGCTGGGCCCAGCTCGGCGGGGCCCATGGCCGGGCAGGGCCCATGGCCGGGCAGGGCACGACTGTGGGGACCTGGAGACCGGCCCTTCTGCGGTGTTGCTGGAGCAGGGGCTGACGGCCCTGGGGGGCTGATGTGGGGTCCTGGGCTGTGGGTGGGTGGGGGGAGCCAGCAAAGAGGGGTCAGGGCTGTCGAGGCTTATTAGTGCCCTCAGGGTCCTGACATGAGCAATTTAGTACTATTTATTTTTATACTTTTATTTTATTAGATACAAAGCTTGTCTTTCTCTCCCCTTCACCAAGATAAACATTTCATTTCGTGTTTTTCTTGCCAGTGCTGTTAGACAGCCAGGCTGGGGATGCAGATGGGCACAGCCCCAGCTGGTTATGTACCCACGGGCTGTTTCTGTCTGACCTGCTGTAATGGTGTGCAGGGTGTTGACCTTAGTTTTACTGAGATCTTGTTCACTTCTGAGGGCAAAATGACACAGAGCTGCCTGGCACCGGTATCTCAGATGCTCGTATTCATGCATCCTTCCGTGCAGTCAAGTCTAATGTTGGCCAAGTGTGTTTTGTATTTAATTTTATAATGTGAAACAGAGTAGTTGTTGAATATTAACAAGCAGCCTGTGCAAGACTTGCTGCTTTGCTGTAGGACATCTAGCTTTGCTCTTGTATTAGACTTTTCTAATATCCCAAAGCATTAGCCAGACATATTTTTTTCTTTTACTTTCAAACATTTAGCAAAAAACAACCATATGGAAAGAACTTTTAACTTTATTTCAGATCTTGACTCAGAGCATTCAACATTTGACCTGACTGGACCATTGAGTAAGCTGGAACTGGCAGCTTCTGTATTTTTCATGTTGACTGGCAGGTATTAGAATCTGTTACCTTTACATCCATGAGAAACTAGAATTATTTCAGAATTTTCTGCTGAATTCAGTACACAAATGTGGAGTGAGCAGTACTGTATCTTCAAGGCTTCCTGTTGATTTTTTTTTTGTTGTAGGGTTGGTTTTTTGGTGTGGCTTTTTTTTTTTTAATTTTTAATATGAGCAGACTGAACAGGAAAGGATCAGGGTTGCATCAAGTTTGTTGCTAAGGCTGTAAATAAAATTTGACTGAATTAATGCCTCCAGAATGTACAATAGATTTCTTCATGATTTGCAGAAAAGCAGTTTACTTCTGGTGGGGAATAGTCCAATAAGAGTATATGCTGCATGAAAATGGTCGGCTTAGAGAGAGAGGGCTGGTCTCTTAACAAGTGTAGCAGCGTAGTGTGGAGTTGTTTTATACACGTTTACCGATAGCTGCAGTTCCGGTTGTTGGTTGGTTTTTTTTGGTGGTTTGGTTTTTTTTTTTTTTTTTTTGTTAAAGTGGTTGTCTGGCTTCAAGTATTGGAAATGGCCACATTTGCAAAAGATACAATAAAAGCTACCATTTCCTGGGAACGACCTGTGAACGATCTAGATCTCTTGTAGCAGAATGCTCTGCCTCAGGGGAGGGCAGTTGTGTTGGCAATATTACCGCCACTTATTTTCTTAGTATTTCCCCAAGAAAACCCACTTTTGCAGTTCAAGGTTTCAACTCTAAATCCTGACATCTGATAACCATTCTTAGCGTTTGGGAGTCTGTAGTCTGACAAATTATGTTTTTCTCAGAGGAAGGACTCTTTTTAGCCTAACACCTGCTTTATTCTTGCTGAATTCCTAGTTTTCTGCTAGTGGTTCTGAGAGTGATACTACAAACTGAAATGACAAACAGAGGAATTAGATTTCAGGAAAGGACTACACCGAAGGACAAGATAAATAATGTGAAAACAAAGATCTTGTTTTCTTCCAATGTTCTTTTGTGACTGGACTAAAATGAGAAAAATGTGTGTGGGGTTGGGAAAACAAATACAAGCAACCTGATCCACTGCATAAGCAGAAGTCAAAATGAAAATTTTCAAGTATTCTAGAAAGCATCATCAGACCTTTAAGGGATTTAAGCTGACCTCTCCATAACCTCCATATGCTCAGAGACAAAAGGACATGCCAAGAGGAAGCATGTCTGAAGGCATTACAGCAATGTGCTCCAGACAATGGAAATGCTGAGCTGCGTGGTATTTAGAGTATTTGCATAGAGATTCTGTGGCATAGTATATCAGCGTTTGCGCATTTTTCTTTACAGAACAAGACAACATTCCTGAAACTAATACCGTTAAAAAATGGCATTTGGATACAGGTTCCAAGGGACTTGTTTTATTGGGGGTGAGAATGTGAAGGCAATCTTGGAGGATAAATTAGACTAGTGCATTTCAAACGTAGAGGGGAGTTTCACACCATTTTTTTTTTCTTCTTCATCTGAATTGAAAAATTGTTAATTATGGGAAGATATGTATTGGAAAGGCAGAAAGAAGGAATGAGTAAAGAAATAGATATAAATCATCTCTCTTGCTTCATATTTTTAATAGAAGAGCCTTGAGCTGGCTGGATTCTTAATTACCCTGGTAAAAGAAATGCTAAATTAGTTAAGCTCAGTAGTAAAAACATCTTTAAAGAATTGCTTAAATACAACTTTGGTTATGAAGGCAAGTAACTAAATTCTAGTCATCTTTTTGCGCTAAGCAGGTCTCACACCTTCTCCCACAGCATAAATTTTAAATGCAAATTATTCGATTTGTACAAACATCATAGGGACAGATTTTTACAGTACCAAATTAGACATGGAGACTGCTAATGGCTGGCACCAGTCCTTGCCAGGGTGGTTGGAAACATAAATGCTGAAAGCTGCAGCGTTTTTTTTTTTTTCCAATCAAGCTCACACAGACTTGAATTCATAAGCTAATACAGCCTAAAAATATTTTTTCCGCAATTATAAGAAATTTAAAGCAAAGGTATATTTTCATCTGTAATATATTTTGCTGTCTGTCTCCAGCAAGGTGTTAGCAGAAAATGTCAGTCAAAATATGTATGAGACAGTTGTAGGAGCGCCCCGTACAGCACCAGAGATTTGCATGCTCCTACTGACTTCTGTATTTATTGTTCATCCATGTCAGTGAGATTCATTCCAACATCTAAATTAAAATTTCAGTATAAAAGGCCAGTTGGGGTTTAGTTCTGAATTACTGGAGGATCTGTTGTTTCAACAATAATGTTTGTCAGTTTTTCATATTTCTTCTACATTTTAATTATAACTCATCAAATCTTAACCGATTACTCCTGGGTTAGATTCAGAAGAATGTCACTGAAGGGTGTTTTAATTTAATGGAAGCAACATAACATCTGTTTCTAATGTTTTAAAAGCCAATTTATATGGAAATTTTGCTTTAGTGGGAAGTCAATAGATATGTAGTTTTCTAACACCTCCTGTAAAAATTCAAAACTTGAATTCAAGTAGCACCAAAGTAATGCCATTCTTTCTCGTGGTAGCAGTGTGATTGCGTTTTCACAGTCTTTCATTTGTACCCTTTTCCTTCTGTTGAAATTAAGTTTTTATTTGTCTTTTGTAGTCGAGCTATCAAGACAAACCAGGACCTTCTGCCCGAGACGCCGTGGACCCATATCTTCTACAATGACTTTTGGGGGACGCTGCTCACTCACAGTGGGAGCCACAAGTCCTACAGACCTCTCTGCACGCTCTCCTTCCGCATTAACCATGCTGTTGGAGGGATGGCCCCATGGGGCTACCACCTTGTAAACGTCCTGTTACATGCTGCAGTCACAGGCCTTTTCACAAACTTCTCCAGGATCCTGTTTGGGGATGGGTACTGGACCTTGATAGCTGGCCTGCTGTTTGCATCTCATCCGATCCACACAGAAGCCGTAGCGGGGATTGTAGGGAGGGCAGACATTGGAGCCTGCCTCTTCTTTCTGCTTTCCCTGATGTGTTACGTGAAGCACTGCTCTACCAGAGGTTCCTCACCAAGTACTTGGGGCTGGATCTTGGGAGCGGGGCTGTGTGCAGGATGCAGCATGTTGTGGAAGGAGCAAGGAGTGACTGTCCTGGCCATTTCAGCCGTGTACGATATCTTTGTATTTCATCGACTGAAAATGCATCAGATCATTCCTGCTTTATACAAGGTGAGTCTCCTTTTCTTTCCCGTAAGCTATTCATAAGACACCAATCATTGTTAAACAGGTGGTAAATGAGTTTTCAAGTACACAATAATTCTTAGTAGTTTAGTCAACTCCCAAAAATAAGCACAGATGTCTAATGCTGAAAGAACATTTAAAGCAGTTTAGTATGGGGTTTTTACATTTTGTTTAAACAGTGTGTTATTATCCATTGGTATTACTTGATGCTGGGGATGTATTTTTTTCAATTACTTTCCTTGCTTCCAGCAGCTCATTCTGTTTACTGTTGAGCACTGGATATCTGGCTGCCTTTTGCAAAGAATTTATTCATGCTCTTATCCTCTTGCATCTTGCAAATTTAGCTTAGTTTGGTCCCCCGTGCAAGTGCAGCAGCTGATATCACCTACAGGCTCCCTGAGGCAAAGGTAGAGCTCTTATTCTAGTTTAACAGAGATGTATAGGACCTGGGTGTATGCCTTTTGGCATGTATTTTTTCTCCCCCTTAGTAGGAGCTATGCCTCAAATGTATTGTTGCCTTAACAAAATATTTCTCATTTTTTAACTTCTTGCCCAAGAACAGACAAGTAAAATAAGCAAACAAACAAACAAGCCCACCAAAACCCCCTAACTTCCCTCTCCCAAACCCCCATGTGTTTTAGTGGTACCCAGAAACCCCAGCTGAAATTTGTATCAGTTGCTGTACAAATGAATAAGCTGAGTATATGTAATTTTCTTTTCAGTGAAATGGCTTGCTTTCAGAAAAAACTTAAAAGGAAAATGTTTCATAGGAATGTGTGTTGTCACATTTTTCAGTGAGATGTAACCAAGAAAAACAACAAAACAAAATAAGGCTTTGCAATCTATCTCAAACACCATGATTTAAAAATTTTGATTTCTCATTCAAATTAATTGAAAATAAATTGTAGATTTTTATAAAGAAGTGATGATTTCTGCTTGTAGAGTATAGAATACAGAGTTGTATGCAAGGAAAGTATTCATATCAAAAAACCAAGTAGTCTCTGGTAGTTCCCTCATAAACTGCTGTGACATGCTGATTTAGTTATCATGCCCCTTTCAGACAAAACTGAAAAGAAAAGAATAATTTCTTCTTTTTTTTTAACTCATGTATATTTGAGTACGTAAGGCCTGTTGAATGCCAGTGGCTGAATACTGAATATTACATTGTGCACCTAATGCTGAGCAGAAACCAACAGTAAACTAATTAAGTTTTTTTTAAAAGTGCATCTGTAACAGCAAGTTTTAATCTGAAAGATACAGGATGAGATTTTTTTAAAGTGCTTCACAGAGTCTTGTTCATAACTCAAGTGTTAGCCTATCCTATAGAATTAAAAAATGGTAAAAACTTTAGTTTGGCACATATGAAATTCTGAACACCTTGTGCATGACTTCACACCAAATCTAAATTAGTGTTCCTCACAGCCTCTCCTCATTGCAGGCTGCAATGACCAAGGTACAGTCATGGAGCTAGGAAGTTTTTTATCACAGACAGTCATCGCTCAAAACCAAAACTTTTGCAGACATATCTGGTGGGGAAAAGGTTTTTCTTCCCCTTTTCCCCTTTTTCTGCTTCAGGGCCAGGATAAACTTGCTCTAGAAGAGACCTAAGTGACACAGGTGAAATCCAAGCTTCCACATCTTAACTCTTTGAATTAACATCTAGAATGACAGAAATAATAATCCCGTGCTTTGTAGATTATAAACCTTTAAGGACATTGGATTCTAGCTGGAGGGAATTTTATGGGGAGGGACCACAGTGAACAAAAGCAGAAGTATTTTGCTTAATATGCCAGAAATGCATTTCATAATTAACTAAACCACTAGGCTACTGTTTCTTTGCACATCTGTTCAAGCTGAATGCTGCTAACCAAGTTTGACCTGAATGCTAGGGAAGCCTCTATTCAGTCATTTACAGTGATGAGGAGCTCAGCTGGGGGCTTCAGTTGTAAAGTATCTTCAGTGAGCCTTCTTTTGTACTTTGTAAAACAAAAATAATTCACAAATTACATACCTTTTTGTAAGAACATATCATCCTCCAGGGCTTGGGATGCCAGGAATATCTTCATTAAGCTAGCCTGTTACGAGAAGTGTTTCTCCTTGAGTACTTGTCTGTATGCTCTTTTGTACTCCAACTTTGCATGGACTCTGTCTTTAGCATTGTAGTTAAAGCAAATGCTTCAGTCTTCTGGAGAGCTTCACACTGTATAATAAAAACATTTTTGGGCAATAAAAATATTACGATTTACCTAAAAAAGATACTGAAAATAATTATTCTGCTGCTTTGCTTTCTTTTCAGTCAGTATTATCGAAAGCACTTTCTCACTGTGTTTGTATTTCCTTTGGTCTTTGAGTTTTACCCTTTCACATAAAACACTGTTTAGAGAATGTTCAGGTTAGTCCCAGCCCGCTCCATCAGAAGACTGGAAGTGGTTTTTGGACGATGTTATTTAGTTTATATCGATGGATAATTTGAGAATGGCCAATGCACTCGGAGTTAAGAAATTTGGGTTTTGATTGTAGCATGTCTGACCAATGTTTGACAAGGCCTGACCATGAAGGCAAGTTAGATGTTGCCCTGTTGAACTGAAATTACTTTTTAGATTTATTTCCAAATAATTTCAAGATGATAATGCTGTAAGATTGGCATTTTAAAGTGATTTCCTGACTCTTCGGAAATCATTAATAAGAACAGAGCTAAGGGTTTTTTTGGGTGTTTTTTTTTTTTTTACTAAAAGCTTTGGTTTTAGTTTGGTTCTGTGTGTATATACATGCAATGATAAAGACAAGTATTTTTTGGTTTGGTTTGGTTTTTTTTAAGTTTTATATTTATAATAATCAAAATAAAACCCCAAAGTATGTAGCCAACAGATTAATTTTTGCGTTCTGCAGAATTAAAGCACAGGCTCAAACAAAAATGAAGAAAGCTTTCAACTCTGCATCTCTTTGGGATCATTTGGGTGTTGCCTTTTTCTTGCTGCTGCTTCAGCCATAAATAAAATGTGTCCCTAGTAAGAACTGACAAATTCTTTCTTCCTAGAACATACTGTAAAATCTCCTTTTGGATTAAGAAGGTTTTTTTTCTTTAATGTTCTTGCGTACACTTTTTCTTGCTTGAAAAAACATTCCTGCATTGCAAATTTCATGAGACCAAAGTAGCCATCTACAGATGAGTCATCCTGTGTTACTCAGCTGGCTTGAGCTTTTCAAAAACTGGAGTAAGGATTAAACCAAAACAAAAAAACCTCCCATGAAACCCACCAAATAAAACCCCATCTTGCCAGAGGTCTCTTTATTAGAAAGCCTGGACAATTAGAAAGAATTGTGTCCATTTACCTGTTCTGGAATTTGTGCTTTGTGTTTTCCCAGCATAAACACTGGGGGAGGACAACTGGAAGAGAAAGGGGAAGGAAGAAAAAAAAAAGACAGACATCAAAAAGGGCAGTCCAGGAAAAAGTTGTGGTCTTTTGTAGTGTATTGGAGGGGAAAAGTGTAGAATGGAGCCAAGGAAGAAAGGAAAATAATTTTAACAGGTGGTTAGTTTAAATCTGTACTAAATAAGTAAGTAGTAACGGTATGAAACTGAATGCAGAATGAACAGCATGCCACTGTGGCTTTGTAACAGAATGGTAGAAAGGAGCTACCCCTTTCAATTTCCCTAACCTTAAGCTAAACCCTGTCCCGCTGAGCTGACACAACTGTTTCCTAGGCTGTGCTGCAATCTGGAACCGAGAGGAAACGCAGGTAAAAAATAACCCTTAAACCTTGCCCCCCAATATCCCAGATGCAGCTTTAGGAGTTATTTTAAACCTGAATCAATTCAGTTATATCCAGTCCTCATCACTGCCCTACAATCAGCTGTACTGGCAAATATTGGGAGAAAGACTGAGGTGCAGGGGCAGAAACAAGGAGCAGAGAGCAAGGGATTTGGGGGAGTGGGTGGTTAAGGACCTGGGCTGGCTTGCTGCCAGACAGTGCTTTTGGCTTCTATAAGCCTTCTCAGAATATACCACCGGGGAAACTGAGGCATGATTATGTTTAAAGAATAGCAAAACCACTGACCTTCTTGAGGATGGTCAGTGAAGGATGAGCTGGTAAAAGCAGCTTTTAAGAATGCTCCAGCAGATGGTGCAGGAGATGGTGTTGGGGTGGGTTACAAGCCTGATTTTATCTATTTTATTCTTATTTTTGGGCCAAGTGTCCAATAAATACAAAATGGTTGCTACTACGTAAGACCAGTAGCTGTTTACTGGGCTCACACCTATTATCATGTGAGTCCTGATTTGTCAAGTACATGACAGCATCCCAGTATAATTTGAGTAGACTGGCAGGGCTTCTGAACAAGGCAGCTGCAGAGCAGGACCACCAGCAGAGCAGATGAATATTACCACTTATTTAGAAGCTATTCTTAATGCACTTTAAAAATTTATATCATAGCTACTTATTAAACTATCCAGCTCTTTTCCCTGTAATCTGCTTATTGGTTGTTCAGTAGAGCTTGGCTGCTGATTTTTTTTTTTCCTTTTGCCAAGTCTTGTATTCTTGTCTGCCTGTGATGCTCTCACTCTGGCTGGCAAAGTTGTCTGTCTGGACCCTGTTTCATTTGATTAGCTCTATTTTATTCTGTCTGACTGGCTTTTGAAGCGCATGCTGACAAGAATGTATTCACTGTCTTTAAGTCAGCAGATTTTGATGGAAGTGTATTTATTGAGGTCGTAAATGACTTGTCTGAAATGAGAGCAATTAAAAAAAAATGGTGCTTTACTGGGGCAAAGCATTCCTTATGGAAGAAAGTTAGGCTTTTGTTTAATTTTTCAGCATTTTAGACCTTTAGTCATTTCCAGTGTAAGTTGCGTAGCAGCTATGCAGATTGATTGAGTTGTCATGTATCATAGGTATCAGATGACTGTACCTGTCAGCATCTAGATTTGTGCAAATTAAACCACCAGAAGTGTAGGGTGGGAGGGGAGAACCTGAATACAGGAGAGAGCTGTGATCAAGTTTGTAATTATAGAAAACATGCAAATTCAGAGGCCTAATTCTTTTGTACTTGCAATCTCCAGCTTGAGAGCAGAACCATTAATCAACATTGCAGCACACAGTCTTCTGTCCAATTAGTAGTACAAAGCTAATACAAACCCTACTGTGCTGCCCTTTTTTCCACTTTTTTTTTAAGTAGGAATGGAGCTGGACAATATTAGCAGTTAAAAAGATGGGGAAATGCATTTAAAGCTCACTTTTAATATAATGGTAATGATAAAATATTTATTGCTCTGTGGTTTATGTGTACAAACTGCCTTACAGAAATAACTAAACCAGATGTATGTTCTACTAATGTTCCACTGCTACAGTACGGTAACATTTTACCAGATCAACATATTGTTAGTACATGGGGTTTGTTATACTAAAATAAAGAAACCTCTCTTTTCCCATCACTTATTTGATTAAAATCTCCCCCCCGGGAGGTCTGTCTCACATGTGGAATTAGTTATTGGTATCTATAGCTTAATGTGAACCACAAATTGGATTGCAGGATGCATTATCTAACCTTCTGTGCTATTATAACAGTATTGGTTTTGTAAAAAGCAATTTTATTGGAGGCCTATATTTTATTTAAGGTAATAATGTAAACCTGGGGCCTCCACAGATGACATGGTCAACCACCAAACCAAGTTTTATAAAACACTACTTTCTTTTATAGTCTTGGAACAGCCTTAGTTGTGGGTGATATGTATGATTCTTGCTTAAAATAGGACTTGCTGGGTATTAGATAAAGCTACTGATTTTTGAGAACACTCTAAACTTGAAATAAGCCACTTCCTGCATTCTTCACTCTTTGAAGTCGCTACTTTTAGAACGATCATGCTTTGGAAAGCAATTTCAAAATAAAATGCTGCTCTTGATTTAAATTTGCAGTTTTATCCTTCTCTTCTGAGGAGCTCTAAAGCCTTAGCAATGTAGTAGTAGGTCTTGGTGGTTTTGCATCTCTTTTCCACCTACAAGTTATGCCATTTTGCAGCAGTGTTTTATCACTTTTTAAAATCTAGCTTGGTGGTTTATTTTCTCCTTATTTTCTATAATCTAAGGAATTTTATTGTGCCTGAAGTTATCCACAGGCCTGGATGTTTTCGCAGATCTGATCGGTAAGCTATTATTTTGTAAGTTATTTCTCTCCAGCGCTTGCGTGGGTATGGTCCAGCCTTAGTTCCGTGTCTTTTTGAAATGCAGTGTTTAGACTGTTAGGGCAGCAGCTGCTCCCTCGCAGGACAGACTTCATCCTTAGAGTCAGATATTTAGTAAACATACTTTTACTTGAGATTACTTTTGTCCCAGTTAAAAATAATAAATAACTTACAGCTTCAAAACATGACCTGACCTCTTGCAGGTTCATTTTGTCTAACAAGAGCTGCATGTTCAAGTGCGCTAAGCTGTTAAATGTTGCATTTGTGCACTGTGTAACCTTTTGCATTTCAAGAGCTGAGGAAAAGATCAGGAGCTCCATTGCCAGCTGGGGCTGTTTGTTCCCTAGCTGTGATCTTTCATTCTGTGGTGGTCAGCTGAGGGTTAATTTTTCTGGCAGCTTTAAGCCAGTACAAAATTGTGGAAATGCTGAGACGAGTGTGCCTGCACATACATTGCTCATATTTGCAGATGAGCCAGCCTGGTGCTTTTCTCTTCACTCTGCTGGATGGCAGCAGCATGAGGCCTGCATGGTCTTGACCATCGCTCTCCCTACCCCCCAGCAGGTATTTCCTAGACAAAAGAAGCTTTTGGCAATTTACTACTTTCTTGACAATTTCAAGTAGCTAATACTGCTGTTTCCTGTAGTTCCCACAGCTCCTTGCTGCTTTTCTTTTTGATCCTGAAATAAGAAAAGCAAGATTGGCCTCTATCTTTCTTCTCAGAGGTACTGATCTCCTGCAGGTCCCTGTGAAATCAGTGGAGTATTACTGAATTGGATGTAAATATGTATAAATAGCTGTTGTTTTCTGAAAATATTTTCATGGGGTGATTTAAACCATGGAAACAGATCACATATGACAGAAATACAGCATCCTAAGGAAAATTTAGCAAATTATTTTTTTTTTAAATGAGGAATCATAAGACATCTTGCCAAAATCACTGGCTTAAAATGGATTATATTTTAATATCAAATCTGTAATGTCTTCATGGGAATTGCTACTAAAATCTGCATTACTTTTCTCTACCCACTTGAAGTCTAGAATAATATTTTGGAGACTATATTTGAGAATTCCTCTCTGGAAAGATGGGAAAGGCAAAGGCTTCTTTAATAAACAAGTAAGTAAATAAAAAAACCCAGAAACCTTTTCATATTTAGAGAGACTGTGAAGACATGAAGAACCTTCAGTTTAACAGAGAGGTTAGTTTGCTAGAGAAAGGTTGTCACTGTCTTCAGTCTTGCATAAGATTTATACTGCATGGTAGCATGCAAAGTATGCTGTGTTCTTCCATTCTTCCCCCTGGCTTAAAAGGGATCTCTTTTGAGGCACAGGGTGAAAAACCTTCCAGGGGCTTTGCACAGTTGCTGTTAGCACTTATTTTTCATTCTGAGGTTACATGCCAATTACTAACATCAAGAGTGTGAATTTTTCATGGTGTTGTTTAATTACAGGGTATTGGTGGGCTTGCTACTTGCCAGTTGACAAAACCTGTGCAAATAATATCAAGCTGACAATGTTACTCTCCTAGCTTTTAATGTTTTCAAAATATTTAAGGAATCAAGTGAAAGCACCAAATTTACCATAGCGTGTAACAACTGTGTTTCAGAATATTAGGAATATTTGCAGGTGTTGTTTTTTCTTCATCTTAGTGAATGCTTTAGCTCCCTAATTGAAGAAGCTATGTAAAACTGTGTTTTTTCTAACAGCTGGCAATTTTCCTGTTTAAAATATCAGTATCAAAGAACAGTTAAATTTCATGCTTTTTGGTAGGGATGGTCAATGTATTAAGTATTTTAGGCTGAAATAAGGGGATTTGGGTACTTGTGAACTTTGAGGGATAAGAACTATATGCAGCTTTGGCCCATCTTCAGTTTTCTGTTTTTTCACAAGCTGAAAAGCCATGTCCCTTTTCCCTCTAGCTCTGCTTCTCCTGTGAGTCAGTTGTCTGGGTGCTGGCCACAAAATGGGAAAAACAACATACAGTGCTGAAGCTAAGTCGTGTCTTAATAAGTTTAACATCTCCTGGTATAATTCCTTTCGTGTAGATTTGCTTCAGGAGTTATGCCTTTCTGCTTAAACCTGTTTTGGTGTCTTGGTTAAAATGCGTGCATTCATGATTGTATTCATCAAGTACGTATTGCTTGTGTGTATTAATTGCCAGACAGAAAGTTTATACCTGCGCCTTGCATACAAATCTTCAATCATGAGTACTTTACATTAGCCTCCTAATGTCATGTTTAGGCACCCAAATGTCCTGATTTGAAGTGCTGAATGCTTGTAGCTCCTGGTGGGCTTTACTGAATGAACCCATTGCACTTGGTTGATCACAGCTATATAGCAAGTTAGACTGTCTGCTCCCAGCAGATGCTAATAGTGTCAGAAGAGAAAAACCTGTAAGTATGTCTCCAATCAGAATCAAATAGATTAGGGAGCAGGTGCAGCTTCTGGATGCTCCAAGTTCTGACTCCCAGCAGTGCGTTACAGCACCTTCAGGAAAGATAACAATGCTGAGAGTATGTGAAGATCAGGCTCCTGATTTTTTGAGCATCTTAACTGTAGTCACCTAAGTTTCAGAACTGTAGTGTTTGGAAAGCATTGCCTGAGTCTGTTCGATAGAACTGTTCTCAAAGACAGTTGTCTTCCTAGAGTCCTACCCAAGAGAGAGCCATTCCTGGTGCACGAGCATGAGTTCTGATTCCACAGCTGGGAGAGCATGTTTTGAAAGAGCAGTAACATATGCAAACCCTGAGCCACAAGGGAGACTTTTCTCCTGGTATTAGGTTTAATTTTGAATTTCCTGGCTTATGCTCATTTTTATTTAAGTTGTAATGATTTAATGATTGTGTGCACGCTTTTTCCAAGCTGAGTGATTCTAAATATTAACCTATGTAGACAGTTGCAATATTAAAAAGGGGCAAATAACGAGTGTATGAGATTTACAGTGGAAACAGTCAGTTGTGATAGAAGGCAGCAAACATTTTCTGGCATATTTACTGGAGGAACTGAACAATATTTTGTACATATGCCTGTATTTCTTTTTCCAGCTGCAATGTAAATTAGGTACGGGGAGGGAAGGAACCCAGGCTTGCAATCCTGTAGCTGACTTTATGGATCAGTTGTTAGGAGGCAAATTTCTTGAATGTCTCTTAGAAAAGAGGAGAATCCCTCAATGCTGCGGATAGTCCACATTGGGAGGAGGGGGAAAACAAAATACTTTTTGTTCCTAAATTTCTAGGAAATTAATTGGAAATGCACATGAGAAAATTAATGTTTAAATTATCCAGAAGCTTTTGGGGGAAAGGGAGAGAGAATTTGTGTACCTGGCTCCTAAATGCTAGGTGTAACATATGTACCTTTTTATGATCAGTATGGTAAGACTTTCAGACACATACACAGATTACTTCTGAGGCTGTAGATTTGATTGGGTTTTGCAAAAGACAGAGCTTCTGTGACATTTAATCACCAAAATCTTGTTTTTCTCCTTGACAATAAAATATGGAAATAAATTCCCATAGCAACAAAGTCTTTAAAGTGCGTGTAGGAGCATATTGAGTTAATAAACGCAATGAGGGAGCAGGGGAAAAGAGAAGGTAGAATTGTATCGAGTCTCTGTAAATTCTTTCTCTCCCAGAAAACAGGACTTTGGGGGTTGTGTATAAATTTTTTGCATGTTTTAGTCTGCATGTTTTAAAAGTATCCTGGGCAGCTTGTACTGCTGTCAAGCACAATGAAGCTTGCATCAACAGCAGTGTTTATTTAGTAGGGATTGTGAGATTACAGTTTATTTTTAAAATATACATTTATTGTAGTTCTATCTCTTACTTGGAGACTTTTCTCCTTAAAAGACATTATTAGAAGTGGCAAAACACTGCCACAAAATAGCTCTCATGAGTTTTAAAATAGAAGCAATGCCAATTTTTTTTAACTTTAGTTCTTGCTTCTTTGGACTACTTTACATAAAGCATTTTTGGCTTCTTGTAATTTGAAATCTGTCGAAATTCAGCATTAGCAATTTTGTGGAGTGATTTTTTTTTTTTGTTGCTTTTGTTTTTTTGTTTAAACAGTTATATATTTTTCTCTTCTGACCTGAGCTTTTAACCAAAACTTGATGTTTTGTGGGTAATTCTGGTTGAGAGTATGGATTAAAAAGTACCTGGTTCCATGATTATGCAATCCTGTTATTTACAAAGAAAATCCCAACTATAATTTCTTCCAGAACAAAAACTATCAAACTATGTATTTTTATCGCAGTTCCAAATCCCTTTCAGCTAGCATTGTAGAACTCCCTCTTGCATTTTATTCAGGGGGAAGTTACCTGCATAATGTATAATTTTACCTTGCTTCCTTTGCACTTTCTCTGATCTCTTGCTGGTTCACATACGTACATATCTCTCACATGGAAAAAACAAAACACCTACCAAAAAAAAAAAAAACCAAACAAGCTATACAAAAAAACCTCCACCCCAACAACAACAAACCAACAACCACAGACAAAAAAAAGTCCAAAACAAACCCAAAATCTAAAAAAACCCCTTGAACCAAAAAAATCCACCGACGTTCTGTCAATGCATCTTTGTTCTGGTAGTGACATCTCTCCTTGGAAATCAATTGATTATTTCAATCAACTTCTGTAAAAGATCTTAGTGGTAAGAAACTCTTATCTCAAGTTAGATCTGTATTGTACTTATGCAGTTGGTGATAAAGGTATAGTATGAAAGTATCCAAGCTAACTAACTTAAGGGACTTTGGTAAAGAGTGCAAAAATGAGTGTAAAGGCAAGGTAGGTAGATGGGTTCCTTGGCTGCCTGGTACTAGATTGGTATTAGTGCACAAAGTTTGAAGCTGGCCAGGCAGATACATATACACAGCTCATGATTTTGCCTGAGTATATTTGAGCCCTGTTTATCAGGACACCCTGTAGTGAAAATAACTTAGCAATGTCATCATCTCAGGCCTTCCAAAATCAGAAGGAAGTGTTAATAATCGAGAGGTAAACATTAACTTTGGAAAGTTTTCATTTGCTTTCTGTTTTGCAAATCTGTGGAGTAAGTCTTTTTGGGATTTCATCTGTAAACCTGAAGATTGAAAAAGGGGAAGAAAAGTGCCTTACATAATGAAAATTGTGCTTCTTACTTGATGTTAAGGTACTGTAAGACAAAAATGTGAGCTGGCTGTAGTTGTAGCAGATGACTTGATGTCTAAACAGTCCCACTTTTTACCTGCAGTTACACTTTAGGTATTACATGTAACCCAAATTAAAAAAAAAAAAAAAGGCGCCATTCATCTATGTTCCTATTTTAATTATTGTTTTGGTAGCTCTGTGTTGATGTATTTTGAAGATGTGTAGTTTCTAAATAGAATGTTAAAAATCCATGCCTCTTAAATCCATCAATTTTCAGTCTAGAAGATCGTTTTCACTCCATCGTAGACCATAATAGATATGGTACTACGTTAGCTCTAGGTCCTTGCAAATAACCGTTTCTACCTTGGCACTGCCCTGCTCATGATACGGTGTGTTGTCAGCAATCTGTGATTGAACAGTAGCAAAAAGGTTGATGTGTCCTTGTGCTCTCAGGTTGGTCTCCAAGGCTCTACAGTACCCAGATGGCTCCTCTGTGCTCTGATAATCTGATAATAACCCCTGCCATCATCAGGTGAAATAATGAAGATACTGGTGTCACTGTAGCTTCTTCACTAATATCTGCCTTGTTCATATTTGTGACTGCAAATCTACATCCAGTAAGGAAGTGATATATTCGTGTAATAGCTACATGGCATAGATCTCTCTTTCAGTTGTAGCCTGGTTTCCTACTAGAAATAAATTCAGTCTGAGATGATAACTGTATTCTGAAGCAACAATGATTTAGTAGGTTTATTAATGAAGACAGTGCTCTTTGACATAGTCCTTAATGCTCAGTGTTTTTAGCTTCAGGTCTAAACCAATCCTAATTAAAGTTCGTTTTCTTTTCTTCTCTATATTCAAATGAAAGAATTTCAGTGCCTGCTTAAGTCCAGCTATTTGGACTAGCTGCCTAAAGTGTGAGGAAGAAAGGGAGAAATGAGTAATGATGACAAAAATATGAAGAATTGATTGAAAAGCTCAGTGTATGATAAGGAAGCCAAAATTTGGGAATCTACAGAGGCTAACCATTCCTACATTAATCAGTATAGCTGTTCTTATCAGCCAGAGGATGCAGCACCTGTCCTCTATCCTTATTGTAGGCAGTGTTTGTATGTTTTCTTGTAAGTTTTGGTAGACTAATGAAAAGTGAAATTTTATAAAATCTTATTTGATATGTGACCTTGCATTCTGTGGCACTTGGTGGTTAGCAAGCAACATACTGCCTCACTGGGGTAGCAAATTCATGTTCTAATACAGTTATTTGCTTTGCTTGTAGTGTAGCAGACAGCTTCAAACCCTCAGAGGGAGCTTTTTAAGTCTGTCTGTAAGGTGGTCTGCTTTGCTATTTCATCCTCTGGGCTTGGTTACAGTATTTTGATTAAATGTTACATTACTGTGATACACAAAGCATTTGAAGTATTCAGATTTGTTTTATAAAAAGGTATTTAAGAAAACCAAACAACAACCCACAAAACAACATATATGTCCAAAAGCTCACTGCAGACTTAACCTTTTTGTGTGTCACAAAGCCATGCTGCTTGGCATGAACAGACTTCTTCCAAGCCTGCGAACGTGAAGAGGTGCAGCAAAACAGCTCAGAAATTTTCTCACTAAAAATCCTAGAACTGCTTTTTAAAATAACGTGTATTTGTGTCTTGTATCATAACATAGCTTAAGTTTTTGTTGAATCCTTCCAGGAAACTCAATTTTCTGTGCATTAAAGCACATAAGTAAACTGTATTCCATTATTTTTTTTCCTGTTGGTAACATTGGTGCCTGTGGAAATTCAAGTACATCATGTTTTCTATACCTAGCTTTTTGGTAATCTGATATATTCTGCCATTAACTGTCTGGTACAGCCAATTGTGAATTACATAGGCTTCTTGCAGAAATATAGACTCCTCGTGAAAGCTTAATTAGATGTAAATGCCCAGTTAACATTATCACAGCTTCAGCAGTTCTGCACTTGAATGTTATATCCTTATTCTATGTGCTGTCCTTAAGAGTGAAACACACATGTTTTTAAAATGGGACTGTAGTCTTTTTTTGGGTGCGGTGTCCTGTGAAGATCTTACTGAACCCTGAAGCAGGGCTTCATGTTCAAAAGTTGTTCCTGTTTGTTTTTCCTTAAGATGTTTGATCTAATAGAAGCTGTCCTTATGATATGCTTAAGCCATCACAGGTGCAGCTCTACTTGTATGTGGGAAACAGTGACATTCTTCCTGGCTGTGGAAATAGTTTGAAAAGTAGTTCTGATGTGACTAATGCTAAACTTTTCTTCGAATGAACAAATGTGTTTGCAAGATCCTGAAAGTTCTTAGTCAAGATTTGCTTCACAAATTCTGGTTTGGTCACTATTTGACCATGTGTTCTCGGTCTGTAGGCCATGAATGACTGGGTCTGAAGAGGGAGTATCTAGAGATACTCCCCAAAAAATGGGAGGCTGGTTAAAATCTAAACTGTCAAAGCATTGGTAGAAAGGCTTTTTGTTTTCTGACAACATATAATGCATGGTTTTCACAGTCCATCTGCAACAAAGTTCTCTTGATATTTTTCAAGTTATTGGAGAAATAGCAGAAAAGGGAAAGATGACTGTGTTTTGGGTAGCTTTTCCTTATATGCAGAGAGAAAATCTGTCATTTGTTGGAAACTATTGTGTCCTTTGGATGGTAAAAAATCTCGGCAGTGGGTAATACAGGTAAAGAAATCCCAAATGTTTACCCATAGCCACTTCAGATAGAAAATGTTTATGCAGCTATGGCTGCTACTCAAGTCCGGTTAATCAATTTCCACATGAAGCATACTGTTTGGGACCTCACTGGACACTAAGAACTTTCCATCTGAAGTTAACAGCAGCAATGGACTTATACTAGAAGATTTCTGTGATATCCAAGTGTGGGATTATAGTACATATGCCTTAATCTGGGAGTTTAGATTTGTTTTTAAGGTTTATCCCCATCTCTAAAAAGCTGTAATATTTTTCAAAGCATGCACAAAAATTATTTGGATGAAGATCATATTGAAATACTTGTTGCAAAGTCAAAATTCCTATTGCTGAATCACAGTTAATCTGCTTTAGCCTATTTGAACTGCCTGTCAGGGGCATCCAGATTTGATATGTTGCAGAAAAGAATACAAGATTGTCATGGGGCTGCTTAAATATGAGAGAAAGTTGTGGCTAAGTGATTGGAAATACCAGGATCATGAGACATGATTCTGTGCCCAAGTAGCATTTTCTCATGAAATTAACAAACACTTTTAATAACAAATAACATTACTTTTGTAAAAGGGAAATAAAAGAATACATGGACAGGTAAGTCTTTCAGAAGAAACCCAAGGGCAGTGAAAACCAGAATGATTTAGTGGTTGCCGAAGAGTGAAGTGAGAGAGACTGTTAGCAACAGAGAAAGGGAAGAACTTATTAACAGACAATGAGGAGGGGCTGAAAAAACCAAAAACCCAAACCCAAAAAAACCCCACCCACACAAAACCAGGATGCAGACTTTGCAACTAAAATAGTCTTCTAGGAATAACAACCCAGTTTGAGCAGCTGGGAAACAAGGAAGAACATACATGAATTTAATCCTATTTTTTGTTTTAGAAAGATTGTAAAGTAAAACAAGATGATGAAGAGAATGGAATGTAATAAGAAAAATATGAATTCATAATGTCATTGAATCTTGAGTTCATAGTTTAAATTACAGCTCAGGCTTTAATGTTTTAGTTTTCCATTCAGTAAAAGTCATAGTATAGAGAGAGGAATGTGTGTGCATTCATATTTTGATATGCATTCATTTAGTAGGTAGATCATACACGGTGCTAGTAGTAAAGTTCTGAAGGGATGGTGGTTTATCTTACCTAGAAATCCTGAATTTTTGAATGTAAAATATTCAATTAAAAAAATACACAAATTCTTTCCAGTAGTTTCAAAAATTTGTTGTCTGAATTTTGAATCCTGCACTTCCAGTATATTTCTTACTAATCTCAATTTTGCTTTAAAAATAATTCATATTGGTTTTGTTAAGACTGTTAGGACATGGATGAAAACCTGGGTAGCTGTCAGACAAACCAGAGGGATAAATGACTTTGTCACAAATAACTGGGATGTTAGAGGCTTATATTCTATGTACTGTGTACTATTCTATGTCTTTGTAAATAGTTTGTAAGAGTCCCTTAAAATGCACTAAGGAAATTTGTAGAGGTTTTTGAAATTAAAGGACTCGAGTATACCACAAGTGAAAGGAGATAACACAAATGACAGCTCTCAAACGAACAGAGGTAATCTTCTGAGGTCGTTTGAAACATTTCCAGATGATTAAGAAATACCTATTTTATATATGTTGTCCTTTTATTACAACAGAGGTTCTGAAAAGTGTACTTTTTTTTGTTTTGGCCTACTAAACTCAACCATGCCTGTTTGCCCCTTGCCCATCTGCTGTGATTTTTATGTTGCCAAGTGTTTCTTTAATAGGCGCTCTGTTGTGCTCAAGTATACATTTGGAACTGGAAGGGGGACCTAAACTTAATGATGTGAAATTTCAAAGCAGCTTTAAGAGATTAGAGTGAATTTGCTTGTAAGAAATGATAATCTAAAACTAATGATCACAGATGTTCACTCAGGTACAAGAAATAATTACCATGCCTAAAGTTGGGATACAGCTTTGCCCTTCATATCTTCCATTTACCATTTCAAAGTATTGCTAACTTATGCTATTAACTATTATTTCAGAAGAGAACCATTGGGATTGAATTAGAGAGGGTTTAGAGTCCTGTAATTTCTGAGGAAATATGTAACCATTTAGGAACTACTACCAAAAGTGGATTAGAAATGTGGATATGAAAATTTGTTTGAAAAAAATGCTAGTTAATGCAGTGAATTTGTTTGAAAAAAGGAAAACTGTGTAAAGAAATTTTGGGTGGTGGTGTTACAAAATACAAACCAGATATTAGGAGAGGAATAATCTGGAGATGCTAATTGTGAAAGAGTATCCTATCATATCTTCCTAAAGATGATAAGGATCAGTGAATTCAACCTGAATTCCTGTGCTGTGGTAGGAGAGAAGCCATCATTAAAATAGATTCTGTGGGCTATGACATTCTGCCACAGTGCAAGAATGAAGTTATTCCTTGCTATATAATGTTTTAATATTTGAAAGCCAAAACTTTTTCAGAATTTTCTCCACATGAGATAGTTATGGGTAAAAAAAGTTAGAAATCAGACAAGAGCAGCAGAAAGTCAGGAGCCTAGATGCTTTGATATTTTTTTTATAAGAGAAGCCAGAAAAGAAAATATGCAAGTTTAGCATAACGATGACTGAGAGTTGACTCTTAATTTATAAATAATTGAATAATAAAAATGTAATGCTTGAAGGGACTTTTTTCATGTCCTCTAGCAAAAAATGAGTCTCTCGTAGCGGATTGTGGGAATTTTCCTTCACATTAAAGTTGGAAGCCTATTATATGGTATGAACAGAGCCAGACTGGCAAAGTTCATAATCGGGAGGAAAAAGGTAGATTAGTTATAGAAGTGGAATGTGTTATTAATTCATAGTGAATTGTCCGATAGCTTTAGATCTTGTCTTTGCCTTCATGCTTTGTCGGAAGAAAAATGTCCTATAAAAATATAAATCTTAAGAAGAGAGAGGAGAAAATACAAGATGGCTGTATAAGCTCATTGGCAAGACACGTCAGTCCAGACTCTGCCATAACCACACAACAGATTGGGCCAAGACCTGAACAAGACTTTTCTTCAAGTAGTTGCTGTGAAATAGCCCTTTGCTTTAGAAGAACAATGTCATACGCACCAAATCTAGACATAACTCATTTATACATACCAAGGCAGTAAATTTTTCTTAGAAGGCTTTCTTTTAGCAAAATGAAAAAGCATTTACTCTCATATGAGCTCTATAGTATCCCAAGGACACAACTGTTTATTGCTTTTTTAATGTGATCAATAATAACCTAATGGTGAAAATTTAAAAGTCTTATCTAAATGTATAATATTTAATATTCCAGCAAGAATACTGGAATACTAATTACCTGGACAGGTACACTTACCTGACACCATGATCAGGCAGGTGTTTTTCCCAGGGCGAGGCTCATCCCCTGCACTCCGGGTGTGCTGACCCCTGCGATTTCCCCAAATGCGGGAAACTCGACTGCATAATTTGTGGTACGGGGGGACTGCGTTCGCGCTCTCCACTGGAGTGGTTTTTGGGTTGTTTTTTTTTTTTTTTGCACCCCTGTACTGGGCGCTGGTGAGGCCGCACCTCGAATACTGTGTTCAGTTTTGGGCCCCTCACTACAAGAAAGACATTGAGGTGCTGGAGCGTGTCCAGAGAAGGGCGACGAAGTTGGTGAGGGGTCTGGAACACAAGTCTTATGAGGAGCGGCTGAGGGAACTGGGGTTGTTCAGACTGGAGAAGAGGAGGCTGAGGGGAGACCTTATCGCTCTCTACAACTACCTGAAAGGGGGTTGCAGAGAGGTGGGTGTTGGTCTCTTCTCCCAAGGGACCAGCGACAGGACAAGAGGAAATGGCCTCAAGTTGTGCCAGGGGAGGTTTAGGCTGGATATTAGGAAAAATTTCTTTACTGAGAGAGTGGTGAAACATTGGAATAGGCTGCCCAGGGAGGGGGTCAGGAATGTTTGGATGTGGCATTGTGGGACATGGTTTAGTGGGCATGGTGATGTTGGGTTGATGGTTGGACTTGATGATCTTACAGGTCTTTTCCAACCTTAGTGATTCTGTGATTCTGTGAAAATGAAGTAGCAAAAAATCGCTGAACCTGAAAGACCTGCTAATTGTCTCTGCATTTCTATCAACCATGTTGAAGAGATACTTTGCTAGTGAGACTGAGTGGTATGCATGTCTCTCTAGGGCTAGTAGAAATTTTTATTACGAAGAAGGATTTTAAAATGCATTTGACCAATCTTACTTTTTATTGTCAGCTATTGTTTAGATAATTGTTAATCAGCAACTGATTAGAAAGCCTAGACGTCTGAGTGGCAGCAGATATTTTGAGTTCATGGGATAAGCTGAAGAGCTTTTAGTGTATTTTAACATTTTATTGTGTATCTCTGGAAAATACCAACCTCTCAGAAGGTTATCCTGTCATGTCTCTCCTCCGTCAAGTAAACAGTCTTAAAAATATGTGTGTGAAGCACCAGGGGTTCCTCACTTCCTCCACCCCATCAAACCTAAAAGGGGAAATGTTGTTCCTCCAAATTAGTGAATGTTATGATACGTTTTTACAGAAAACTGAAGTCCCCTGCCTTCCGTTTTCTGAACTACTTTATGCATGATGCCACTTAAAACCAAACTTGTCAGTTTGAAGGTAACATCACTAATGAAAGTTGATCAGTCAGTATATTTATAATGGAGTCTTCAGACCCCAGGGTGCTTCTCAATTGTTAAGCAAGAGCAAAGCTTGTTGAGATCTGCATCACTGAGAAGATTGCTTAGGAAAAAGCCAGTGGGAAAAGATAAGTCTTAAGCTGACAGTCTTAGTGTTTAATCTGTAATTGCACAGATGACTGCTAGTAGCAGATTCCAGACGTGAACCAGGGAAGTATAATCTCATCAGCCCAGCACTGTAGGGGGTACCAGGGTATCTGTCACAACCATGGCATAAGGGGTTGCAGGAACCAAGGGAATAGGCTAGTTCAGCAGCATTGTTCCCTTGCCTCTCCACACAAGGGACAATACATTTTGGACCTTGCTTCACCCAAATCAGAAACAAAGACCTGATGCCAAATACTGGAAGTAGATCGTTTGTTATGAATCAGAGAAATAGAAATATATTAAAACCCATGCCTGCCAGTTACAGGTGATCAGTGCAAATGTTTTTTCATTCTGTGTATATTCCTTTTCTAATTTTTCAAGTTCTGTTTTGTACTCCAGAGGGAATTTAGTTTTGGAACTGTTCCTGATAATACTTGAACCTCAGCATTTTTAGCCATCAGAGTGTTAACTTCTCTCCACCCCTTCAACAAAATAATGTTGTTGGTACTTTCCTCCCAGTATCCTCCTAAAGTGGCTTCAATGAGCATATGCTACTTCCAAACTTATTTCTGGAATTTATAAGCCAGCTATAAAAATTGTCTAGGTCAAAATTTAGCACAGAGTATAATGTATGGTTTTTTGGAAAGTGACAAAAAATAGGTTTAGTATTCTTAAATTATAGATATAAAATTAGTAAGTTTTATCTCACAAAAGATTTTTAGCAAGTTAACAATCTTTGGACAGTTTTGTATCAAAAACTAGTAGTGGTGTTTTAGTGTCGGTTTATTTTAAAGGACACATAACTTGCATTACTATGCTTGGTATTTCTGGCCACCTTTCTACTCCTTTACTTTAGTGTCCATCAGTCAAGAAGAAGAGAATTTGACAGGGGAGCAGTGTTCTCAAAGGTGGAGCTCTTACAAGCTTCATTAAAATTAGACTCAGAATAGAGAAGAGACATCAAGTTGCCCTGAGAGAAAAATAACTCAAGAGCACCTTGTTAGACGCTGAAAATCCAAGCAGCAGCAACATGTTCTGAGTTCTGAAAAATTGCACCGTATCTGTCATGAAGAGTCTGGTCGTGGGGTGTGCATTCACTGGAAAGCAGGCTTCTTTAGTGCTGATGCTTGCAAGCTAGTTGTGTGTGGATGGCTTAAAATCTTTTTTTTTTTCTTTTCTTTCTCACTTCTCCAGAAATACAGAAGCTTTTAACTTTTATGTAATATTGATATGTTCCTACTCCCTGGTGCTATCAGGCAGAAGTAGGACGATATTTTGTAGGAACATCTGAAATCGAAACAAAATTTTCTTTCCATCCTCATCACTTACATGGGACCTGTTCTTACATAGCACAGTATCAATTGACGTGAAAACCCTTCCTCATTCAAAATATTCAGAAACAAATAATATAATAGGATTTGTCAGAAGGTGTGTTTTTAATCTTTTTTTTTTTTAAGGGAACACGGGAAAAGGATTGCTACCAAACTAGTCCTCTCTATAGACCCGTGTCCAGTGTGACCTGTGTAGTGTTATTTTCTCTTGACATTTTGCTTTCCCTTGCTTTTGCAGTGAGAATTCCAAATCAATACTTTGTGTACAGTTTTTAGGAGAGTCCGGATGGTATGCATGTGCAAAAAATTTCATTTTAATATGGTATGAAGACAAATGCTCATCAGTTAGTTGAAAGATTCTCCAGTTTGTGGCCAAAGTTTTACATACTTACAGTAGCTATTAAAAATGTTCTTTAGGTTTTCTAGTATTTATTAATCGCTATCAAGGAGTGATACTTCATCCTTTGTTTGACACTGAGTCACTTAATCTTTTGTATTTGCCAGTCTGCTTAAAAATGTTACCAAGAAGATAATTGGCACTTGTTTTTTTTCCTCTTTTTCTTCCGTCCTTCATAATATTTAAGATATGATATTCTCTTTGGCTACCTGATCAAAGTTCTCAATCCATTATAGGTTTTCTAAAGCTACTTCAGAGCTTTGAAAAAATATTTGTTTCTTTTTTGCTTTAAAAATAAAATCAATAGTTGTAGTTACAGAAAACAATTCTTGAAAGCCATCTGCAACAATTTAAATGCTTTAATATTTAAAAACAATAGAAATATTTCCTTTTGTTTTCTTCCCACAGTAGTTATAGAAAGTTTTGTCTCACCTAGGAGATGTGACTAGGAAAGGACAATACAATGCGATTACTATTCTTGTAACTGGTTATCTCAGAAATGTATCAGAACAAGGAATAAAATGTTTATGTCCCAGGGCAGTGCCTCAAAGTCTAGATTTTGTCCCCAGAAATCTGATAATATTTGCCTTTTTTTTTTCTTCCCCATTAGTTAGTATTCTCCACTAAAATAGTTCCCATATGCTATGTTTACCAACATGTATTAAATTCCTGGTGTGGCAAGACGAGTAGGAGTTTTAGGTATCTTAGGCACTGGCAGGCTCTACCACTGAGCCGGTATTACCATAGACAAGTTCATTATTCTCCCTGTCTAGATTCTTTTTCTGTGGGTTAGGAATAATAATAGTAGACTGTTTTCATGATTTCGATGCATAACTGTCCTCTAAGAAGCTCCATTTCTGTAGGCTGGTTTGCTATAACTTTATTGATGTATTTTTTTGGAAGTAGTACAGTTACACAGCTCAGAAGATTTCAGGGTGAGAAATAGAAAGGAATGGAGTTGTCTGTAAATGGTATTTATGGTGGGAATTCTTCTTCCTTGTGGTTTCAGGTTTCAAGTATGAATGGAGTCTGTCTATAAAGTTTCTGAGAGTCCAGCAATTTTGGAAGACAGTCTCTTTTGTCTGTGCAATTCTTTTACTGAGAAACTTTCCAAATAAGACTTAATCAGAAAAAAGATGTATGGAATATCCAGTCTTAAAATTTGGAAGATTAATTTGTGTCAAGGAAAGGCCTGGTGTTAAAAGAATTTCAGAATATGATCATTTTGTCTAGTGGTAAAATTACAGCTTTTCAATTTGGAACTTTACATCCTGAATTGAACTCCATCAGTAGAGATGTTTAGTAACTTTTCTCATCTACCTCTTTATCGGACTACATTAAAGACTACATTAAGCCTTCATGGCTTTAAGAGGAATGCCAGTTAAATTAAGTGGTGGATCTTTCCCTTCTATCAGACTCCCATCAGTTCTGCCAAGTTGCATGATTTACAATGGCTGTGAAGATAGCAGTGTAAAGATTGGAAATACCTTAGTCTTTAGAGAAATGTTGTGACTTGCATATAGATCTCATAGTTTCTGGGAGGAGATACATATGCTCTTAAGTGGTAAGTTTCTTCATTTGTTTCTAGCTGCTGCACTGGATACTGTAGCGGTATGAAAACTTGCTCTATCTTCGTGTTTCTTTTAGCAGGTCTTGCAGTTACTCATCAACAGTTCACTGTTTGCTATAGCTCTGTTAGTCTGGCACAATGGGGGTGTTCTTTTAATGAGGCGGTCATTTTCTATCTGTACAGGCTTCCTTGCTGGCCTGCAGGTTTGCGGCCTCACGTGGGTCATGTTTGCCCATTATACCAGATGTGCAATCCATTAGGAACTTGCACTGAACACTTCACACTTACTTAACAAAAGATTTCTATAAAATAGCATGACTGTTGGCCACCTGGGACAAGGTCAAAATCCAAGGAGGTGCCCAAAGTGATAGGTCAGATTCCACAGGTTTACCCAGCACCTCCCCTGCTGCTTACTTCCTCCTGTTCTCTGTGCAAGCACTACACCTGATAAAGCACCACCCAGCATTTCCCAGCAGGGTCATGAGTGCTGAAAGCCTGTGAGGAGATGATTGACAACTTAATGGAAGTGCCTCAGCTGGACTATGATGGCCAAACCAGGCAGAATTCCCACTAGACATATTTATCTAGGAATTAATACAATTACTCTAATCCATTGGACAAGTTGTCTGACCTCATAGGTTTGCATAGCAGAGAAAGTGTCCATAACAGTGTCAGTCTTGTCAGTGTAATTAACACACACTGATGATTTGCAGTCATTGTGGAAAAATTGTTTGGGGTCATGAGATCACGTTCTAAATAATTTCTGAGAATTATTTGTTAATCTTTTTTAGGCTTTCACACAGAACCTTGTTTCGCATGCACAAAGTGCTTGTTACATGATGTAGAAACAAATGTGTATACCATTACTTTAATTATTCATGAAAGGGTAACAGACTGTTACGATAAATTTTTGGAAGGTAGCAACTTTTTGTGCAAGCTATTTGTAGTTGCCTGAATGGCTGTACAAAGTAGCATCCAAGATGGACATGAAAAGGTAGGAAAAACTGAGATAATTCCTAAAATAGGCTTTATATTCCCAGAGATGTGTATGTTATGCTCTCCAAGCTCATATTGCTATTTGAACTTTGCTTCCAGGGTAAAGCAGTATATGAGTTGTCTAGGAGCATTGCTCTATGACCAAGCACAACGTGCATGTCTCTATCTAGATATAAAGGTGGACCCATCACTGTCCCAGAGATCTTGGCCTTTAAGAACAGCTGACTGGTTGTGGAGAGGAGAGATGCTGCCTTACCAAGTACAACTCTTGTGGACATTCAGTAACTTCCAATGTTTTGCGTATCAAACACACATTAACTGTACCCAGTTTGCTCTTCATGTTCTTCACTGTCCAGTTTCTTCTAGATGCAGTGGAGGAACATGGAGGGAATTTGAGATCAGTTTTATGTTTGGGTGAATGATTGGGACTGCTCTGATTTTTCTGCTCTGATTTTTCAGTTGCTCACATCCTATAATATCTACTTTTTTATGGGTGACACTATTGAAAAGGCACGTGATTATGGCTGTGAAAACAGCAGTTAGGCATATTCAGTAATACTTTTTGTTTATCAGTCTGTTTACAGTTCAGACACACGAACCAGTGAAGGCTTAGGGGAAGTTTTTGACTTCGGATAACATAGACATGATTAGCCAATCAAAAATATCTCTAAGTAGAGATCTTCATTCTTCATTTGTTTATTCATCCCAAAAGCTAAGCTTGGATTTCTCAAAGCTGTTTTAACCATCTTTAGGCTCTGCTGTGAGCTTTCAGGCTTATCCCTAAGCAGTTAACGTTAAAGAAACAATGAAGGTAGTTAATTCACAAAAGGAGATCAGTTTGTGTAAGCAAGCTGGTGGTTATTGTCAGTTGGAAACTATCACGATCTTCTGAAGAACAGTTGATTTATTCAGCCAAATAAATTTACTATTGTAATGGTAAAAAAAAAAAAAAACAAAACACTGACACTCCCCCCCCCACCATCTATGAAAAATTATGCAGTCTCTATGTGTTGTGGTGGTTGGCAGGAGAGGTTGGACTAGACGACCTTTTAAAAGTCCCTTCCAACCCAAACCATTCTATGATTCTATACGTCTAGAAGGATGGGAGAGTGCTTAAATAGTTATCTTAACAGTGCATCCAGCGGAGTCCCTGCCAATTCATTGTGAGTGTGTTCTCTGCCTTCAGTATCTGAAATTTTTCTCCAGTCTGAACAAGGATAGTCTATCAAAAATGTCACTGCTGTAAACACCTCATCTTTAGTCCACTTACCAGCTCATTTTTCTTCAGGTTCACTTCAGGCAGTATTGTTTTACTGTCACACAGGTGCCTTGCAAATCTCTTTCTGCCTTCTCTTTCTTACTACTGCCCTGCCCTGCTTTTCCCTTACTCCCTACTGACTTGCAACCAAAACAGGTGTTCACAGGTGGGACAGCTGGTGGGGTGAGGAGAGAAGGAGGGGTCTGTATCCCACTGAGAGTCAAGGTGGGCAGGGGAGGAAGAACGGCAGGCTCATGTGGGAGGGCAGGGAGGGAAAGCAGAGTTTGCTGAAGCAAGCTTTTAGCTGCTGCTTCTGCTCAACTGGGGCAAACAACGGGTCTCAGGAGCAAGTTCCTGTACCATGTCTTAATCCCACCCATGTTTTGTTCAGTGACATTTCTTATTCTTCAGAATACCCTTCCTGAAATGTTTTGCACTTCCCTTTGAGAAATCTGACTATCAAACTATAGGTAAATGTTTTGTTAGGTATGTGGAGAGGAATTAGTTAAATGTTACCAAAGAAGAACATAGGGCCAAGGGGATTAAATAGTGAAAGATTATGTAGCAGGAGAAGCAAAGAGTAACTTTATTGCAGAATTATCTAGTAGCTACATTTGGTCTTGGTACAACCTTCTACTTTGTGCTTTTGCAATGTCTTGGGTTTTTTTTCCACTTGACTAGACGAGTTTTAGGATTGCTGGTTTTTTTGCTAAGGGTATTCATTTTGCATGCTCTCACAATCTGCAATCCAAAATGTAGTTACTGTGTAGAGGATTAAATAGAGGTTAAATATTTATTATTTTCTGAGATTTTGAATGGCATGACTTAGTGGGTATATGCTGGATATTCAGATAGTTCTGAAGAGGTTTGAATGGTACACTTTGAAGCCAGAAAGATTTAAAGGTGGGTCATTATGATTCAGTTATGGTTTTTAGAGGATATAAAATCCCAGGGCTGAGTCAAAAGAAACCATGTTTCCTCCCATCTATTTTGGGCTGGAGGGAGAAGTGTTAGACTGTCAAATTATTTTAATCTGGAGAATTTTGATTACAGTTCAGAAAGAGCTTGCACGTTTTAGGTTGGTGTTAACACAGACACAATGACATGGTCAGGACTGCGAATGTCTTTTATTATCTGGAAACCCATTCTGTGGAGGAGGCAAAATGAAGTTTTAGCGGATTTAAAGCATAGTGTTCCATTCTTCAAAATATGTTCTTCACTTGCTCTTGCAAATTTCTTTTCATTAGAAATCAATACTCATTCCATTTATTAAAACAAGCTGAAATGTTCTTCCTTCTTTGCTCTTCCTTTTTTTATTTGTCTCAACCCTTCCATTAATATATGGCACAAAAGAATTGAACAGAATGGTTGCATAATGACACCCAATATGTTTATACTTGAAAGAACAGTATTTGAAGTACTCAGACATGTGGTTCTGTCCAGATCAAGAACTCAGTAACAGCATAAAGGGTTTTTTGGGGGCTACGTTTTTAACATTCCTCACATAGATACGTTAAAGCTCAAGTATTTCAAGCGTAACCCAAGGTTTTTATGCTTCAACACATTGATGGATCTGAAGCAAAAACGATGTGCCACTTCTCCATTTGTTTTTTATTGAAGAAAGGATATTTGCAGGAAAAAACGATCTCTGTGTAGTGATGCAAGTTACCTTGAGTGTTAGCTAGATGGCACTGAAACACACTTGTGCTGCTGTATTAAAGTGACTTGTTTGGAGCACAGTCTTTATTAAATGAAATTTCAGGAATAAAGTATCTCTTAGCTGCTTCTTTTCCTTTTCTAACCATACATATATATCTGTAAGTCCTCATCTGTATGTATTTTTCTGTAAAGGATGCTCCTGATTTCACAAGCCTTTTTATATCAACTAATTGTGTTGTCACAGAAAGATGACATGAGACAAACAATGGTGGAATTTTTGCAAGCCATATTACATTTTTGGATTTTTGTTTCTTTTCAGAATTTGAAAGTCTGTATTTTAACATACAAAGGATGCCCTTTTCTTTCTCACTGATCTGTAAAATAACCTTTTCCAGGCTACAGCTGGAAGCAGGGCAGCATGCTTAGCATTAATGACATTTTAAAATACACATTCTGCATGAATTGCAATTGTGGGATAAAAGAGAAAAATTACTCTCTAAGAAATTGGCAAATGTTCCAGCAATACTAGCTGCATCATCAGAAAAGTTTAGATACTACCCCCCTGGGGAGCCACTGCTGTCTGGCTTTGTAAATGGTTAGGAAATACTCAAAAGACAGGTGAATTGGCATAAAATGCTGCTTTTGGATAGCTTCAGGGTAAAAATGAACAATCTGTAGCATTGAAAAGCAAAGCTCAAGCACTTTTTCCTCATCTGTATTCCCTTCCAGAAGAGAACTTTGTTCCTGCAAAATCCTTAGACATCCTACATTATTCTATACTCATCCACAATGACTTAAAGAACCTTAACGTACATTTCTGCTCTCTCACCACCTACCTCCTCATCAAGCTGCCACTGTTGTCACTCTCACATTTTTAGAACTAATCCTCTCATACACTGAACCACTTGTAAACAAACGGACATTTACTTGAAGATCTTTCTAGTTGTACCTTTACTATTTTTTTGTGAAGTTGGATTCTACACAGCCAAATCGGTTATCAGGTTCCTGTCCTCAAAGGAAATGATTAAAAAGCAATAATTGAATCTGGTGGAGAAGTGGCAGGTCATGAGCAAGTGTACTTAACATCCTACACACTTACGTTGCAGCCCTGGGCTGGAGTAAACCTCTCTGGGACTGTACCCAGGCTTAGATCCCAGGCAAAGACAGCTCAGCTTTCTGGCCTGTCTTTTTAAGCTCTTCTCTACCTAGTGTGCAGCCAAATTTTCTCCTAGGTTGGTTTTGCTCCTGACCTTAGATAAATGCTAGATTTTTGCTGTTAGTTGCAAAATGCTGTATATTGGTTGATCTTTTCCATTTGGAAAATCAAAGTTAATGCAAAAAGAAGTTGCCCTTTTATTCAATAAGGTTTCTTTCTGTCAGGATCAGTGACATTTTTTAGAGCAAAGGTAAACCTCCGTACACAAAGAATAATTTACTGACAGTTCTTTGAAGAAGGCACCTCGTGCAGTTCCAGTTGGTCTGTCAGTTTTCTCAGCATTTTAAGCCTTACGTCTTAGGCTGGTGAGGCTGTCTCAGGCAGAGCTCTGACATATGTCCTGTCTGGACCTTTTCCTTAAAGAGAATACGCTAAGAATCTTTAAAACTTTTGTAGGTTTTTTTTTATTACAAATATTAAAATAAAGCAGAATTTCATAAAAGGGAGAGAGAACAGATTTGCTGGGTGATGTATACTCAAATAGTCGTGTTTCAAAGCAGGTTTTGTGCTTGCAAGGGCAAGGCTTCTTATCTTTCCCTTGTTTAGATGGATCTTTGTGGTCTCCTGTAGGTCTCCAGAAAAGTCTGTTTGTTGTCTCTGAGACCTGGTTCCCTACTTTTCTCAAGTCTCCTGTTCTCATCCTCAGGGCTTATTGCTTCCCACAGCTTTCCTTGTTGTCCCCTGCACTGCAGCAGCATTTCCCAGTTTGGTGGTGTCTCAGAGAGAGCTCCCTCTTCCTTCCCAACATCCTGCTTGAGCCAGTGCATAGTTGCTTGGAAAGACAAGCAGTCAGCCCAATGCTCATCTGACAAGCCACAACCCTTTAGCAAAACATACACATGCTGTAAACTGTGAGCAACGAATAATACACTTGTAACATCTGTCCCAGTGAGAATCTCAGCTTTCATGGAAAAAAAAAAACACCCAAACCAATATACATAGTCCTCATGGTTTTTGGCCAGTGCTTAAGAACGTAAATCTTTTTAATCTGGGATT
The DNA here is from genome assembly GCF_030936135.1 of Gavia stellata. NCBI lineage: Eukaryota > Metazoa > Chordata > Aves > Gaviiformes > Gaviidae > Gavia > Gavia stellata. The sequence continues at coordinate 46,147,378 of NC_082597.1, forward strand.
TAAGAAAGCAAATAACAAAAATTAAAACAAAATGGGTTTTCTAGCCTTCCAGTTATTTCTGTGATAAGATTCAAAGGCTGACTGTGGGTTTGACAGGAGTGAGGTCAGTTCCAGCTGTTAACGTTCTTGTCTGAGGGAGGTCTGTTGCAGGCGGTAGGAGTTGTTCTTCGTAATTTAACTGTTGGTTTAAATCCCCCTTCATTTATACTTGTAGTATGTGGAAAGTATGTAAACCTTTCACACAAAGCACTTGGCTCAAGATGCAAAGAAGGACATAGGGGCACAGTTGATTCTAAATTGTCACAGTTGATTCTAAATTATCACATTTGCCCAAGTCTAAAAGGTGTGTCTTCAGGTCCTGTTCATCTGTTGCCTACAGTTGAACAGGGTCCCTAGGCACCATCCTTAAGTCCTTAAGCAGCTGCTTTTAGGCATACACTGACAAGTTTATGTGCAGAACTCTTGTAAAGCCTATCCAGGTCTGCATATACCACCCACTTCTGCACCGTCAGGATTTCAGAGTGCTTCATCCCGCTTGTGCTCTAGCACACTAGGGCTGCTGTATGCACTATAAGCTCTGAGCAATGAGTATGTGCTCAAATAGATACTAAATTAATTACTTTTTCAATGAGATACCAGAGCTCAGGTCTCCTCCAAAACAAAGGACTCAAGTCATGCTTAGTCATGCTCGTTGTTGTCAACTGGGAACCTAGTCATTGCATTGCATGTAGAATCTCTCAACTTTGAGAAAAGAAAATGACAGTCTTAGGAAGACAATATCTCTATCATCTGGGGTCTGTCATAACAAATACAGATAGCAAATAGACATTGAAGTGTGGAAATTCTAGCTTTCTCTTGAAAAGGAGGGCATCTCCATGATTCTGGAAAGTCACTGAGCAAAAGGAAGGAAGATACATTGGTTTCTAAAAGGAAAAAGTCCAACTGCCTAGTTCTTCCATTTGGGAATTTGAGACTGGAGTAAGGTTTCTAAGAAACCAAATTTGACTTTTTTTAGAGAATAGCCTAGATGTAACTTCGCCCAGAGTGTTGGTTTCTGTGGAGTCCATGTTTAAGGCATTTCACTTTCAAACATTTAAGATGTTGATGCTTCCAAGCTTGTAGGTGATAAAAAATGGAGTCACTGGAGTTTTCAGCATTGTGATGTTTTTATCATTTTCAGAATTTTAATCATTTTAATATTAGAAACATTAATCTCAGAAATCACCTCAGACAAACAACCCAGCAATACTAAACCAGCTTGTTTCAGAGAAGTACAAATAAATACTCTACAGGGTAGTATTTACAGTTTAGTTCCTATTTAGATATGTGAATTGTGGAACATGTAATTTTTAATAACTGGAAAAATGTCAAGGTCCCTTCCGAGGGACTCCTGAAAAATTGAGCAGTTGTCATTTCTGTCCCTGCATGTATTTTGGTTAATGATTTTTATGTTATTATACAGGTAAGAAGGAATTTCAATGAAACTTGTGGAGGTATATAATTTAAAAATGCTAGCCTTTTCAGTCAAATTTTTCATCACTGAAATGAATATTGCTAGCCAGATAAATCCATAATGCGTGGGTACTTGTAGTCTTTAAAGGTTATCCTAATTTTTTCTCTAAGCAAGGTCAAGAAACGTATTTGCTGCATTGATTGGCAAAGTTGAGAAGTGCGTAAATGATTAACAACTTCTGACTTTTTTGTGGCCTAGTTACTGTCTTGAAAATCAATTGACCGTGGTCAGTCCCTTTCTGTGACATCTCAGGATGCATAATGCTAATAAATCCCGGGGAGTGTGCCATGCTGATTCCTCCTGAGCCAGAATTCTATGTGGAAAAGGGAGTTTGGAATTCATTACATGGAAATTAGTCATGTCATCTTTAGGCAATTGTAAAAAAAAAAAAAAAGAACAGTATATAAAGCCTTGACACACCAAAGGATGTATGTGCCACAGTGTCTGCCCCACCCACAGAGGGAGGTATATATAAAAAAAAATAAAATAAAAAAATATGTATGCACTGTAGGCTAGTCTTGGCAATTTAGTACAAGTAGTGGTAGCCCTTTTTAAGTCTTTTTCTCTTTTCCCTTTAGATCTCCTGTAGTCTCCTCTGGAACCAGTTTTTTAGTGATTGCACAGGTTTATAGCTCAGTAGGTGGAGGGGGAGCTGGCAGTAGGAGAATCTCATCATGCAAGTGCTGCAGTTACTTCTGTTTTACCCACCCAGGATGGGGAGTTGTGTCTATTTTAAAAGACTGAGACCTAGCCAAATCAGAGTTGCTGGAAACCACTCTGATAGCAGATATTTGCAAGTTCAAAGACAAGGAGAAGGGAGAAAACATAAGGAAGAGGATTTACGGAAGAGGTTCTCAAACGAAGAAAGTTGTCCTTCTGGTTTTGTTCTCATGGTCAAATATATTTCAGTCTCTTTTCCTTTACTTTGTGATTTATTTTGAAGAGCTGTACTATTGAAGATTTTTGTGCACCCTTCCACTCCACCCCCCATTTTTTCAAATCATACCTTTCTCTTTGGGAAAGGAAAGGATAAGAACTTGAATTTCTTCTTGTTTTAACTCATTGCTGTTCTCCTTTATGTGTGTGACATAGACTCATATAGGTTGGAAAGAATCTTTAAGATTGAGTCCAGCCATTAACCTAACACTACCAAGTCCACCGCTAAACCGTATCCCTAAGCACCACAGTACCTCTGGGCATGGTGACTTCACCACTTCCTGGGCAGTCTGTTCCAATGCCTGACAACCCTTTCAGTGAAGAAATTTTTTCTAATATCCAATCTAAACCTCCCCTGGTGCAACTTGAGACTGTGTCCTACTGCTTGTTACTTGGGAGAAGAGACAGACACCCACCTGGCTACAACCTCCTTTCAGGTAGTTGTAGAAAGTGATAAGGTCTCCCCTGAGCCTCTTTTTATACATGCTAAACAACCCCAGTTGCCTCAGACACTCCTCATAAGACTTGCACTCTAGACCCTTCACCAGCTTTGTTGCTTTTCTTTGGGCATGCTCGAGCACCTCAATGTCCTTCTTGTAGTGGGGGGCCCAAAACTGAACACAGTATTCAAGGTGTGGCCTCACCAGAGCCGAGTACGGGGGCACGATCACTTCCCTCCTCCTGCTGGCCACACTATTTCTGATACGAGTGTCGTCGCTCCTTTCTTCTCTTGGTTTCTGATCTTTGTTTCTCCCTTTTAAATTACTGATTTCTCTTACTTGTGAGATTTCCTTCCATTGCCATCATATTTATAGCTTTTTACCCCATGTCTTCCCCTCACTAAAGCAAAAACAGCTGTCTGAAATTTCCCTGTTCAACATTATTGTATTGTAAAGGAAAGAGAATTCTGGGATTGTTTTGGTCATTCCTGTATGAGGCAAGAATTTGATAGAAGTGTTGTGTATTAAGAGAGCAAATTCCTAGTGTGTTTCAGTTGTATTGTGCTAAAAGCTTCATTTCTGCTTTGCACACTTTAGCTGAAAACTGTGCAACGATGAAGAGACTTCTTTTGTAGCTAACATTTCCCTCGCTTCTCTAGACTTTTGCTGTCCTTAATAGCAAACGGCACTAGTATAATTGTCACTGGGTTGGTAAAAACGATAACAAACTTTATTGGAAGGGGGTGATATCTTTTATTAGAATAGCTGTCCATTTTTGGCCTATTTTTTCCAATTGTAACATGTATGTTTTTCTAGCTATGCTGCTTGCTCTAATAAAAGACGCTACCTCTCCCTTCATACCTTGCCCTACTGTTATGTAAGAACAGTCAGTCTTTTGTCTTTTTTCTTAGTGGGATTCTGGTAAACAAGGTAACTGATGATGGTTCAAAACTGATCAATTCTTTCAAATCAATTTCTTTGTGTTAGAGTACTAGCTGAAATTGTCAGCTAAAGGCTACAACCTCAATTTAGCTGGACTTGCTCTATATCTGTCTACCTGCATATTTAAATCTTAAAATTCTGGAAGAATAAGTGGTAGATGATATTGTATTTGCGTTTCCCAGGACACAGTGTTGGGTCATAGTAGATTTTACAAGACATTAGACATAAAGGTGGACACCACCATTTCCAAATGCACCATTGTATTTCAGTGTAGTATCATAGAATGGTTTGGATTGGGAGAGACCTTTAAAGGTCATGTAGTCCAACCTATATGATTCTATGATTCTGCAGATGGTTTGAAGCACAGGCAAAACACTAGCAGTGGAGTTCATCTTCTCTATCTGAAGATTATCAAGGAGCTGAAGATGTGCATACTTCCAAAGGATAAGGAAATATGTCACACAACTTTCTGCAAGACTAAGGAGTTTGGACCTTTACTAGCATGACATCCGGGTAACTTATGTACTGACCTTGAAAACAAGCAGCTTGTATAGAATGGACATTCTTAAGACTGCCAGGCAGGAGGGAATTTTGTGGCCATGTAATGCGTCTTTGTGCGTGATAGCTCAAGGACTTCTTGTTTTAATGTAAGCTACGTACCTTATGTTTAGTGGAACTTTGGTTTTTTTTCAATATGTAGAAAAATGAAATGTCATTACTTAAGGTATAATAGTTGTAACTGCTCTCATGTACATATTACCATTAAAATCTCAGTTTGCTGAAGAAGCAGGGATGTGTGTGTGTTTTGCTACGATGCATGTCAAGAGTGCAGCTGTCCTAGTGATATTCTTGGAAGTCATGGTGTGATAGGTGTCTTTGGTAGCAGTCATAGCTTAACGAAGTCACACCACTTCCTTCAGCGTTCCACCCCCATATGCTGTTCCCTCCACTGGGCTGTCACTTTGTGCAAGGAACTGATCACCCTTAAAAATGTCAGAAAACAAATAAACTGAAGTTCCTGAAGTAGCATTGTTGTCTAAATTCTCATATTGTGAAGAAGCCACAGTCTAAATTTACTAGTTAGAAAATAAATGTGATTTGAGTGTTAGTCCAGTTATGGCTGCATTTTCATTTTAAGAAGTCTGGCATATTCTCTACCATTGTCTTCTCTTTCCCACTGCCATCCTTCATTAACAAACTCAATAATGTAATCTGAAAGCCAGGTGATTAATTTCTAACATGCAAAGCCCCTAAGTGCCCAACTTATGCATGAAGATTATAGCATATGGGTTACTGAAATGTATTTATTTAAAAAAAAAACCATTATTGGGGGCTGGATGTAACTTTCTTCTGGACTGGATTAAGGGGAAGACTCAGGTTTTTGTGCAATTGAATTTGGGTGACCACCCTGCTTAGTGCTCCCCTGAAGGGGACAGTGCTGTAAGGAGGCAGGTAACTGCCACAGGCTTTTGTTCAGGAAAGTTACCTCTCTGCTCTTTCGTTGCTGCATTGTCAGCTAGAGTCTTGCTTCAGGGCACAAATTTTTTCTTGTTTGCACTATGGAGTGCCTGACCTTAGGCAACCTAGTTTAGTTGGCTAAACCTTGCTAATTTTTTTATACTGAATTATGTCTATCTGCTAATCTTTACAAATCTGTGTTTTACATTTGTAAGCGCTTATTAAAAACAAGCCAAAAGCCCAAAATAGGAACAACTTTGTGGACTTTTATTTTGGTGGTTTTGCTGTAGCAGAAATGTTCAGTGATGTGGGCGTCTGCGTAACATAACACATACTCTTCCAAACCCTGCCTTTTTTGAATTCTCAAAGAAATCCCACACTCATTAAATAGCTTTCTATTATGATAACTTGGAGAGAGAACTGCCGTACTTTATCCTTCCCACTGAGTGAAGTCTCATTATAAATCATCTCCTCATGGCTCCAAAATGCTGCGCTTCCAACTTTTGCTCATTAATGAGACTGGAATGAATGTCATAATGGCTGGCTGTTTGCACCAGAGCCATGCTCAGGAAAGACGGTTGCGTTTACTTCCTTGATGCCCGAAACTCATTTGCAATGCATTGGGCCTACAAACCAGGAATTAATAAGGAAGGCTCTGTGTGTGTGTGAATATGGATGAGTATGTGCAGGCAAAGTGACTTCCGTTTGCACCATTTTTATTTCTTCCTCCTTTGTTTTGTCCAAAAAAAGCTGAGAAACTTATTTAAAACAAATGTTTTGATAATGGTACTGAATGTATTTAACAAAAAAGATATTTCTTAGTTTCTTCTAAAAGAATATATATTTTTTCATTTCCTTCAGAGAAGCTGGATTGTTTTACAGCTGAACTGATTTGACCACAGATCATTGCCTAGTGGGAAATATTAAAAATCTTACTTTAAGCTAAACAAGATAACTGTGCAGGCTTTCAAGTAAGTTTAATGCAATCGGTTAAGGGGCGTCAGCATAACTGTTACAGTACCAGTAATTGACCTCCTTTAACTACTTCACCCCCTAATAGTTTGTTTGAGAAGTATCTTGGTATTGGTTCACAGGAGATTGCTAACTGCTTCGTTTCTTCACATGAGCTTAATGGAGAGTAATGAGTCACCGTGTCAATTACAATCCCATGATATGAAGTAAGCTTTGTCATCCATATTATGCTTCACCATTTTTCATCTGTCTTTATTTGGATTATTAAGGATTTGGTTTTGCATTGCTGAGGTCAGTAATTGCTTTACCTTTAACTCTGTTTGTCTCTGGATCAGACCCTAATAATACAGTTCGTGTTTTTAAAAGGGCTATGCTTAAATATCCTTCTAAACACCCCTTAAAAAGGTATCTAGAGTAAGGCTAGAAAAAATCAACACTAATTTTTTTTTTTTAAATTATTCCTATTTCATGTGTAGGGAAACGGGGTAGAGGACATCCCATTCCAGGTATTCTAGTATTTTTATCAAACGTACTTTTGAGGAAATTTTCTGTTGAAGTGTTTGCAGTTTTTATTATTGGCTAAGTATTCTTATATTTGTGCATTTCTATTCCTGTGATATCTTTGCAATGCTCCTTGCTATCATTGGGTAGTCATTACTTATATAGCTAGCCAGTGCTATTTGCTGCAAAAAGTTTAATTTGTTCTCTCTATTCATTTTCTATAGGTATTCATTCCCATTTCTATTTAGTGTATTCCATAGGGAATGAATACAAAAAACTTCCCCAGTAATTAACATAGGACATAGCAAACTCTCTCTTCTTCAAATTAGTCTTTGAGCATAAGCGATTCTGTAAGAGACTAACTTGGTCTAATGAAAAAGAGGAACAAATGAAATTGTTATTAAAATGTTAATTTTCCCAGTCTTGCTTCTCTGAGATCGTAGTACTTACTGGTCAGGTCTTAGAAAGGTTGTTCGTTTGATGTTTTGTGTAAGTTCCCCCCACTCCCCCACCCCAAATGTGTTATTCTTCAAATGTGCAAGCATATGTCTCCAGAATTTTATTGCCAGTGCTTTCATAGCCACCTGGTTAGCTACATGGGAGGCAAGATTAGGTTAGATGACAAAGGAGGCGTGTAGATGTGCTTCAGTCTTTGTTTTGACTAGGAGTATGAGGGGAGTTCCTCTCAATATACTTGAAAACCAAGCTTTTCATCAGTGGTGGTGACCTACTATTTGTTAGCATTCTCTTTGAAGTACCTTTCATCTGCTGTTGGCAGTGACTTTGAAGGTATTTAGTTCTTACTGCAAGTCACTTTTCTGAAGGCTTTCTGAGACTGATAGTCATTGCTGCGTTGCCTTTAGCTTCTCCTGTTCTTTGTGGTTCCCATTGTTTGAAATGTGATGCTACTGTAGCATAGAATAAGTAGAAATTATACAGGAGTTGCCTCCAGAGCATAGGAGACATCCTTTAGGTTGTTATTTATTATAAGCACTGCATCTGAAATAAACGATTAGTAAGTGGCTGACACTGTGAAATTTATTCCTACTTCTAAAGGTACTGACTTCAAGCATAACAGTTGTGCTACTTGTGAGTGTCTTTTCGCCATCCTCTTGTACCACCTCATAAAAAAATGTATTTTGTGGGTGGGTATAGAAGGGGTGTGAGATCTTCTTTTTTTATAATTTTTTTAGTGACAACATAGCCTGTATGCAGTTTGTCACACAAATATGTTCTGAGTCACTTAACAATTTTTTTCCCTATCTAGCTGAACCAGTAGATCTGAAAATAAAATATCTGCACCAAACCCAGCTTTAAATATTCTTTTATCAAAGGAAATAAGTGACTGTTTGTATGATCTTAAATGAATCTTTCTTGATAATATAAAGCACCTTCTGAGTTGATAAGCAGGTTCTGTATTTCACATGGACTTTCAATATTATCTGTGTTTCTCTTTGAAAATACTGTAGGTGTTTAAGCTTTACTTTACTAGAAGAATTACAATTAAGTGTTCATATTTGTCTTATATTTTCTTTGTTATGAATATAGTTTCAGGATAACTTTGCTGCTTGTTCTTTTGCTATATTTTAAATAGAACAAACAAAACGCTTCAATTTTTTAGTTGGCAAAGGGTAAAACAAAAAACCCAAATAAGATGCTGCTTGTTATCTACTGTAGAAACTGGCTTTTGTAGCTTAATGGGCTTCCAGCTGATGGATTTCTACTATACCTATATAGGTTGTTCTGTCAAAACTAGAGCCAACTTGCTATTTATTCCATATACAGAAAGTGGTTATTGATGGCTTCCTCCTACTGGATTGATAAAGTTGCTTAGTCATTGCCAGAGGCTTAATCTGTGATTAAATGACATTTTTGCTCATAAAATCCATTTCTATTTGCATTAGTGAGTTAAAAAGTATGTGTCTATTTACATTCTTATAGTGCGTCTTTTTCTCCCACTGCATATTAAACCAGCTCTTAGGCTTTAATTTTCCTTTATTACCATCCTATTAGTGTAGGAAACATGAAATGTGCCATAATAATTTTTGGCAGTAGGTTTATAGGTAGGATTGCAGTATGAGCTTTTAAGAGCCATTTTATACTTTGCTTCTTTTTTTCTTAAGCATGCCTATATGTTGTACAGAAGAGCAGAACAAACTTCCTTCAGAAGAAAAAAATGCATATCCATCCGTTCAAGTGAGCAGGGCTTTAGTAAGTTGACAACACTTTGTACAGGGTGAGTAGTTCAAAAGCATTGTCAGCTCAGATCTACTTAATACAGTATAGGAGATACAAATGACACTGTGGGCCTCAGCCTTGGGTACTCATTTTCAGGTGTGTTTGTTACTCAAGAGGACAGCCTGGCTATACAGCAGGTACAGCCTTTGCCTTCCCAGTAGGACCTGGGCAAAGCTTCCTTTCTCCTTGGGGCTTTGCAAGCCTACTCATCAAGTTGCTCAAGCCTAGTGCTGAGCTGTGCTGCCCATCTCAGCCATGCCACTCATCTATGAGACTGTCCTACTTCCTTGTAGTCTACGTGGCAGAGGCGAACTGGTGCTGTTTTACACAGCTGGAATTTTCCCGTGGTTCCCTTTGAGCTTACATGAATTACTCCGTCACATTGTGTGGTTGTGTGTGCTAGTTGAGTTTCTTAGCGTGTTGGTAATAACACGTTTTAAAAATTTGAAGCATGTTTTTTGTCTCATTATGTATGCTGTTAGCTTTTTGCAGAGTCTTAGTTGGATTATTTATTTTTACTCTTTTTTCCTTAAAACTTCTTTTTTATGTCTTGTAAGTTATCAAGAAGTTACAACATTATAGTGCTGACCTTTTGAGTCAATATTGCTGTTAGCATTCTCACTGGGTGAGTTTGAAATGTGGCCATTAACTGGTGTAAATGCTGACATCAATGGCACTAGTCCACCAACCAGAAAGCTTGAATAACAATAATAATAATAATAATTATTATTATTATTATTATTGCAAATACAAACTAATATTTACATTGTTTGATGTTTACATTGTTTGATGTTGTGCTAAAGCTCTCAACACAAAATATCTGTCTTTTTGTGTGTTTTGTTTTTTATTTTTGGAACATCATGTATGTTCTGGGGGTAGAAGGATGCTTATGGAGAAGACAAAGAGGGCAGAAGAGGGAATGTAGCAAGAAAAAATGTAGTTTTTACATTATGGTGTCCAGGTTAGAAATAATTCATTGACTTTCCCAGATTGTTTTTTATTAATCTTTTCTTTGCAGGTTGGTTTTTTTTTTTTAAACTTTGCAGAATTATTAATACACGGTAGTTTTAAGAAATGTGCTCTAGGATGAGAGAATGTCTTAAGGGCAGAGATGGGCAGTGATCACCTCTAAACTGATGGATGGATGAAGAGTGCAAACCACTAGTATATATGATTGAGGGTTTTTTTATTAGAGAAAATGGCATGGATTTGCACTTGCAACAATTGGGGGGAAAAAAGAAGTGTTTGTAAGAGGTGGATTTTAGAAATGTTCAGAAGATGCTAATGTGGCTGGGGGAAAAAATGTGAGGATCGTCTTACTTAACATTTTGCCTTAGTTAGAGGGAAGTGAAGCAAATGTTAAGATGAAGTAGGATTGCAGGAAGCTCTAGTACTTAATGCAGAAATGGCCAGAGCATGGATGGGTTATACTTTTAAAGGTCACAGAGAGAAAACATTTCTACAAGAAAGTGTGCTGCTCTTCAGTAGGAATGCTGATGATACTGTTATGGTAGTCACAGGAAGTTATGCCTAGAAGTTACCTCAAGAGGCCATACAGTGCATCATACTGTCCCTAAAACAGGACTGACAATAATTCTGTCTTTCCCACAAGTTACACATTTCATCTATTCTTAAAGGCAGCATAAAGCCATGGAACCAACCTCCATGGCAAATTTTTCCAGTGCATTCCTATATTGAGCAGTGGAAAGCATCTCCTGATAACTAAGCCAAATCTTCCTTTCTTGAGCTGAAGCTTATTATTCTTATCCTTTGGACATAGATATAGATAACAGATTATTCCTTTCCTGTTTGTGGCAGTCATTTATGTACTAGAAGGCAGCTGTCATGTCTGAAGAGCTTATGTTCTTAATTTTTTCCTCATGGGACATGTTTTTCTAGATCACTAATCAGTCTCATTCCCCTCTTCTGACCTCTCTCCAGTTCCTTAATTTATTTCTGAAAGTTCTGTGCTGGAACCGGACGCTTCTAGGATTTACAGGTATTGAGAAGAGTGGAAGGATTAGTTCACATATCTTGAAGAGTGTGCTTTCATCTGTAGTCTTGGTACAGTGTTTGCCTTTTTAGCAGTGGTTTAAAAGAGTTGCTTGTGATCTGTGATAATCCCTGATGCTTCTCTGAAGATGAGCCAACTACATGTTCCATGCCTCATACTTGTGTAGCTTAAAGTAGTCAGAGTTGCCCCTGCCTTTTATACGGGATTATTTTTCTGAACATTTCTCTGTTTTTTCAAGATAATTTTGAATTCCAGTTCTGCCTTCCAACATACTTGCATGTTCAGTGAGCTTCAGCATTTTGGCTAGTGCAGAAAGTGCAGCACCCTTCGTTCACTGCAAAACTTCTCAAATGAAACGATGCTTGTTAAACGAAATGCAGGTATGACTTGGACCACCTATCAACCTGTGTGCTGGTAATGGTAGTGCTGGACAGCATTCCTGAGCAGTCTGGTAGTTCAGGAATGTCTTTTGGTCCCAGTGGGCTTCTAACCTCCTGTGTTAAGTTCTTGCTGCTGCAGATAGGTGGATTAACCCTGGCTAGATATCCATAGCGTCACCATTGTCACGCTGCATTTGGCTGTATAGACTTATCCTCAGAGAGAGCCTTCTCTGTTGCACTGATCATGCTCACAGATTTATCAAGCTAATGTAGTCCCTTCTGCTCTTGTACTACCTCCAGTCATACATACAGTTTCTGCTCTTAATGCAATTTATCTTCTCCCCTATAGTCCTTATAACTATTTTTTCAGAGGTTAGAGGGTTTTTTTAAAATTTAAAAATTCATATTGAAGAATTACAAGATTTTAGAGGAAGACTTTGGGCAATTTGAAATACCAGTATTTATAACTCAATTTAAATTTTAGTAAGGCAAGTCAACAGCAGTAAAGACTGCTTAACTTGTGCTACTTGCTAATTACAATAAAAATATATACGCATAATCTTTAGCTGTTTTATAAATGCACTGACTTCCTTGTTGATGAAGAATTGTGTGGGTTCATAACACTAGAAGTAAATGTCATTTAGTATGTACAGTTGATCACAATATTGGGTAAGCTATAGACAGAGTTCCAACTCAGAGGAAAAACAAACCTTCAGGCTAGCTGCTGTTGTATCACCAATGTAAATGACTGAACTTCATTTAGAGTGTCATGCGAGCAGGAGCAAACTGGGCAGGTGGAGAGGGAGCGGTAAAGGCCACTTCTAGCTCAGTACTACGGCCTAGCAGGGGCTGTGGGCAAATAGCTTTGTCCCTGGTGGGGATATGTTTTGAAATCTAGTTCAGCTCAAACTCGGCTGAGCTGTGATCCAGGAGCCTCTACCTATTGTGGAAACAAGATACTGTCAGTCTAGTGATTTGGCAACCTTTTGCTATTTTGGGAAGCCCCAGTTCTCAAGCCAACATATTTTCAAGGAGCACTAAGTTGGAAAAGAAACTCCTATGAGTAATGCCTGGTGACTTAACCACTTTCTTTTCTGCATTTCCTGAGTTCTAAAAATAACATTTTGTACATGGTTAGGCCCAGTGATTTTGATATTTGGACTGTCTTGACCATGTGCCGTATTTAATGCTGCTTTGTGAAATGGACAAGATGAGGTTAAAAGAATAGTGTCTTTTGGAAATGCTTTGGATACCGCTTAGGTGATGACTGAGTTTTGGCAGGGGCTGCCCAATCAAGAAATCAGCTGCAGTGCCTTATTTAAGAGCAGCATAATGGAGTGAGGAATTAGGATTTAATGCAAGGGAAATGTACAATGTGGGTGGGTCATGCATATAGATTTTGGTAGGAAAATGAAAAAGGTTTTGGCAGTCACAAACACTAAAATTGCAGTGGTGGTACTTGACTGTTAGCAGGCAGGAGAAATGTTAAATCTGATCTAAATCAGTGCTCATTTTTTCCCCAGATGAAAATGACTACTCATGAAAGGTTAGAGGATTTACTGGGGTGTCAAAACATGTGGCAGATGGGCTGGATTAGGACTCGTGAGTAGAGTAATCCAAATCCTTTCTGCCAAGCATTATAGAGGATCTCTTCCTGCTGCTGGGCTACACTAAATGTACACTGTCAGAGGAGCACAGGCTGTCAGGAGGCTCAGAGGAAGAGTTGCTAGTGAAAGTGCTTGTCTAAGCAGAGTTCATTTTGAAAGCACTTTATTTGCAGGCAAAAGTCTACTGAGGAACTGATAATATTATTTAATTTTAATAAATTGCTGTAACCAGTTTTTTTTTTCCTTTGGTTCACTATACAAAGCCTGGAAGAAAGTAAAGCCAAAATGTGAGCTAAACTTTTCTAATTATTTCTGACTATATTAGTACACAGGAGTAAAAGCTGTGCAGAAGTCATGAGTGTTGAGAGAGGTAGATAGTACTGGCTCAGTGCTATCTATGTGTGATTTAAAAAAAAAAAAAAAGCATCCTACTTTAAGTTTTTATGACAGAAGTTTAAGTGTTAGAGAGCATTTTAACTAAATCCAGAGGATCTCCTTTGAAATCTGAAAATTTACAATGGCGCATCAGTGTTACACGGGTTATTGGTAGCTGTAGTTAATGTGTAGTTGATTTTAAAAAGATGTAAAGCTACTGGCTTTTGAGAAGACCCATGTCTGAAAAAGTTTCTGGGAAAGGATGGAAACCTGGAGGAACGAGAGGATATTTGCACTCTGCTCCTGTAGCCAGTTAATTAAGCTAAAGAATCCACCAGAGCTCCTTCTCTAGTTAACTGTTATTTTACAGCATGATAAATTGATACGCTGGTTAGGAAAATCACCTACCAGGATAACTCTGAACTCCATGAGTGAATCCTTAGATATTTCATTTCACACTGGTGTAAAATGTTTCAAAAAAATTTTTTTAAAAAGTATTGTTAAAGCATGAAACACAATACTGTATGTAGATATGTTGTGTTCTTTGTAGAACCAAGAAGTGTGAGGATCCGGACTTTACATATCTTATATTTAAGCTTAAAAGGGAGACTGCAAATAGATACTCCAGCAGTGAGGATGGATTAGCTCAGAGGTACAGATTGTTTGCGTTCTAGAGGCAAGCTTTTCATTGTCACTGTTTTACCCTGTGTGGAGAAGATCTGAAAGTTTTAGCAGGTTTCTCTATTATTCATGAGGAATGGCATATCTGCTCTAGCATGGTTTTGTGAAAGACCTTTGTAACATGAATTTTCTCAGCATTTAATTGAAAAGTGCGATTGTTACATCTTTAGGAAAGGGAGATTTTCTTCCAGTTGTTAAGTAAGTATTAACAAAATAACAAAGCAGTCTAAGCATTCCATGAATGCTCACTTCTCATCTGTTAATCAGGTTTCACTTGCTTAGTATTTGGGATGTCTTAATCTTTGGACTGGTATATAGCCTTCCAGCAAAGACCTGCTGTGAATTTCTAATTAAAACAAACAGGCAAATGAACAAAAAACCCCATCTTCCACTTCCCAGCCTCTTTCTGTCTAAGTAGCCTCCTCTTAAAAGGCAGTAGAGGTGTGAATAAAAAGAGCAAAAAAAGGTCACATTTAACATTTGAGAGTTGTTTATATGCATGTTTGAAGGAAACGAGTTTGGAAATAATTGAGCCGGAGGGGTGAGCAGAAAAATTTTCATGTAGCAAAATATGATGGGAATGAAAGGAGAAGTTGAACCAGGGACATAAAGTTTTATTATGAGGGCATACATGCAAATCCATGAAATCTGAATAATCTTTTTATTCCAAATATAAACTTAGTTGGGAGTTTCAGTGGTAACCAGTTTAGACAGCTTTATAACATTAAAAGCATTTAAATGGTCCTGGCAGGCAGGCATGAAACTGTCTCTGAGATGAGTTGTGAACTATTATCCAGCTTACAAATAAAAGTAGGTTGTTACAGTAGGCTTTCCAGGGAATATAGTCATCATAAAGTGTAGATCTGGGTTTTGATTGATTTATTCTTGATTGTTGATTTTCCAGGATATAGAAATGTATAAAAGCAAATAAATCAAACTGGAATTAATATGGCAAATGAAATATGTGGACTCAGGCTTTGCTTCATATATAAAAGTTGCCAGAATTTTTTAGATGGTTCTGATACAAATACATAAATATTCTCATTATAAATGTGTTTGTTCCCTACTAATGCCACCATATTGCCTTCCATATTACCTCAAAATTGAATGAATTAATCTAATTGCCATTAAATATTTTAAATTTCACAAGGAGAAACACTATAGAAATGTGAAAAGGAATAAATTTCTTCATGAGATGAGCAGATAAATTGTGATGGCTAGACCATGTCTTGTTACTGGAACATCAGTAAACTGATGATAAAAAAACTATTAATAATGGACCTAAAATGGAACAGCACAATCGTCTGTATTTCATGATATCAAGGGGAGACACCTCCCACAAAGGAGAGAAAAGAGCTGTTTGAAATAAGATAAAACATTCCAGTGTGAGGTCCTTCTTTTGAGTAACTGAGGAAACATTGAATAACCATCCTAGGAATGTGCAGTGAGAGATGGAAAAAACACACCTAATAAAATGAAAAATGATTGACAAATAATCCTTTCTAATGGGGGGGGGGAAATTATCAAAGTGCTTACACTGTATCTGGAGCTATTTGGCAAATAGAATCATAGAATCATTTAGGTTGGAAAAGACTTTTAAGATCATCAAGTCCAACCGTTAACCTAGCGCTGCTGCGTCCACCACTAAACCATGTCCCTAAATGCCATGTCTAAATGTCTTTTAAGTACCTCCAGGGATGGTGACTCCACCACCTCCCTGGGCAGCCTGTTCCAGCGCTTGACAGCCCTTTCAGTGAAGAAATTTTTCCTAATATCCAATCTAAACCTTCCCTGGTGCAACTTGAGACTGTGTCCTGTTGCTTGTTACTTGGGAGAAGAGACAGACACCCACCTGGCTACAACCTCCTTTCAGGTAGTTGTAGAGAGTGATAAGGTCTCCCCTGAGCCTCCTTTTCTCCAGACTAAACAACCCCAGCTCTCTCAACCACTCCTCATAAGGCTTGTGCTCCAGATGCTTCACCAGCTTTGTTGCTCTTCTTTGGACATGCTCGAGCACCTCAATGTCCTTCTTGTAGTGAGGGGCCCAAAACTGAACACAATATTTGAGGTGCAGCCTCACTGGTGCCAAGAACAGAGGGACAATCACTTCCCTCCTCCTGCTGGCCACATTATTTCTGATACAGGCCAGGATGCTGTTGGCCTTCTTAGCCACCTGGGCACAGTGCCGTCTTATATTCAGCCGGCTGTCAATCAACATCCCCAGGTCCTTTTCTGCAGGGTCCTTTCCAGCCACTCAAGGCTTGTAGCATTGCATGGGGTTGTTGTGACCCAAGTGTAGGACTTGGCATTTGGCCTTATTGAACTTCATCCAATTGGCCTGGGCCCATCGATCCAGCCTGTCCAGATCCCTCTGCAGAGCCTTCCTACCCTCGAGCAGATCAACACTCCCACCCAACTTGGTGTCGTCTGCAAACTCACTGAGGGTGCACTTGACCCCTTGTTCAGATCATTGATAAAGATGTTAAATAGAAGTGGCTCCAGTACTGAGCCCTGGGGAACACCACTTGTGACCGGCCGCCAACTGAATTTAACTCCATTCACCATGACTCTCTGGGCTCGGCCATCCAGCCAGTGTTTTACCCAGTGAAAAGTGCACCCGTCCAAGCCATGAGCAGTCAGTTTCTCCAGGAGAATGCTCTGGGAAATGGTGTCAAAGGCTTCACTAAAGTCTAGGTAGACTACATCCGCAGCCTTTCCCTCATCCACTAAGTGGGTCACCTTGTCATAGAAGGAGATCAGGTTAGTCAGGCAGGACCTGCCTTTCCTAGACCCATGCTGATTGGGCCTGATCACCTGGTTGTCCTTTATGTGCCGTGTGATGGCACTCAAGATGATCTGCTCTATAACCTTCCCCAGCACCGAGGTCAGGCTGACAGGCCTATAGTTGCCCGGATCCTCCTTCTGGCCCTTCTTGTAGATGGGTGGTCATGTTGGCAAGCCTCCAGTCCCCCGGGGACCTCCCCAGTTAGCCAGGACTGCTGACAGATGATGGAAATTGGCTTGGTGAGCTCTTCTGCCAGCTCCCTCAGTACCCTGGGTGGATCCCATCTGGTCCCATAGACTTGTGTGTGTCTAAGTGGTATAGCAGGTCGCTAACCATTTCCCCTTGGATTGTAGGGGCTTCATTCTTCTCCCTGTCCCTATCTTGCAGTGCAGGGGGCTGGGTACCCAGAGGACAACTGGTCTTACTATTAAAGGCTGAGGCACAGAAGGTATTAAGTACTTCAGACTTTTCCTCATCCTTTGTCACTATGTTTCTCCCTGAATCCGATGAAGGATGGAGATTCTCCTTAGCCGTCCTTTTGTTGCTAATATATTTGTAGAAACTTTTTTTGTTGTCTTTTATGGCAGTCGCCAGGTTAAGTTCTAGTTGGGCTTTGGCCCTTCTAATTTTCTCCCTGCAAAACCTCGCAACATCCTTGTAGTCCTCCTGAGTTGCCTGCCCGTTCTTCCAGAGGTCATAAACTCTCCTGAGTTGCATCCAAAGCTCTCTGTTCAGCCAGGCCGGTGGTCTTCCCTGCCGGCTTGTCTTCTGCCACATGTAGATGGCCTGTGCCTTCAAGACTTCCTTCTTGAAGAGTGTCCAGCCTTCCTGGACTCCTTTGCCCTTCAGGACTGCCTCCCAAGGGACTCTGTCTACCAGGCTCCTAAACAGGCCGAAGTCAGCCCTCTGGAAGTCCAAGGTAGCAGTTCTGCTGACCCCCCCTCCTTACTTCTGTGATAATCGAAAACTCTATCATTTCATGATTGCTGTGCCCAAGACGGCCTCCCACTGTCGCATCCCCCACAAGGCCTTGTCTGTTCACAAACGACACGTTTGGTGGGGCGCCTTGCTTAGTTGGCTCACTCATCAGAGGTGTCAGGAGGTTCTCTTCCACACACTCCAGGAACCTCCTAGACTGTTTCCTCTCTGCCGTATTGTATTTCCAGCAGACATCTGGTGAGTTGAAGTCCCCCACGAGAACAAGGGCTAGTGATTGTGAGATTTCTCCCAGCTGCTTATAGAATATTTCGTCTGTCTCCTCATCCTGGTTGAGTGGTCTTTAACAGACTCCCACCATGATATCTGCCTTGTTGGCCTTCCCCCTGATTCTTTCCCACAGACACTCAACCCTATCATCACCATCATTAACCTAAAGACAATCAAAACACTCCTTGACATACAGGGCTACCCCACCACTTCTCCTTCCTTGCCTGTCCCTTCTGAAGAGTTTGTAGCCCTCCTACCTTGCCTGTCCCTTTCTGAAGAGTTTTGCTGCATACAGTGGAGCATTTCAGTTGTGTGAGTTGTCCCACCATGTTACCGTGATAGCAACTATATAATAGTTTACCTGATGGAAATAGTTTTTCTTTTCTTACAAAAGGCATCTGAGAAATTGGAATATAAAAATACACATATTTTAGCTTTTACAGATTCTTCTGCAAAGAGAGAGTAATCCAAAAGAGCTTTCATGTAGGGCGCCTATGTAATTGAGAGCAGAACTTAAGCTCATCAGTCCTAGAAATAGGTGAGA